>NW_003852446.1:0-52389 GCF_000181295.1 Otolemur garnettii
GTGAATCTTTCTAAGAGTAGAATGTGAACGTTTTAAAGCAATAACTGAGAAAATGACATGAAGGCTGTGTTGACCAGTTTGATGGAAGTATTTCAGATTGCATGTGAAAACCCCACACTGTACCCCAGAAGTGCATTAATGTACATAGTTACCATTCAATAAAAAACAAAAAAAAGATAAGCCATAGGCGTGATCCCACCATTCACCCTCCCTCTACCACATTACATCTTATCTCTCCCCCCACCCCATTCAGAGAAACCTAGTTGATGAGGAAGAGGGATATTACTAGAATAAAATGTTCCATAATTGTTTATTTTCTTTACTCCATATTTCTTTATTTTACTTTATTAAATCATAGCTGTGTACATTAATGCATTTATGAGGTACAATGTGCTGATTCGATATACAGTTTGGAATGCTTACAGCAAACTAATTAACATAACCATCTCCTTGCTTACTTAATTGCTGTGGTAAGACATTTATATTCTATTCTTAATAGTTTTGAAATGTACCATTACATTATGCACATTAGGTGAGGTTCCCACCAAATATTCTCCCTCCTCCCAGTCTCTCCCCTTCATTCCCTCTCCCCCCGTTAGTATGAATGTGTAGGTGATTCTATTTTGATTTCATAGTAGTATTGAGTACACTGGATACTTTTCCCCCCATTCTTAAGATACTCTACTAAGAAGAATATGTTCCAGCTCCATCCAGGTAAACATAAAAGATGTGAAGTTTCCATCTTTTTATTTTATTTTATTAAATCATAACTGTGTACATTGGTGCATTTATGGGGTTCAGTGTACTGATTTGATATACAATGTGAAATGCTTACATCAAACTGATTAACACATCCATCACCTTGCTTACTTATTTGTTGTGGTAAGACAATTATACTCTTTTCTTAATTAAATGTACCATTGCATTATGCACATTAGGTGAGGTTCCCCCAAATGCCCTCCCTCCTTTCAGCCTCCTGAAATTAGCAATTCCCTCTCTCTCCTCTTCCCTTTTACTTTTTGGACTATAGTTATGTTTTACCATTCATATGAATGTGTAGTGATTATATATTGATTTCATAGTAGTATTGAATACATTGGATAATTTTTTTTCCATTCTTGAGATACTTTACTAAGAAGAATATGTTTCAGCTCCATCCAGGTAAACATAAAAGATGTGAAATCTCCATCTTTTTTATGGCTGAATAGTATTCCACGGTGTACATATACCACAATTTGTTAATCCATTCATGGGTCAATGGGCACTTGGGCTGTTTCCATGTCTTGGAAATTATGAATTGGGCTGCAATAAACATTCTGGTGGAAACATTTTTGTTGTAAAATGATTTTTGATTATCTGGGTATATACGTAGTAGAGGAATTACAGGATCAAATGGTGGGTCTACTTTTAGTTCCTTGGGTATTCTCCAAACTTCTTCCAAAAAGGTTGTATTAGCTTTGCATTCCCACCAGCAGTGTAGAAGTGCTCCCTTATCTCCACATCCACCCCAACATCTGTAGTTTTGGGATTTTGTTATGTGGGCTAATCTTACTGGAATTAGATGATGTCTCAATGAGGTTTTGATTTGCATTTCTCTGATGATTAAAGATGATGAGCATTTTTTCATGTGTTTGTAGGCCATGTGCCAGTCTTTTTGAGAGAAGTTTCTGTTCAAGTCTCTTGCCCACATAGAAATGGGGTTATTTGTTCTTTTCTTATTGATTAGTTTGAGTTCTCTGTGGATTCTAGTTATCAGACTTTGTCGGAAGCATAGCCTGCCAAAATCTTCATCCATTCTGAAGGTTTTTTGCTTTACTTACTGTGCTCTTGGATGTGCAGAAGTTTTTTAGTTTGATCAGATCCCAGTAATATATTTTTGGTATTGCTTCAATGGCCGGGGGGGGGGGGTCCTCCTTATAAAATATTCTCCCAGTTCAATTTTTTCAAGCATTTTCCCTGCACTCTCTTTCTAGTATTTTTTATAGTTTCATGTCTTAAGCATAACCAGTGAGAATCAGTTTTTGTTAATGGTGAGAGACGAGGGTCTAGTTTCATTCTTCTGCAGGTTACCAGCCAGTTCACCCAGCACCATTTGTTAAATAGGCAATTTCTCCCCCAATGAAGGTTTTGATCACTATAGATTTATAGTGTAGCCTGAAGTCTGGTAACGTAATACCTCCCAATTTGTTTTTATTTCTGAGTAATGTACTGGCTATTCAAGGTTTTTTCTGATTCCATATAAATCTAAGTACCTCTCTATTTTTGTGCCAGTACCAAGCTGTTTTGATCACTATAGATTTATGGTATAGCCTAAAGTCTGGTAATGTGATTCTTCCTGATTTGTTTTTATTTCTGAGTAATGTATTGGCTATTCAAGGTTTTCTCTGATTCCATATAAATTGAAGTACTATTTTTTCAAGCTCTTTAAAGTATGACAATGGTGCTTTAATAGGGATTGCATTAAATCTGTAAATTGTTTTGGGTAGTATGGACATTTTAACAATGTTGATTCTTCCCAACCATTAGCATGGTATGTTTTTCCATTTGTTAACATCTTCAGCTATTTCTTTTCTCAGAGTTTCATAATTCTCTTTATAGACATCTTTCATGTCTTTTGTTAGATAAATTCCCAGATATTTCATCTTCTTTGGCACTACCGTAAAGGAATAGAGTCCTCGACTGTATTTTCAGCTTGACTAAGATTGGCATATATAAAAGCTACTGATTTGTAAGTATTGATTTTGTATCCTGAGAGACTGCTGTATTTCTTGATCACTTCTAAGAGTTTTGTAGTTGAGTTCCTGGGGTTTTCCAGGTATAGGATCATATCATCCATGAAGAGTGAGAGATTATTCCACATTTCACATACAAAATTCTCAATAACAATACTGATACTCAATCCACCAATGCAACTCCTGAAAACAGTTAAACAGTTTTTGCCTTTGTTTTCCCTGTTGCCCCCCCTTGTTTTTTAATAATTGAACTATATGCACATTATTTGAGCATACAGATGTTACACACAACACTCTCTCCCCTCTAATACTCATTTAGTCCTCATTCTACAATTAATCATATATGTTTAAGGCTTGCCAACAGTACTAAGTCAATGTCTGTTTAGTTATTTTTGTCTGAAGTTTATTGTTTAGTGGATTTTTCAGGCAAGTTCATGGGAACAATATTCCCTATTCTTGCATGTTCGTAGAAAGTTTTGTCTTATATTTGAGTCAATTTTGCAAGATATAAAATTGTTTCTTACATCTTCCTTCCTTAGAAATTATAAATATGTCCTTCTATTTTCTTCTGGCGTAGAGCAGTGATCTTGAAAATATGGTAATAAGCTATTTTGTTTATTATAATTTACAGTCTTTTTGCCTATATGGCCAAAGAATGTTTTTCTTTGCATTTATACTCTAGTAATGTTGTTAAAATATATCTTGGTGTTGATCATTCTAACTCAGTATTCTTAAGTAGGTGCCATGCTTCTATAGTTTGAAATCTTTAAAAAAAATCATCATAGTAAAACTTTCTTGAATAGTAGTTTGTACTATTTGTTCTTTCTTTGTATAGTATTTTTCTTCAGGAATTTCTATTATTCATATGTTGAATTGTCTTTACTTATCTTCAATATCTTATACTTTTTCTTGAATACTTTTTTTTTTTGCAGTTTTTGGCCGGGGCTGGGTTTGAACCCACCACGTCTGGCATATAGGGCTGGCACCCTACTCCTTTGAGCCACAGGTACCACTCTCTCTTGAATACTTTTTATCTTGATTCATTTTTGTAAAAATATTTTCTTCCTCTTCACTATTTTACCCAAGGCATTGTGTGTTACATTTATTTATCTTGATTTCCTTCTGACTTAGCCTTTATTTTTGAAATAATGTTTTCTTGTTAATTCCTCATTGAGTTTAATTTCCCTTCTGTGTTTTTCTAACTCTGATTTTTTCATGTATTTTACCTTTTTCTTAAGGGCATTGAGCTCAGTTTGAAAAGGTTTTGACCTGATCTGTGTGCATGTCTTTCTGATGATTGAATTTTCTGCAGTAATGTTTTTCTGCTCCTTATTCTTTTTCTTATTTTTTATGGCATGGGGTAGCTTATGTTTATGTGAGATGAATTTTCCTGAACTTTTTAAAAGGTAGAATTAATATGGCTTTTCTAGCTTCCCAGAGCTCCTTTGTGTATTTGTTTTACAGCACTCAAGACTACTGCAGTTTGCTTTTTGTAAATTCTTGGTTCTGTTTCTCTCTCCCCTTTTATTTGGACGTTTCATCTTTCTGGGATCTCTGGTGCCCCCATCCTGCTCAATGTTGATTTCACTCCTGGTATTTCTTCTAAATGGTGGGACTTTGTCCTGGACAAGTGCACTGGCATGTCAATTTTGAGAATCTTGGGCCTTGTTCTCATTTCCTATTGGAATGGGCAACTCCCTGTAATTTCAGCTGATGTTCTCCAATTGATCTGTTCTGTTTTTAGGGGAGCACCTCAGTTAGTTTGGCATTTTCCTGTTCTCTGTTTTTTTTTTTTTTATAATTTTCCCCTGTTTGCTTGTACTTTGGGGTTCCAGGGGATACCTCATAAGCTAGTTTGTTTGAAAATATTGCATGTGAGATTTTCATTTTGTTATCTATGATTCCTTTATATGTGATAATTTGAAAAGATACAGAAAGAGTGTCACTGATGTGACTGTCATCTTCCCAGATTTTTCTGTTCTTTCAAACATCAATTTTCAAAATTTTCTTTTGAAGAGTAAAAATGCTTTATATATATATTTTTTAAATCCTGTCAGCAAAGCTTGTCTGGTATCAGATAGTAAGTCAATTTTACTTTTAGAACAATATTAATATCTAGAATCATTAAAAGTTAATTTTTCATCTATTATTTAACTTACCATATGTGGAAAAGTGTAAGCTGCAAGAGGAAAGTGCATGATGGCTGGATATCAATTGCAAGGATAGTGGGTCTATAAATTGACAATAACACCCAAGTGATGCCTTCAAGGGGAGTATGTAGGGTTCAGCTCAGTGGATAAGTAGTGGTGATTGTGAGGGTGTTTGGGGAGGGCATATATCGATAGCTTAAAAGACTATTCTTACTGTGAGCATTGTGAGTATTCTAAATGAAATTGATTTCATGTATAAAATTTGGATACAAATTTACTGAGGCCTTGGGGAAGAGGGTTTCAACAGCTTTTGGATATTTAGCAGAGTGGTTCTCAGGTTATAAAGTTTGCCTTTTAAGCAACATTCTTTCTCCCTCCCTCTTTTCCTCCCTCCCTCCCTCCTCTGTCTCTTGTCAGAGAGAAATATCACTGGGTTTGCAGAAAAAATGCCTCCTCAGATATCCCTATGTGTGCTGTGCAGTTTGCTACTCTGTTTTTGCCCTTGGGTCTGTGTGAATACACTAATATACTGTATCAATCTCTGCTGCCTTTAAAACTTAAATGAGACATGATTTTATTCATTTATTGAGGAAAATGTGCAGGGAAGTATTAGGAGGTAGCATTTCCTTTATATTCCTTGTTTATTTTGAAGGCACATTAAAAAGGCCTCAGTTACTTGAAGGTTGCCAAATGGCTAAGCAAAATTACAAAATCCCTTGCACGGTGAGTTTTAAAATGTGAAAATCTAAACATGCAGACTTTCAGATTTTGGTCTTACATTGATAATTCCCATCAAAAGACAAAACCAAAAACCTGACTGTGACTTTTTTCATTTGATGTCTTTTGGTCCATTTTTCCTTGTCGATTCAGTAAGATAGGTTTATATATTTTCAAAATTCCCTGTCTCCACTTGTAACCATCAATGATGTTCTTAAAATCTATTAAACAGTCATGATGTCATTACACTTTCCATTAAGACATTAGACTATATGCCATTTTGAAGTATTTAAGAAATGTTCAAGCTTTGAGGTATATATGAAGTTTGAGTAGTTAGAGAGAGATACATTCCTGTTATAATAGCTGAACTGTAAGATTTAATTCTACTCATATGTTTCTTTTTAAATTTTTCTTTTTAATTTAATTTTTTATTTCAATAGATTTAGGAGTACAAGTGGTTCTTTTTTTTTTTTTTTTTGCAGTTTTTGGCCAGGGCTGGGTTTGAACCTGCCACCTCCAGTATATGGGGCCAGCACGCTACTCTTTTGAGCCACAGGCGCCGCCCCAGATGGTTCTTTGTTATGTGTAAGTAGTAAAGTCAGGGTTTATAGTGTACCCATCACCTGAATAGTATACATTGTACCTAATAGGTAGTTTCTGATCTGTCCCCACACCCCTTTCTGAGACTCCAAAATCCCTTATCCCAATCCGTGTGAGCATGTCTACCCTTAAGAACTGTTGTAAATGGTATTGAGTTCTCAATTTGATACTTAGCAAGGCTATTATTAATGTATACAAGTGCTACTGATTTGTGTACATTAATTTTGTAACCCAAAACTTTACTGAATTTATGTTTCATCTCCTGAACTTTCTTCCTGGTGTTATTAATCAAAATTTTCAATTTTTAAATAGTCCAATTAATCACACTTTTGCTTTACAGTTTGTGCTGTTTTGTTTAAGAAGCTCTTCCCTTCATCTATGTCACAAAGAGTTTCTCCTACATTGTCTTCCATTATTTTATAGTTTTAGTTTTCATCCTTAGATATTTCATTGAGTTCTACCTCTAATTTACATATGATGCAAAGTGGAAATCCATAATTATATTTCTTTATATAATAAACCATTTTTCCCTGAGGCCATACAAAGAATAGTCCTTTCTTCCATTAATTTGTGATGCCCTTTCTGATATTAAGTCTTCATATCTTCGTGGGTCTGTCTAAAGGGCTTCTATTTGGGTTCACTGGTCTATTTGCTTCTTATTTAGTCTTCTCATAAACCTGGCTAAGATCAAGAGTTTGGCATTTTCTATGAAAAACTGAGCCATAATTTATGGCTCAAGATGGTATTTACCTCCAGAGAGGTTTAACATTTGTTTCTGCCAGGCTGCTAGGCATGGTATTGAGATTATTCAAAAGTGGGCTTCTATATTTATGAAGCTTGATTTATTTTTGGTTTTTCTTAACTCAGAATGTAGCCTATTGGTGTCACAACTAAAAAACGGTGGCATTTATTAGAATCCCCCCTTTTTGGACAGGCTGTAAACTTCAGTTTTTGTCTACATAATACTCAAAGGTCTTTAAAAATCTCTGCTCCACTTGTCAGCCTTTCTCAGCCTACTTTTTGAATTGAAAATATGCCTGAGTAGAAATGAAGCCCTATATGCTGGACTCATTTCCCTGAGGTTTTCTTCTCTTTTAACCCTTGGACTTGATATTCATTTCCTTGGTAATGAATGACTTCAGAAAGACATTTAAATACTTGCCCAGTATTTTAGTTATTCTCAGTGGGAGTATGAGCTCAAAACAACCCAGTCTATTATTTCTACAAACAGAATTTCAGAAACCATTTTTGTTGAACCCCATACGCTGTTACTCTACTAGGCCACTCCTCTTTCTAGAAATCCAACAGTAAACTCTTAGAAAGAAGGAACACAGGAATGAGTAAGTCTCCTCCAGCCCTGGGGTTTTGGAGAGCCTGTGGGTAGAGGAGTAGCTGTCGAGGGTAGCAAAGTCACCTGCATCTGTTTCAGTTTTTTAAAATCTTTTTTTATTTGAAATAATTTCAGATTTACAAAGAAGTTACAATAATAGTATAAAACAGTGGTTTTTAACCTGTGGGTTGCAACCCCTTTGGGGATCAAACAACCCTTTCATGGGGGTCGCCTAATGATATCCTGATAATGATCTGATATCCTGCATAATGATGATCTGATAATGATCTGATATCCTGCATATCAGATATTTACATTAAGATTCATAACAGAAGCAAAATTACAGTTATGAAGTAGCAATGAAAATAATATGGTTGGGGGTCACCACAACATGAGGAACTGTATTAAAGGGTCCTGGCATTGGGAAGGTTGAGAACCACTGGTATAAAGGATTCCCACATACCCTTCCCCTTCACTAAGCTTTCCCTGGTGTTATCACCTTATATAACAATGATACATTTGTCAAATCTAAGAAATTGACATTGGTTCAATACTATTAACTAAACCATGGACTTTATTCATATTTCACTGGTTTAACTACTAATAATGTAGGTTTTTTTTGGTATGTGTTCTACTATCTAGTCCAAGATGCCACTTTGCATTTACTTGTCGTATCCTCTAATCTGTGAGAATTTCTCAGAATTTCCTTGTATTTCGTTACTTTGGCAGTTTTCAAGAATAGTGGCCAGGTACTTAGTAGAATGGTCCTCAATTTCTGTTTGTCTGTTTTCTCAGATGGTTATGATAACAAGTTTGCTGTAAGCTCTCCACATTATATATCAGATTAGCACATTGTACCCCCTAAATGCATTAATGTACACAGTTATGATTTAATAAAAAATTTAAAAAATAGAATGAGATTATGGGATTTTGGAAAATATACCACAGAGATAAATTTCTCTTCTCACTCTGTCATAACAGGGACACACGATATCGTTGTGACTTATTATTGCTGATGTTAAACTTGAACACTTGGTTAAAAATGTGTCCTCCAGGTCTCTCCACTGTAGAGTCAGTAATATTTTCCTATTTCCATTCTATGTCTGTTTTCATTAGCTGTTCACCACAGAAGGAATTGTTTGCTGTCTAGACATCACCCTGATAGATTTCCAGGAGCCTGGATTTCTCCATGGTTGGGACAGGGAATGGTAGTCTCAAGGTAATGTGAAGAATAAAAACTAATAGGGGAACTTTAAAGCTGTCCCTCCACCTGCTTCCCACTGCTATAGCTGCTGTCTTTCACTCCAGGAAACTGCCTTCTCATTTCCTTACTCATTTATGAGAGACTTGCCCTCAGTCCCTTGGGGCATCTTAACGTTTTCATAATTTCACTTCTTCAGTTCATGGTTTCTTTTTACTTTTGTAGGAGGTGGTTTGTGAACTTGTCAGAAAGCAGAAGCCACCCCTCTGTAATTCTCACAATACTGTGGTATTATATAGTAGTAATGACCCAGTTTTACAGCCCAATATCCTGAGGCTTAGAGAAGCTAAGGAATCTGTTCAATGTCACAGAGCTAGCTACTTCCTGCACTGTTGAAATGCGCACCAAATGCCCTGGATTTAACCTTTATCGTCTACTGAAGTATATATGTTTTCTTCCTTAGCTTGGTAGAGCCAATACTAGGGACAATTTAGAAATAGACCGTGGCTTTGTGACATTTACTGGCAATTTTTGACCATAATGGCTATCCTACTACACTGGATACCAACAAGGGATGAAATGTTGCTAGATAAATGTTTTCTCCTCCCTTTAATATTCTTACCAATTCTTACCAAATTCTTACCTGAAAATGTGGGAGAAAGGTAAAAAGAAAAAGAGGAATATTCTTACCAATTCATTTGCCTTCTGCTCCATAAATATATTGCTATTTTTAAAAAAATGTAGAGTTCATAATCTTCAGGGTTTGGAAAGTCTTTGGAATAGAGATCTGAAGCTCTATTTTAGTGGTTTCTACACTTTTCATTCTAAGAAACTGGCTGATTTAGAGATGTGTTATGTAGTTCTTCTTGAGAAATTTTCAATGGTATAGGTTTTAAACAATTACATCTTAGGTTAATTCAAAATTTCTTTAGAGACAGTTTGAAAGCAGATCAGTGGGCAGAGTGGTTGTTGATCAGTGGCAGGGTGTGGTATTAGAATGTGGATTTTGTGGGTGTTTATTTATGTATGTATACTATGTATGTATATATAACATACATATAAAATTTTGTTTCAAAAGTTAGGAAATGTGAATAAATGGATTTTAAACATATGTTCATCCTATTTATATGTCAAACTACCCATATAAGTAAAATTTTAATGTCACATTTTATGTAGTAAGTTTTGTTCTGAAGTCGGAACAGTTATGGTTCAATCCCTGATACCTATAATATCTATACATTCTGGCAATTAAGGTAAACTTTAATGTTAGTGTTATTTTAAGGTAATTGACAGCAAATCACTATTTCAAAGCTGTGGGATCACTTCCGAACATATATATAAACCTCATAGATTGACCATTTTTCCAGATAGAGAAGATAAGTCTAATAACCTGTTAATTAACTGGGACAACAACATTGAGGTATCCATTCTTTAAATGGTTTTACCTCATTGTTGGTATATATAATAAATATACAAAAAAGAGATGGTATGGTAAAGTGAAAAGTGTACCAGATTAAAAGTCAGGAGACCTTGATCTTAACCCTGAGTCTATCGCTGACAGTAATGATGAAAAAATATACATGTGTATCTTTTTAATATTATTAAACATTTCTACATACATTTTATCATTTGATATTAATACCTGGGAAACATATTCTTATCAATTCTTTCTCTTCAAAATATTTTGGGCATGTTTATGAGGATACTGAAGCTCAAGAAACTAACATCCTTGGCCAAGGCACCTGGAAATGTTTGGCATTTGAATCCATGCCTTTGTGTTTTGGAATTTGTGATTTTTCTGCAGCAAAATTAGATTCATATATAATAGGCTATAGTTTGAGATGAACTACTTGGCTGTTTAAAAGACTATTATTTAACTCCCTCATCTTAGTTAGAAATTGTGGCTTCCTTCTCTTTATTGTATACTTATTTGGGAGAGAGGAGAGAGTATATAAAGTGAAAACTACTAAATCAAGTACAACCAGGCATTGTCATTGTAGATGTGATGACAATCTGGAATAAGCTATCTCTTGCAGGAATCCTTACTGCAACTCAGCCAAGGCTAGTTGAGGAAATCCAGATAAACTTCCGGACCAAAGAGTATATACTATCTGAGGATCTAGCCATATCTAATATGACAGCAAATTTGAGACTGCTATGAATTTGAAGATTTGTTTTCCTAGTCAGTAAAATAATTTAAAGTAAAAGAGATTCTTTATGTTTGTAAGAGATGTGTCCAGAGACCCTTTTACTTCCCAAGTACATAAGTACCACTTTAGCATGGCATTTGTGTGTGTGATTATTATGTGCAAGGTTTTGTGCTAGGTATTATGTGGGGTATCAGGATGAGAAAGGTAATTTTTCTGTCCCCATGAATTTATAGCCTCATAGAGAAGGACATATAACTATATTACACATTAAATAAAGAAGTAATCACTATATACTGGGTTTCATTTGATAATCAAGTGATTTAGGTATACTACATGTATATATTTTCTTATTTTTGCTTTTGATTCTTTTCTTTTTTGTATTAGAGGTATGACTTATATACAGTAGAATGCACAACTCTCAAGTGGACAGCTCAATAAATTTTTGCATATATCGAGTCCTATGAACCCACCTCTCAGATCAAGATACAGAGTATTTCCAGCACCCCAGAAGGTTCCTTCCTGCTCCATTTCAATACTACTCTTCCTCTGCTGAGTAACCATTATTTTAGCTTCTGTTACCATACATTAGCTTTGTCTCCATTCAACTTGATGCAAATGAGATCATACATTTGTATGTATAATTGCTCAATTCATTTATGTCGTCGTGAATAGCATATGTTTGTTCTTTTTTGTTTCTGTGTAGTATTCTGTTACTGGAAATTTGAGTTACTTTCAATTTTTAGCTTTTATGAATAACACTGCCATGAATATTCTTGAACATATCTTTTGGTAGATATAATTACACTTATCTGTTATCTACTTACCTAGGAATGCAGTTGCTGAGTTATAAGCATAGGCAGTTATACTTATAGGCAGTAGATACCAGTTTTCCAAAGAGGCTGAACCAATTTCCATTCCTGGCAGCAATGTAGGATGGTTCCAGTTGTTCTACATCCTCCCTAATCCTTAGTAATTTTGGAGCAGTCTTATTCACTGTAGACATTCTAGTGAGGGTAAGGTGGTATCTCATTGAGATTTTACTTTGAATTCCCCGATGGCCGATGTTGAGCAGGTTGTATATAATTATTGGTCATTTGACTACCAATTTTAAAGATTTTGTCAAATATTTTGTTCATTTTAAAAAACAATTTTTACTTGTTTTATGGATTTGTAACATTTCTTTATAAATTTGGACAAAATTCCTTTCTTAAATGTATGTATTGTGTTTTCTCTCAGTCTGTACTTGCCTTTTTACTCTCTATATGTGATTTTTTTTTGATGAGCAGAAATTCTTAACTTTTGTAAAGTCTAATTTATTGATGTTTTCTTTTATAGTTAATGCTTCTGATGTCCTATTTAAAAAGTTTTTGCTTACCCCAAGGTTATGAAGATATTCTGTTGCTTTTTCTTCCAGAAGACTTACTAATTCCTTGTTCCCATTTAAGTCCTTGTTCTGTTTCAGATTAAATGTATATTATGTGAGATTAGGTGTAATCTCATTTGACCTTTAGCACTCGTTCTGCATTCACTTGTTTTGTGAGTCTCTTCTAATTCAACACTAGAAGAAAACTTTACCTTCACCCACAGTATTTTTAAGACAGGGCAATATCAATGCCAAAGGACAAACATGTTTAGACATATCAGTGCTTCCATGAAGCCATTTCAGCAGACAAATCTGAGTGAGGTACATCTAGGCAATTCACTTTTAAGAGCAGATATTGCTTTACCTCCCTGCTAATCTATTTCTAACCCATTCTGCACTCAGAGCAGGTAGCATTAGGTGGTCTAAAACTATAAAGATGAATATATCTGCTACATGAGCTTCAATTCTTAGCTTCTGAATAGTTTCTGCTGTGCAGGGCTTTTTAGTAGCCCATGTGGTATGTAAGGGGCTATATAAATGCAAATTTTATTTCATTTAGAAAGGAAATGAGCCACACTAAATGGACATGCATACAACTCTGGAATTAAAAGGAGAGTGGATTCCTTCTGTCAGCAGGGCCAAAACAATACTCCATATCCAAATACATCTTTTTTAAAAGTCTTAGAAGTTAAAAGGAACATGAGAGTTTGGATAGGAATAGAAAAAGGATGAATTCTTTGTTCCATTTCATTGCTTTATTGCTCAATGGCTATGCAGCAGAACTCACTGTGTTGGTTTTCTTTAGTGATTCCTATCTCTGGATGACCATTGGGCTCAACTAAGATGCTTTTTGACCTAATTCTAATAATTATTTCTAATAATGAGAGACAAATTGTTGTGCCATTGTTGGATAGAGACTTTTTTATTCCTCAGCAGACTGGCGAACAATTTAGGAACAATGTTTTCTGGAGAGAAGGAAAGATCAAGAAAATTATGTGCTTGTGGTGGCAAGGGGCACATGTATAAATGTTATATCTTTCTTCCTGGTAGCAGAAATTTCTTATTGGCATAGGAGGAAAATCTCATTGCATTATCAAAAATAATAACTGAAAAAAGTTTGAATCCATGAACAAACATGTCTTAATTTTCTAAACCTTGGAGTACACAAGAAATATGAGATTTTGACAGGATGGCTGCCAAGATTACCCTCAAGCTAAAAACACAGAAATGAGGGTTCAGCACCTCTAGCTCAGCAGCTAGGGCACCAGCTACATATATCAGCGCTGGTGGGTTTGAACCCAGCCTGGGCCTGCCAGACAATGACAACTACATCCACAGAATAGCTGGGCATTGTGGCGGGCACCTATAGTCCCAGCTACTTGGGAGGCTGAGGGAAGAGAATTGTTCAAGCCCAAGAGTTTGAGGTTGCTATGAGCAGTGATGCCCTAGCACTTTACCGAGGGTGATGTAGTGAGACTCTGTCTCCAAAAAAAAAAAAAAAAAAAAAAAAATGCACAGAAATGAGGACTAAACTGAGAAAATAAATTAAGCACTCAACTGTATTCAAAAGGAAAAACAGGATTCATCTCCAGTTTCCAGAAACAAAGAAGGGATGTAAATTCATAGTAGAATTTTATGAGTAGAAAGTCAGAAGTTTGAAGGAAATTGACTAGATATAGGCTCTAGGTCGGTAGAATTTGAGGTGATTTAAAGACAACAGTAAATTCTTTTCCACTTTCCCATCAAGAAGTAGAATTTACATTTTTACCTAAGCTTGCCTGTCATTTGCTTTGACAAATAAAATGACATATAAATAATGCTGTATAATAATTAAAGTCATGACTTAAGAGATCTGCAGGTACCATCTTTCCCTTTTGGAATGCTCCCTATTGGAATCTAGCTACCATGCTGTGTAATGCTCCAGGAAGTCTCATTGGGGGGTCATATAGAAAAACACAGACACTTCTTATACAAAAGCCCCAGGCAAGATGACCAGCAATAACTCAGCTATAGGAGTCAGCCATCTTGAATGTTTCATGTCCAGTAAATCTTCCAAATGACTGTACCCCAGCTGGTGTCCATGTGGAGCAGAAGAATCACTCAGCTGAGCCCAATCGACTTGCCGGTCCATGAGAGACAATAAATGGTTGTTTTTATTTTAGCACAGTACATTTCTAAATAGTTTGTTATACAGTGATATAGAAAATCACACAAGGATCTGAGATTTTAATGCTCACATAATAACAGAATACAACTGTCCCTTGGTATCACTGGGAGATTGGTTCCAGAACCAACTTCAGATACCAAAATCCACAGATACTCAAGTCCCTTATATAAAATGGCATAGTATTTGCATATACCTACACACACCCTCCCTTATACTTTAAATCATCTCTAGATTATTTATAATATCTAATATAATGCAAATGTTATGCAAATAGTTGTTAACACTGTATTGTTTAGGAAATAATGACAAGAAAACAAAATCTGTAAGTATTCAGTATAGACACAACTAGCCATTTTTTTTCCTGAATATTTTCAATTCACAGTTGGCTGAATCTACACATGCAGAACTGCCACAGCTATGGTGGGCTGACTGTATATGGCTTCAGGCCCACACAATATAGAGGAGAAATGTTGGAACTAAGGCCTCTGCATAAATGCAGGAGATGAGAATACTGTTCCCTTGGTAAAACAGAAACCAGAGTTACTCTGCTCACTATTCCAGCTATGTACAAGGAAGCTAGCCACTCTTGTCTTTATTAGGGGACTGTATGAAAAAACATTCTTGGGTGAAAACTGAAGCCTAAGGCTAACATTATACATGAGTATGGAGTCTATAAATTTAAACTTTGAGCAGGATTTCTCTAAACTGTGAAATTAGCACAAACACTGATCAAGGAGGAATGAAACCCCTTGAGTACTTCATAGAAACAATTTAAAACTGCTGTTGAAATACTTCCACAATTTAAGGTGGCTGTGACACTTACTGGAGTGGGGAATTTTTGCTGAAGATAAGCTCACAGTAAATATTTGTAAACCACTTGAAGAAATGATTCACCTTGAGGAAGAGAGCAGTCAAAAAACACAGAACACAGAGGATTAGCAACCCTTGAACATGAAATAAGAAATCCAGTTGAAGAATGTATTTTTTAAAAGTGTGTTTAAAAATAATTTTGAAGAAATAATAGGAATAAAAACTAAACTTCAAATATAAACAATATACATATTTTTAAAGATACATGCCTTTGAAAACAACCAAATTGAACATTAAGAAATGAAAAATATTGGCAGCACCTGTGGCTCAATAAGTAGGGCGCCAGCCCCATATACCAAGGGTAGAAGGTTCAAACCTGGCCCCGGCCAAACTGCAACAAAAAAAAATAGCCGGCCCTTGTGGCAGGCCCCTGTAGTCTCAGCTACCTGGGAGGCTGAGGCAAGGGAATCGTCTAAGCCCAGGAGTTGGAGGTTGCTGTGAGCTGTGATGCCACAGCACTCTACCACAGCACTCTACCATGGACAATAAAGTGAAACTCTGTCTCTACAAAAAAACAAAAAACAAACAAACCAAAAAAGAAATGAAAAATATTGTCATTGAATTTTTTGAAAAAAACATGGAATGTTTTTAAACAACAGAATTAGCCTGATTGAAGGAAGAATTAGTGAACTAGAAGACAGATTTGAAAAAATTGGTTCCAATTATTATAGAGTGATAATGAGTGTAAAAAATTGAGAGAGATTAAGACACATGAAAGGTAACAGGCAAAGTTCTACCATATGCCTAATAGAGTTCAAGAAAGAAAGAAGAGAGGTAATAGCAGAGAAGGAATAACTGAAAGAATAATATACTAAGTATTTTATTAAAGGTCTGCCAATCATATTTACATTTGTTATCTAATTAGTTATCATCATAGAGAGGTGAGATTCACTGTTATCCTCATTTTCAGTTGAGAAAAATGAGACTTTGAAAAGCTACATAACTTGGCATTATCTTTTTCTTCCCTCTATCGTGGTGTCTGTTCAAGTCCCTGTCTCCCCATTCCACTGGCCCTGCTGTTTGGCCAAGGTCACCAACTTCTGTGTGGTTGAAGCCAGTGAGTTTTAATCGCTCTCCTCTTATAGCACTCACGACAGCAAAATGAGCTTGCCTGTCTCTGCAGCCTCCATCTCCTTTTCCTGCTTTTTCCATTGAACTTTCCTCTAAACCAGTGGTTCTCAACTTTAGTATGCAAAAGAGTCACTACATCAGCATGCTAAAAATATAGATTTTTGAATTTTTTGTAGTTTAAACTATTTCAATGCAAGTAGACATCTTTCTTTCAGTTTTGTCCCTGTGGATTGTTCCTTTTGTGTTCCATTTATCTCCATTGTTTATACACACCTTTCAAGCAAGTAGGTTAATTAACAAGCAAGCAGGTTAATTCTTTAACCTTTCTTTCTTAAGTTGGTCTTATTCTTCCTTTGCTATATGTAGGTTAACACATATTTTCTTAGACTAACCCCTTTTTCTTTGTTTCCTTTTTGCACTAAGTCTCAAATATTTATTTTTCCATCATACATCTCCCTTCTAGTGAGAGATAAGAAGACAATAGGTTCTGAAACATCTATTATTCAAGCAAATGCCTCTGATCTTCACCTCCCAGAGTAGGGTAATACTGCCTAGGAGCTAGCCTCCCACTGTTCCAACATCTTTCTAAGCCAGGGCTAGAGTCAATTTACAGTAGTGTCTTCTGGTACATCTCAGCAATTCTGCATTGTCTCTTGGAATTTGAGCTCCATAAATTCTCTGGTTTGTATTTGAACTTGCTTTCCCTTCTATAATAACTATGTCTCTCCCCAATTGGCCAAACATTGCCAAAGGGTAATTGGAGTACTTGTTTATGATAATCTGCAAAGTCAAATGCTAGTAAAAGTGGGGTGGAGGGTAATAATGGCTGTGTAGGGTCCTTGAAACTTCTCTATCCAAATCTAAAGAGTAGCACACGAAGATGAGTCAGGGAGAAGAGAGGAAAAGAGAGATGGAGAGGGGAAGGGAGAATATGCCAGCACATGAGAGCAGAGAAGCTGAAAGAGAAGCTCAAGGAAGAGGAAGAGGAGGTGAAGGAAAGAGGGAAGGAGAGATTGAGAATGTTGGGCCCTAAGAGGGCATCCTGAGACTTCTGGTTGCTCAAGAGCTACTCATGCAGTCAGAGGAAACCAGAAAGTGAGATAGAGCTAATGATTTTTTAAGGTATGATAAATTAAAAATCTAATAAAACTTCACTCAGCAAATGCCCTATTTTGAGCAGGAAAAGGTAGAGGTAGGCCATGAGTAGACAAGAGATCCCCGATGAGTCTCCAGTCTCCTTTTACTTAAGTCCATTCTGCATCACAAGCTGCTCAACTACTATTCTCAACAAACAGCTCTGGCCATTTCATTCCCTTTGCTGAAATGACTCCATGAGCATTGTACCACCTGCAGGCATCCTCAAACTATGGCCCACAGGCCACATGCTGCCTGCCTAGGACATTTATCCGGCCCACCTGGTGTTTTTGCTGCCACTGCCTGTCCTGCTTAGCAGCCAACTTGTCTCGGGGCCCACAGTCTGGCTCTGCAACAGTCTGAGGAACAGTGAACTGGCCCCCTGTTTAAAGTTTGAGGACCCATGGCCTACTGTATAAAGTCAAAGCTCTTTAATCTAGAATTCAAAGCTTGCTACAGTCCTACCCTAGAGTGGTAGGATTCCTGCCGTAACTCCAGTCAGGTTAATTTCTCACTATCATCACCTCTTTTTCCTTCTGTGACTTGGTTGATACAGATTCCTTCTCTTGAACACACTCCTCTTACTGTTTGTTAAATGATATCTGTATTTCAAAGCCTAATTCCAATGCTACCTCTTCCATGAAACATAACCAGATATCTCACCAGAAGAGCTAGGTCATTATTTGGAACTTATATAGAATTCCACAAATATAGTAATACACGGTAAACAAAGACAAAGCACTTACTATATACTCTATCCTAAGTGTTTTACATATTTTAAGTCAATCTTTATGACAAACCTAGGAGAAATATTATCCTCAGTATATAAATGAGAAAATAAAGGCAGAGAGTTTAGCTTAAATAACTTGCCTAAGGTCACACAACCCTTATGTTGCATTTAGTGCATTGCATGTAATGTGGTTGTATATATTTGCTTTATATCCAAGTCTCACCTCTTCACCTAGACACTGATTTCCTCTAGTATCAAGTCTTTCATATAATGTACCTTATAAAACAACATTGGTAAAAGGAAAGAAGGAAAGAGAAGAGGAGAAGAGAGGAGAGAGGAGAGCAAAAAGAAGTGAAAGATCCCATATCTTGGCTGAAAGACTACGATTATAAGCTAAAAGAGCAAAGTCACATTTCAGTGGAGAGTACCTTCATATCAATGGATACTAGTCCAAAATTATTTCACCTTTCCATCTGCTTTATAAGTAGACAATAAAGATCCATAGCATTAGTGTTCTAACAGAGAAGGATAATTCACTAATTCAGGTGGTGTTACTAAAGGGTTAGTGTTTGCCACTTTGAATTTAATATCTTCGCTGGCAATAATTATAATGCAAAAGTCTTGAGAGATTATTGTTTTTCTTTATTTGTTACTGATCTAGGTGACAACTTTTAAGATTCCTTAGACCAGTAGTTCTCAACCTTCCTAATGCTGCGACCCTTTAATACAGTTGTTCATGTTGTAGTGACTCCCAACCATAAAATTATTTTTGTTGCTACTTCATAACTGTAATTTTTACTAGTTATGAATCATAATATAAATATCTGATATTAGACGACCCCTGTGAAAGGGTCATTTGACCCCCAAAGGGGTCACAGCCCACAGGTTGAGAACCGCTGCCTTAGACATTTAAGATTTTGTGATTCAAGAAAACCCCATGTCTGACCTTGGCTGTTTGCCTCATTAGGTAACTGAACAGTAATGGCAGTCTCCCATTCTTCAAAGGATGAAGACCATGCCGTTCATGTCCATCTGTCACAAGTGGTAGCAACAGGGATCACTGGAACCCTTTCTGTCTCCTTGTGTCATTGGTCACTCCCTCCAGACCTGGTACTTTCCTGGGGGTTGGCATACTCTTTCTTCAAAGGGCCCGGTAGTAAATATTTTCGTTGATATGGGCTATATGGGTGAGTTGCAACTACTCACCTCTGCTGTTGTAGAGCTAAAGAAGCCGTAGATAATAACTTCACAAATGAGTGTAGCTATGTAAACAAAACTTTATTTTATAAACTCAGGCATTGGGCTGGATTTGGCTTGTGGCCTATAGTTTACCAATCCCTGTTCTATACTATGTAATGCCCTCAACTTTGCCCACAAAGGAGACTGTTTAATATCAAAATCAAAGACGTGAGTGGAAAAATTTGTAAGGAAGGGGAGCACATGAGTGTCATTAATGAATACTGTGATCTCTTTTGCAGAATCCCCTCTTTTCTTAATGCTAACTAACTCTTCTGTGTTCAAGCAAACAAATTCTTGATTCACCTCCTTTCCAGAGTAAATATTTTTCACCAGCCTTCTTAAATCAAGATTTTACATTTTAAGTCTTAATAAAAGTGATGTTTCCTATGTATGATTAGAAGCGTAACATTATAAATGTGACTAGCATTTAGGTTATAAGGGATATCTTACTTCTGCATCATTTTGAATTTATCAAAACTGTCAGAGAAGACTTCAGGAATGGTAAGCAAGAGAAATGGTAGACTGGGTCCAAATTTATTTCTTTCCATTTTACAAGATAAGGATAAAAGTATGAGAAAGTGAGTTACAAGGAATAACTGAAGCATAAAGATGAGAGCTTTCCAATACTCAGAAGAAATAGGTTTATCCTTGGTATTGACCTCAGCCCTCACAACACATCTCCCAGGGGAACTGGGGTCTGCTAAAAAGTTACTACATTTTGTAGTAACCAAGAGCCTGGATATAAGCAGAGCTTGATTTTCTGTTGTACCAATGGTGGCTTGAAGATGATGGAGGGAAGGCCTATTCTCTCCCACTTTTATGGCTGCCAGATTGTGTTCTGACCTTTAGCTTGCACATGGTAGTAGCTGAAGCTTAGGTATCTATATCCTTTATTTCTCTCAATCTGACTCATTTTCCTATTATTCCTAAGAAAGTAAGTTCTAGGATACTTTCTTCAAAACAGGAAGGGCCATCTCTGATTTCTGCTTTAAGAACGGCTTACTCTGTTGAATTTCTCTCTTCTCTGCCTCCTTCTTCCCCTCTGTTCCTTTTTCCATGCTCTTCTCTTTCTATATCCATTCCTTCCCCTTCCCTCAGACAGCTTGAGCTTTTTCCAAATGCATGTTCACCCTTTAGCTACTTGACTGTTTTCTACTTCTACTTTGTGTTTAAATTTCAATATTTTACAAAGGTCTCTCCTCATTAAGTTATCTAGTTTCTAACTTTGGAAAGAATTAGAAAGCTAAAAAAATTATTTAAAAGCTTAAAAAATGGTAAGCTGGCTATTTGGAACTGGGACCACTTGTTACAGAATGACAACATTGTAATTGATAGTTATGTGACTAACCAATCCCAGAAGTATCTTAAACCTATGTAGCTTTTCCTATTTTCTAAAGTGCTCTGATACAGAATTCTTTCTTCCTACTTTCTTCTAATGTAATCAAAATATTCATGCCCTCAATGCATTGAATCTCAACTAAACTTTAGAGATGTAGACAGAGGGAATAAACTGAGCATATATGTCAGAGTCTGACATGTTTGGGGGACTTTTGTGAACATTATCACACAAATATTCACAACCATCCTCAAGAATGGCATTTTTGTACCAAGTTTACAAATGGGAAGGTGAAGGTTCAGAGAGCTCACCTTAACTTGGGTTAATCATACCATAGACTGGGTGATTTATAAAGAACAGAAACTCATTTTCTCATCGTTCTGGGGGCTGGGAAGTCCAAGATCAAGGTACCAGAATCTGGTCTGATGAAGGCCTTCTTGCTGTATCCTGACATGGCAGAAAGGCAAGCTCAAGTAGCTGAATGCTATATGAAGCCACTTTTATTATTACCTTAGTCCCACTCATGGAAGAAGAGCACTCATGGCCTAATTATCTTTAAACGCTGCACCTCTAGACTCAGTTACTGATGCAGGAGCTTCCATTGATTCAGAGATACATGCCCTTGACCATGCTGAATTAATGGGGATCTGAGTAGAGATCAGATGCTATCTCATATGACTGTTACTGTGTAGGTTCAGAGACACAGGCAACTCCTTCCTATCTGTATCCCTCTTTGGGATCCCTTTGGGCTCATGTGGTCCATTAATGGCTTTTGATTCTGAGCACCAGACCTGCATGTATTTAGCTCTATCCCTTTTACAAGGTCATAGGATGAATATGAGATGAAGATGAGATTGAACCTAGGTCTTATGCTTTTAAGTTGTTTGCTCTTTCCCCCATAGTGAACAGTTGATCAAACATTGGGAAATATTTGATGCATATGTGTGATGACCTGAATGTGGGAGTTTATAAGGAGGATGCTTGTAGGCTACAAACAGTGGGCCAGAATAAGGAAGAGAGGAGAGTGCCTGGGGTGTAAAAATAATACCAGTGAACATTTGTTTAGTTTTTTTTTTGTATGCTCAATATTATAATCAGCTATTATATCCATTTTCCCATTTAATCCTTTCAACAACTTTTTGGGGCACATTCTATTATTAATATTGTGACTTTTGCAGATGAGGAAACTGAGACTCAGAAAGATTAAAATGTCTTACTTAATGTCCAGAGCTGGTAAGTGATACAATTGGGATTCAAGTCTTAATGAATATATATGCTGTTTTTAATCCTGAATTACCTCTGTTGTTTCCTCTCCCACCAGAATCTGAATTACAGAACATATCTGGGAACCTAGCTCACCTACCTTTCTGCTGGGTCTTTGCTTCAAGTTCTTTTAAAGGTTAATGAAATGTCAACTATAATATCACATCAGTGTCCAATTGTAATTTTCATCTTACACAATAAAATGTGAAGCTAAAAATCTCCTACCTTGCAGGTTAAATACCTGGGGAATATTGAGGAGAATAATCTCTAAGGAAAGGTTTTAGCTAAAAGATTTATTAAGCTGGATCTTTCATGGTCCAGTGGAAGCTTTGTCTGTTGCTTGGCAACTGGTTTTAGAGATGGTACAACATGATCCAATTGACAAGTGAAAAGAAATATATATATATATGTAATGCCAAATCAACTTGTTTGTCACATCAGCTAATTTTTGTCTCTAATAGCTGAATCATTTGTCCTCCAGTCAGTTTTTTATCTAGTTACCAATATTACTCATTCCCTAGGTAATAGGTATACTATGGCTTATAGCAAAATGCTAGCCTAACATCTGTGATGTTCTTTTTGCAAAGAAAAGAAAGAGCTTTTTCAAATCCCAGGATAAGTGTGGTTTCTCTTTGGGGAATGTAAATCTTAAATCGCTTATATGAGAAGTACAGGAAGAAGTTCACAAAGGATGGCAGGACATCCAGATTCTTAGTGCCCTTCTATCCATGCCCACTTTCAATCGGGTATAGTTTTACTTGGCTTTTCTAATAGCTGCTAAATGTGAAAACAGCAAGAATAGATCTTCTCCCTTCTTCACTATGTGCCTATTGTACACAATCTGTGAGTACACCTAGGGAAATTTCAGGCAATCCACTAAAGCTGGCAGCCTGAAAATGTTTTAATTACAAAGAACTCCAGTGGCAATGCATTAGAAGCATGGCAGGTCAGGTTTGAGAGTCACACACTTCGTGTATGTATGCATATATATGTGTGTGTGTATATATATATATGAAAAATTTTTTATTTTATGGCGGACGCATCTCGCAGGTCACCGTCAGAGCACGCGGCTCGAGAGTCACACCCTTCTACGCATATCTTTGGCTTTCACATCTTCCACTACCTCCAATTTAAGAGCTTTTAAGTGGTAGAGCCAAAATTTAACCCAGGGTCATGAACTCAAGATAAAACTGTTTCCACACCTCCTCTTCTTCAACTGTCAGAAACACTACTGTCATTTTGATGACCAATGATATACCTGGGATCACTTCTGGTGTTATGTGGGAAATCATTCTATAATATCTAAGTGCTGGCCTAATACGATAAACCAAAGAGTGTTTTTGTAAAGCTTATGCTTGGACTCAACCTATTGGGACAGCTTCCACTTAATAAATGCTAAAGGAAGACAAGCACTCAATGACTGTTTATATTTACTACCCTTACAATGTGGTGTGGGCACTCACTGTCATGGGTGTGTGTATGTGTGCATAGTTGTATAATTATGAAATTAAGAAGTATAATTATGATTTTTGATTATAAATTCACAAAGATTATCTTGATTATAAAATTAACTACTTCTATCAGTTACTTGTCAATCAAGTGATATACAATATATTAGATGGGTTTTTGAGTCAGTTAATTCATCCATTTAGATGATCTCACACAAAAATTTAAAAATATATGCATATGACTGATGACAGCATGATTTTACTGCAAAAAGACCAGAAACAACTCAAATGCCCCTCAATGGAATATCAAATGAATAAACCATGGTAAGGTCACACAGTGAAGTACTATGCAGGTTGTATTAAGGAAGGAGGACAAGCTGCATAGACTGGAGTGAAATAATTTCCAGGCCATGTTGCTAAATGAAACAAGCAAAGTATGGAAGAGGATTATGGTATCCTAACTTTCATGTAATGAAGATAAAGTTATGAATATGTATATCAATATTTGCTTATATTTTCAAAATGTATAAGACTAAACATTTTAATTCTTTTTAAAAGTTTTATTTTGGTTTTAAGTGATGCATAATAACTATACACATTTATGGGGTATGAGGTGATATTTCAATACATGTACATTGTGTAATGATCAAATCAGGATAATTTGTATATTAAAATGGCTGCCTATAGAGCAATGGAGGAAACAGGATGGAGAAGATAAAAGGAAACAAAGAATTCTGAGAATGTACCTTGTTATGCAGTCTGTTTTAGAACTATGCTAATATTTCACATAATTAAAAAACTCAAAAATAAATTAATTTAAAAAATTAAAGAAAACAAATCTAATTATATATTAAACTGATGTCTTAACTATACAGAAAAAATAGCCTCAAGTGACTTTAAAATACAGTATATTGATTGTATTGATTTTCTAAGGAAAAAAATCCACAAAGAAATCTTAAATTATACTTAATAAGGTTATTATTAGTATGGTTTATCTCACAAGGGTACAAGTGAATCTTTCTAGAAGTAGAACACAATAACTAAGAAAATGACATAAAGGCTATGTTAACCATTTTGACGAAAATATTTCAAATTGTATATGAAAACACCACACTGTAGCCCATGATTGTATTAATGTACACAGCTATCATTTAATAAAAAAAAGAAAGAAAAAAAAAAGGAAAAGGTCTTGCGTTAATGACAACTGAGAAGCAACAAGCCCCGTTAGAGCCTAGAAAATATTTCAAAAATGCAATACTTTGATAAAAAAAAAAAAAAAACACCAAGGTTCCTTGGAGAAATGATGGATTCTGTGTCTGGAGTAAGGAATTGGGTAAGATGAATTTCTAGCTCTTTTTATACCAGGAGACAGAGGATGCTATAGAAAACTATTCCAATTGTGTCAAAAGGACACTGGACCAAGATGGGGCAATTTGATCATGAAAAAGAAATATGATGGCAATTAATTGATGTGCATGAGTTCATAATGACAGTTAAGAACTATTGTCTCTAGAGGTTCCACCAACCAATTAAGTTAAAAATTGATGAAGTTGCAGAATCAAGTTTTAAGTCTTCCTTTCTTGTATATGAGGAAAAATAAAAGTTCATGAAGGGAAGTTTCTCTTCATGGAAAAATTCTTGCTAACTGATACAGAACAGAATTAGAAAAAATTAGTATTTTTTAACTATTAAAGAAATAATCAATGTAGCCAACAACTATTAATAAATGTCAAACTATTAGGTGAAAGGTTGATAGCTTCATAATGAAAGGATTGGGCTGAATCCAGTAATCATGCTCACGTTATTAAAAATGGAACCAACTTTGGATGCTAAGTCTCAAAGTCTATCAATCTGTGGAATATAAAAAGTTTATGGGAAGAGAAGAACAAGTTAAATGATACCATGAGGAAGTAATCATCAAAATCCATTCTAAACCATGCTGTATTCTTCAGAACAAATACCCAAAACCGTCCAACAAATCCCTAACATAAGAATTTACAAGAAGGAGGGGGACTTCTCCATTTAAAGTCCACATCGCCCAGCCGGGCACCTTGCTCAGGTCACAGTTGCCTGGACAACCACCAGCCCAACCACTCAGCGCCCCCGACTGCATGGGAGGCACGATCATACTGGCTCAGTCAGAGAGGACGTCCTTTAACTATATGCTATGAAGGAGGCTGCTGCAGAAGCTTTAAAGAGGAAAGGATGAGAGGTGGCTGAGTTGGACCTCTATGCCATGAACTTTAATCCCATCATTTCCAGAAAGGACACCACAGGTAAATGGAAGAACCCTGTGAACTTTCAGTATCTTGCTGAGTCTGTTCTAGCTTATAAAGAAGTCTGTCTGAGCCCAGATATTGTGGCTGAACAAAAGAAGCTGGAAACTGCAGATAAGCTTGTGATATTTCAGTTCCTACTGCAGTGCTCTGGAAGTTTGCATGCATGTATGCTGCCATGTATGACAAGAGACCTTTCTGGAATAAGAAGGCTGTGCTTTCTATCACCACTGGTGGCAGCAGCTCCATGTATTCTCTTCAGGGTGTCCATGGGGACATGAATATCATTCTCTGGCCAATTCAGAGTGGTACCTTGCATTTCTGTGTTTTCCAAGTCTTAGAACCTCGACCGACATACCGCATTGGGCACACTCCAGAGAATACCTGAATTCAGATCCTGGAAGGATAGAACAAACATCTGGAGAATATTTGGGATGATACACCACTATAGTTTGCTCCAAGTAGCCTCTTTGACCTAAACTTCCAGGCATGGTTCTTAATGAAAAAAGAGGTATAGGATGAACAGAAAAATAAGAAATTTGGCCTTTCCTTGGGCCATCACTTGGGCAAATCTGTCCCAACTGATGACTAGATCAAAGCTAGAAAAGAAAATTCATAAGACTTGATTTCCTTCTAAAAAAAATAGGAAGAAACTCAGTAATTCAATTATAGAGACTTCTGACCCATAATCAAATGCAGAATGGACCTTGTAAATCTTGTTTAAAACAGATTACTGTATTTTGCCATGTATAATCCACACCCATGTTTTTGACCTAAACTTTCAGGGAAAAAAAATATTTCACTTTAATTTTATAATTCAAATTTTTGCTTATCTTTAGTACTTGTTCTTTGTATTACAAAGAAATTTTGGCATTTATTCTTAAATATATTATGGTATAAGAAATTTTATTAGGGCAGCACCTGTGGCTCAAGGAGTAGGGTGCCAGCCCCATATACCAGAGGTGGCAGGTTCAAACCCGGCCCTGGCCAAAAACTGCAAAAAAAAACCCCCCAAGCCCCCCCCCAAACCAAAGAAATTTTATGTAACAAATACTTACAAAACACTGTACAAAATGTTTTCCAATAATTTTGTAAAAATATCAGCTAGATTGCTAACTCCCACCTGAAGTACACAAAGAGAAACATGTCTCTCTTCACTGGCCAAAAATGCTTTTGTTGCAAGTTCATTGTAAGTTCAAGAAAACTGATCAACGTATTTCAGGATATTATTTTGCATATGGATATAGGCGAAATGCCAATATGCCTCTGGCCAAAAAAGCCATTTGAGAGAGAGCAGTGAAAAGACTTTGTGCAGGCATACTTGTAAGGAACTGAGGAAGAATCCCATGTGGCCAGGTTAGTTGTGGGCCTAACATGACAAAGGCTTTGGCTGGAATAGCATTTCCAGGCTGTGTTAAGGAATTAAGGTTGACTTTATAAAACCAATGAAAAAGCCCTTTGGAAAACTAGCCAAATACCCATCAGTAACCTTTCCTGATCTGTGGTAAGGGACGGAGGTCACTTGCTGATGGGTCCGGGAATGGAGTAACCTTTCCTGATCTGTGATGTGTGATGAAGGTCGCTTGCTGATGGGTCCGGGAATGGAAATGTGCTAGGGGACCTCAAGAGAAGAGGAATTTACCCAATGCATACAGGTATCTAATGGCACAGATGAAACCTGGGCTTATGAAAGGCTTTTGAGAAGTCTAGCCTAAAAATTCCTTATAAAAGTTTCCAGCAAAACCCCCTGACTTAAAGCCCACACAGGAACAGAGGTTTACACACAAATTCCTATATGCCCAAGAAGTTTCTCTATGCTTTGCTTAAGGATTTGAAGTAACGGTCTCCAAATGGCATGGTCAGTAAAACAGACATTCAAATCGTCTCTTTCCCCCATAGCCTCAAGCTTCATCAGATAAGAACAAAGAAGTAATGGCTAACAACATGTTCTCCACTAAGTTATGTTTAACTGGGTTATGTTGAAAGGTGTTGGTTGAGTGGATTACCAGATTACTAGGAGCTAATCAGGAGGTAGTTACATGATGTTTAATTGGATCAATGAGGTCATTGCTGTATTGTGCGCATGTATGAAATTCCCTATATAAACCAACCATGAATAAAGAAGCTTGCCATTTTGCCTGAGTGAGCAGATGGTCACCTTGATTTAAAACACAATTTCAATAAGTGTGCTTATTCTCTGCCACATGGCTTTTCTGCGAGACCCTTACGGCAACATATGGATATCATTATTGCTTTCTAGAGTTACACTTTAACACCTAAGCATAAATAAAAGAATTAAAAACACTTCTATAGATATGAAATTAGTGCTACCCAAGTATAGTGTGCAAACTTATTTTTCCCTCAAAAATTTGGGCAAAAAAGTATGCATTATACATGGCAAAATGCAGTAATTAAAAAATTGACCAGGAAGGATATTGGGTCTCCCAGAGTAGATGTTTTCCTGTGGCAACTGCAGCATATTTGTCCCTACTATAGGGTGTTTCTTCCCACCTGCAAATAGAGGAAGGTGGAGGACTTGAAGTCAGAGGTCAGATTTTGCTGAGTTTTTTGCTGGGTCCGTAGGAACCTGGGAGAGTATTCACTTGTAGTGCTTGGTTTAAACACTGGAAGTGTGTCTGACAAATGGTGAACAAATTGCATACTTCAATTAAATCTTATTTTAAATGTTGTCAATTCTGTACAGAGAAAAGTCTCTGATTTGAACCCACGCTTATGTAAATCTTAAGTTTGCTTTAGTGTCCTACATTAACCTACCCACATTTTTCTCTATTATAGGCACCAACAAAATAGAGAGTGAGGTGTAGAGAAGGGAAATATTGACTAAATTTAGCATGAAGTGAATTCATCCTTGCCTATCAGTTATGATGGTCACTCATGAGCAAAACACTGTCATCAGCTTCCTTAGTCATAAGTCCTCCTCTCTGAAATATCTTACACTTCATGAGAATAGGCTATTTTATTTTGCATTCTATAACTTTGTAACAATTCTGAAGCCTATTTCAGAATTTAATGATATGATAATTTCCTTTTTCAATAGCCTGCATGATATGGTGAAATCACTCCAATGGCCAAAGACCTACCCTTTCTTAAAACCAATTTGCAAGTATAATTAAACTATGGAAGAAAGTGTGTATTTGCCATCATTTAACATCCCTTTTTGCAAAAGATGTCATTAATTGCCTATATCCTTTTCTCTGTCGAGTTCTATTTATTACAGGGATGTCCTCAGAGTGAACCTTGGGGACTGCTTTCCTGAAACATTAGGAAGATTTAAGTTTTTCAGTGGTCAATACTTCATGAACTGTTTTGTGATTTGATCATTTAGGATGACGCATGTCAGCTCCTTGACCTCAGGAGATACTTTGAGTGTCAGGATGAGCAACCAGGCAGTTTCTTCAATTGCATTGGCCTTTGAGTTGATGTTGTTGAGGAGGATACCCACTTCATAAATGATCATCATTATGAAGATAGAGGTGGGCTTGTTTACCTTGCACATCTGCCAGTCTACCCTTTGGTCAGAAGGCAGACTACCAATCCTGGGTCTGCTGCCACTTGTAATTCACTCTACATAATGTTAAAAATAGTTATTTTTATTGCATATTTACAAAATAGTCTCACAAAATAAGGACAAGCCAAAGGTAGAACATTTTAAATCGGTACAACTCTACCTTCTTGTTGACATTTTATTAATAATTATTTCTACTTTTCACCTTGAACAGACACATTTATTTTAACTATAAATAAGATATGCTTCAATAAATAGGTCAAAAAATAAAAATCAATACAAACAGGATCAAAAAATCATATATTATAATTTGCTTCAAATATGTTATATAATGAGAATTTCTTCCCATGCTATTAGGCATCATTTTTAATGACTGTATAAAATTTTGTGCTGGGATATGAGAATATATATAATCCAATTCACTATCTTTGGAAATTAGGGTTTTTCCCCTCCTTTAAGTACTGCTGAATGTACTGGTTTGTAGCTAGATATTTGTACATATCCATAACTATGTCCTCAGGCAAATTTCTTAGAAGTTGAATTTCTCAGTTGAAAGGCATATATGATATTTCAAAAAGCCAAACAACTCTGTTTGGCCTGATTTTCTTTCCAAGTAGTCTAAAAATACCTGAACATTAGGTCTCATTGGTTTGTTAAAAGACCCCTCCTGTTTATCACCCAGCTTCAACTCATGTCAGAGAATTCTGTGGTTGGCTTAGTGAGCTGTCACAAGGATGACTTAAATTTACACTGCTTCCAGCATTTTTTCCTGCTCCTTTCTTTTTGCTTTACATGTGTGTCTGATAGGTAGCATGACCACATATCATGGTTTGCCTAGGATGACAGCTTCTGCCTATTACTGCAGCATAATTATTCATAGCACCCTCTTTCATTCTCAAAATTCTTCCAATTTGGACTAGTCTGATGTGAATTTTAGAGAAATGTATTTGGAGCTTTAGAAATGAGTGTGAAATGTACTTAAATTCAATATGTGAAGGTGAATATGGAGCAATGAAATCATTGCTGTCCACCCAAGGCACTACCTGAAAACCCTAGTGTTCAAAGGAAGAGCTGAAATGCTTGATGCGAGTTGACCAAAGCAGTGGGGTTGATCACTATTAGTACTAAAAGCTGAATTTACTAACAGGCCAAGAATTCTTAGGCTTAGAGAGAACCCTGGGTTTCTGATAGATGAAATTTCATACAGTATTTCCAGAAGGAGCATATCATACTTATTAGTGGCCAGATCATAACTTACCAAGAGGGATAGCTAGTCCTACAGGACCTTAGTTCCTTCACGAGGGAGAGGCAATTTATGAATTTGGACAGAGGGAGGTGGTTCTGGACTCTACTGCTTACTTGCATATTTTCCTTAGATCCAATACTGTACTGTTATTTATTTTACATACAAGAGTCTTCCTGAATGAAACATACATTCTTCTTTTGAATTTTAAAAGATATAATTCTGGCACATAGTAATTGCTTATTAAATTCATATATCATGAATAAAGGGGATATTGAATATTGCAGTAGAATGCATAAGGAAATTTGACATAATTTTTTAAATTTCAGGCTTCTTCTCACTTACTTTATTTTTTTTCAAAGCAAATTATTTACTGCCCCCTGCATCTGTTTTTTCCTTTACAAGAAGCAGATCTTAAAGTCCTGGCATTACTAGGAAGGTCCAATTACTCCCACAGTGATTTGCAGTTACAATATATTTCTTTTACTTTCATGGAGAAGCAGGTGGCAAGAACTATCCATCTTTACTGATGAGAAAGACATTTCTAAACAGTTACGGTGGATAACTCATCAGGGAAATTTCTCTAGTTAACCATCCAACCATCTGCCATTAAAACGTCACATTTCATGAGCAGAGATATAATCATTTTGTAGATGCAATTCTTATTCTGGCTAGGAGCGAATAATGAGGTGGCTAAATAAATCAACCTAGCATTTTGGGTTATCTAGACATTTAAATAATATTTGTAGTATGATTCAATTGGTTGTACGGCCACCAGCAAAAAATGGATGAAAATGTCACTTTGAAAGTGTGCTCTGGATTTTACAGTTTTGAATTATACTCCCTTAAACCTGTGTTTTTGGAAAATATAAATGCTATATTTTTACTTTTATTGAAAAATTTTAGTCTACAATAAAATGTAATAGGTAGTCAAAATTTTGACACAAACTTGCTAGGTAAAAAGCTTACCCTTTTTAAAATGAGTGAACATCTGTAGTTCATACCTGCTGAGACTGTGAGTCTGTTCTAGCCCAGTTGAGTTGGCATTCTGATGATGTGCTCCAGATCTTATTTTTCATAAGCCATAACCTTAGATTTATATGGTTTATTCAAAACATTACACATAAGGCTTAGAAAAATATAGGGATTTTTCCTATTATTGAATGTTTTAACAACAAATTATAACTATGTCATGGAATACTTGCAGAGCTCATTTGGATATGAGCACAAAACAACTTTATTCTTTTCTCCAACTGTTCAGTGATTCTTCCTCTGGACGGAAACCTCAGAAAAGGTCTCTTTACATTTCCATTTACTCTCAGGCAGTAAAACCATCCAATCATAATAATTGTCTCAGTTTAGTAATTGATATTTCCACTCCAAACTCTTTTTCTTTCCCTCTCAGACGTGGCTAATTCAGGTCTAAAATCTGGGGAGTGGGGTTGGGCTGGGAGAGGGTAAGGATATGACTTGGGAGGCTTCAGGCTTCTTTTTTGGTAAGTTCCATAGCCTCTTCCCTAGTGAGTTAGCTGGCATTGGTTTTGGAACCTTCTGGTATAAGGAGGGGAGCTAGGGGGGCAGGATAGTCTTAAATAACCGATATTGTTGTGCACTCCGAGCTAGGCTTTAGGTGAGCTGGGAATATCCCTCTCTCTTCCTACAAGTTGGGAGGAAGAAGGGAAAACACCATAGCACTCTCCAAAGAAAATGAAAATTTCCTTTTGGCTTCATTAGTTCCAAATCCTTTCCACCATCATGACATGCTGAAATGTTCATACCTTCCCACCAGGAGTTTCCTTTTTGCACTTTTTTTTCTTTTTTGAGACAGAGTCTCACTATGTCTCCCTTAGTAGAGTGCTGTGGTGTCATAGCTCACAGCAACTTCCAAGTCTTAGGCTTAAGTGATTCTCTTGCCTCAGCCTCCCAAATAGCTGGGACTACAGTCACCCTCCACAATGCCCAGCTATTTTTTGGTTGTAGTTGTCATTGTTGTTTACCAGGCTCAGGCTGGGTTCAAACCTGCCAGCCCTGGTGTATGTGGCTGGTGCCCTAACCACTGGGTATGGGCACCAAGCCTCCTTTTTGCACTTTTAATATGAATGGGAATAAACAGATTATGATATATTCATACAATGAATTACTTTTCAGCAAACAAAACAATACAGAGACAACATACGCTAAACAAAATCAAATAAAAAACCCAACACAACTGATACAAACAAAACTTGGATGAATATGGAAAGCATTATCTGGACCCAGAAGGCAGGCAAAACATGTACCAATTACATTAGTCTGTTCATATGAAGTTCTAAGTTAGACAAAATTAAGCTTTCATTGCAGTAATCAGAAAAGTGGTTGTTTCTGACTACCGGAGAGGATTGACTGGGAAGGTTCATCATTGAGTTGATAAGAATGTCTATATCTGGACATGGACTTGGATGTATACATTTATCAAAACACATTCAATCTTATATGTGTTTACATTGCATGTAAAATATACCTCAATAAATAACTTTAAAAAAAAACCCTTAGATTTTATAGGACAGCTTTTGCAGGATATTGGCACAGGGGCATTGAAGCCAATCACACAAAAAGCACCCTAAATTCTCCTTCACTGTCAAAAGTTATCTCAACATTTCAGCACATCAGAGTGGCTTAGAAATTGTATTCTCTTCTTGGTTTTTATTGTCTGCTAACATTATTTTGTCTTCTTTGTCTTTATCCATCTCATCAATATAAATGTTGAGAATCTTCCCTTCTGACTCTTCGCAGGTTCAGATTAGGTCATTCTATCAACACCCCTTCTGTTGAATATGCCTCAGGTCAACAACATGAATGTCACAAAACACTTTATCAAATATGTTGTTGACTTCAAAATAAATTTCCATGATTCCTCTGATTTACCAAATTATAAATATTTTAAGGTGTATTTTCTTTATTAAACTAAAATATGTTAGACTGGGACATCATCTGCAAAATTATTTCTGATATTTTCAATTCCTTTTATATTATCTTTCCATCATATTTTAGTTTTATGTTTACAAGTATATAAACACTTGAAAGACTATGGCCTCTTGCCCTTTAGAAATAATGTTAGATAAAATGGAGAGTGCCTCAAAGCTTTCAGCAATATGGCAGATAAAGCTGATAAGAAAAGACAAGCTCTATATGTAGAAATAGGCAGAGATACTGGACAAAATGTAGCGATTATTTTCAACACAGCTGAGTTTGAAATAAAATAAATAAAATCTCCTGACACCAGAAATGACGAGGAAATTGAACAGCAGAGCACTAGCAGAAATGGATAACAATGAAGGGTCATGGGAATATCAAGACCTGGGAGCTGGAGACTGGGTTTTGATGCCCACACAGGGACAGGAAATGTGTGCTTGAGCCTGCACGTTTAAAGAAATTAGAAGCAAGTCCCATTTTAAAGCTCCAGAGCCTCAAAAGGCTGCCCTGATAATGCAAAGTGGATAACTCTTCCTCTCCTTGAGGAAGATACAAAGAACATTGCTAAGTGCTCTGGTATGTGGTATGAATAAAAGAGTTGTCTGTGAGAATGAAAACATCAGGAAGAATGGGTTCTGAGTTGATAGAACCTATATGACCTAGAAACCCCAAGCTGAAATACTAAAATAAAAAATTTGAATGAAATAAATGAAAACCACCAAGTTCCACTGGGAGGAAAAAAATGTTCCAAAATCCAGAGGAATATAGAATTTTCCCTGTCCCCCTCAAAGATAAACTCACAACAAAAATAACACATGATTGTGGTTTTAACGATGTAGTGAGCTTACTAATGGGAAAACTCTCCTGCTATAAAATGCCTAGAAATGCCAAGCAAACTATCAAAAACTTTATTTTTAAATATGTAGTTAACAAAAAAACAAAAAAAGTGGGAAAAAAATAAAGAGGTGGCAGTAGATATGACATAAAATTAGGATCTGAAATTACAATTTCCCTATAGTGAATGGAATGGGAGGAACCAATTTTAGTATATTATCAAGGATTGGGTTTTGACCTGTGGAAATGGGGGAATGTCCCCATTGTCTTTGTTTCCAAATGAGGAGAAGGGGCTAGAACGGTGTCTTCTGAATAACCCAGGATCTTTAAAGGTTATATTCTTAATTTACTGAATTGTTTATTGGCATGAAGCACCCTTATTAATTCCTATGTTCTTTTCAATAATGCAATAGCTAGTTGCCTATGAATAACATTCCTCAGAATCCCTTGTAAATAGCATTTTGGCTTAGATTTGGCCATTGCTACAGAGTTCTGAAAGACTTGAAGATGTAAGAGAAGCCAGCCATTGCTCTTTCCCTGGTGCTTGTGCACAGCTATATAACCTGCAGATGTCAAGTTTTGTTTTTGTCCCTTGGTATGAACCACCCTCTACAGCTGTACAGAAGCTATGATGAGCTGGGGTGTTTTTTAAATTTTAGATCAATAGAAAAGTATATATGATTAGGTTAAATTGTGTTTATTAGGTAAAGTCCAAGTTTTAGTTGACCTCTTCTCCAGGAACTATGCCATGTATCTTTACATTGTACCTATTAGGTGAGAACTTACCAATCCTCCTTCCTCCTCCCCTCTTCCCCCATTTCTTTTGCTCCCTTCCACCTTCTTGAATTTAATTGTGTTTTCTCTAGTGTGGGCCTGTAGGTTTTTATCTACTAGTTTCTTGTGAGTATTGAGTACATGAGATGCTTGCTTTGCCATTCTTGTGATACTTTTACTTAGGAGGATTTTCTCTAAACCCTTCCATGTAAATACAAAAGATGTGATGTCTCCATCTTTCTTTATGGATGAATAGTATTCCATGGTATACTGAGAAGGGACACAAACAAAGGGGCTTCAAGGAGGAGGGTAGAGGAAAACCTGGCCTGCTGAACCAGGAAGTTTACAAGGCCCATAAGAATATGGGTATGAAGTAACCTAGGTAACCAATGACCGATAGAAAGAGACCATCAATGACCAATAGAAAAGGGTGATACTGCCTAGAGGTGCAGAGTGGCCAATGAAAGACTTGCATCCAGTTTAAAACAGAGGGAAAGAGGGCATTTATATCCCTGCAGGCGTTTGCATCTCCATCTCTCTCACCTCTTTCATACGAGGGACTTTCTTCCAACTCCCTTTGGAAGTGTTCTAAACTTTCTCTTTGTTCTTCCTAAATAAAATTTCTCTTTGTCACACTGAAACTTGTGTAGGTTACTTTTGCCTTCTATTCACACTGCCTGTGTTGCTCCAGTTTTGCTTCCAATTTCCATTCATATTTGCTTTCAATTACCACCATGCCTCCATTGAACCTTCTAGCTCAGCTGAGTAATCAAACCAGGTCAACTGGGTTCAGGAACTGGGACCCCACTCCCAACATATACATATACCATAGTTTATTTATTCATTCATGAGTTAATGGGTACTTGGGTTGTTTCCACATCTTGTTGATTGTTAATTGAGCTATGATAAACATTCCAGTACAATGTCTTTATGGTAAAATGATTTTTTTTTACTTCTGGGTAGATACCTAATAATGGGATTGCAGGATCAAATGGAAGGTCTACTTTAAGCTCTTTAAGGATTCCTCTGAGGCTTTTTTTGAAGTGACTGACCTGGATGGTACACTATATTTCTACTCCCTTGAAACCTAGTGGTGAAACAGAGCTCTGGCATTCTTCCCTAGCATTCGTATTTCCAAAACCTCTGATGATTTATGTAACCACTTGTTTACATTATTCTTGGAAAAAATTGACTGAATCTTGACTAACAGACTGAGTTTAAAAGTAGATACGAAAAAAATAACCTTAAATGGAATATCCTTAAGGGAAGCTTGTCTGTCTTGGCCTAAGCTCTGAGTGGGGTAAAAATATGCTGTGAACAATTGCTATAATGGAGCTGTACCACATGCAGTGAATTAACATTAAAGTAACCACAAATAAGCTAGTGAAACTCTTGGTATACTCAGAAGAAGCATATAGAAATCCTCTTTGGAGTGATATACACTTGCTCTTGGCCACACAGATTCTTACACATACAATGCTATTGAATTTGAGGCAACAATTCAAAATTAGGAAGCTCACAGGATAACAATCCACCATAAGTGAGAATCATTAAGCATAAATTCAGTATAATTCTATCCCCGAGAATTTTAGATAATAGAACCATTTGATTAAAATAAGTATGTTTGAAATACTAAATACATAATGAAAGAAAGCAAAGATAACTGTGAAGAATAATAGATTTGAAAAATAAATGGAATTCTAAAATGAACAATATAGCTTAGATAATTAGCACAATTGCTAGTTTCACAGCAAAGAGAGCTAGCGCACTAGAAAATAGCTTCAGAATGAAACATAGAGAGTTAAGGATATAGCAACAGAAAGAGAATTAAGAGAGATAGAGGATGGAATGAGAAGAACCAGTATAAATCTAACTGGAGTTCCAGAAGGAAAAAATGTGAGAGTCAATTCTTTGGGTTGGGATTTTTTTTCTATAATTGATGAAGGAATTAATACTCAGATTCTAGAAATATCCCAGGAAGAATTAAGAAAACTAAAAGTACACCTAGAGATAGCATTGTGAAACTCCAGCACAAATGACAATGAACTAACCTCTGAAGCAGCCAACAACAACAACAAAAAAAGGATTTAGTTTTGGAAGGCCCTATGTTTAGAAGGGCATATATGGTTTCCTGGTTTTTTTCTATGATAAATTATAGCATACAGGTATGCATATTTATATTATAGTATGCATATAGTGCACATGTATGTGAGTAACCTTCAGACTTGCGTAAGAAGAAAAGTTTTAATCTCTTACCAAAGAAAAGCAAATTAACATCCAGTTTTTCAATGTCAAAGGGATTTTTGGACTTGATTTTAAATAAATTCACTGACACTTGATATAGTGAAGTATGTTTCTAAGAGCGTCCTTTATAGAAATACAAACAATCCTACTTCAGGGGAAATAAATGTTCATTTCAAAATTGTGTTTTAAATATTTATGAAACTGATATGTCCTGTTTTATCAGGTTGGGATATAAAATAGCTTCTCATGACTTTTTTATTTGTACTAACTGACTCCCAGCTGTGATGCCTCCTATTTATAAGCATCTCTTTCTTCTATGCCTACAGTCCACCCTTGATAATTCTAATAACTTCTGTGTTAGTCATTTGGTCCAAGGGCTTCAGTTCTGACTACTATTATCGGAAGCAAAGAACACGGGGAATCGTCATTAGTATTGTTGTTTTCGCCCAAGGCTCATTCACTGCTTCTGTTTTGGTCTCATGGTATTACTGATAGGCATTCTGATGCTGTACTCTGCTGTGAAGACAAGACCAGCACACACTGTAGCACTGGAAGCTTCCTTAGGTACTTTTGGGAAGAAGGAAGTCTCTGTTCTCCTTTTACTCCCACACAGATATGTCTAGGTCTGAAACCATTCTAACGTCAGCTGTGTACTGGGTATAGAATAGGTATGGAGTCACCCTTCCTTACAACTTTAAAGAAAGATAGAGGCTTTTCTGCATTCAAAAAGTGTTACTTCTGGCTTCTATACTGCTGCCTGGTTGAGATGAATTCTCCAACTGTGCTATGCCCACCAGCAAAGTGTGGAGAGGGTGAGAGAAGGGGGTGCCTTTCTCTGTGGTGTTCATTGTGCTTTCCCTCCACAGTGCTATGAGAAGCTGACCAAGAACCCCAGAAACCTACCATATTTCGTCTTTCTGAGCCTCAGTGCCTTGTCCCTAACTTTAAGCTTACCCTGATTCAACTGCTATGGTCATAAGCCCTGCCCATTCCTGTGTAAGATGACCGGGCAATTTATTTTTATTTATTTATTTATTTATTTATTTATTTATTTATTTATTTATTTAGAGACAGAGTATTACTATGTCACCTTTGGTAGAGTGCCGTGGTGTCACAGCTCACAGCAACCTCAAACTCTTGGGCATAAGCAATTCTCTTGCTTCAGCTTCCCAAGTAGCTGGGACTATAGGTGCCTGCCACAATGCCTAGCTATTATTTATTGCAGTTGTCATTGTTGTTTAGCTGGCCCGGGCTGGGTTTGAACCCACTAGCCTTGGCGTATGTGGTTGATGCCATAACCACTATGCTGGCTCAGCACCTGTAGCTCAGTGGTTAGGGCACCAGCCACATACACCGAGGCAGGCAGGTTTGAACCTGGCCCAGGCCTGCTAAACAACAACTAGACATTTTAATACATAACATCTTTGCAATAGACAACCACAGCTTAGAAATTACCATCTAAGATCTGGATATTTCACTTATCCAGAATCACTTTGTTTTGTTTGAAAGTAAACAAGTTTTAGAGCAGCCATCTCTAAACTCAACTCTAGGGCTTTCTTTAAGTATATAATTCTATTATTTCTAGGTAGACTTTCAATGAACAATCATAATAACTGGTCATTTATTACAATAAACATATTTTCTGTGAAAAACCACGTAAGCCTAAGTTGAGTACTGATGTACCAATTACAGGGCCTCATGAACCATGCTGTGCATCTCCTCTTTCTCTCTCCAGCTGCCTGGTACAGTTCATGGCATTGGTAAATAACAAGACAGATATGGAAATCACATTCTAAAATGATGAGTCAGGAAATAAATGATTTCACACAAGAGGTGGTTAGGAGATAGGGTGACTAAGGGCAGGAATTTCTTTAGCTAGGAAAATCAGATAAAACTGAGAAATTATCCATGAAAGACCCTGAAGAAGAGAATGTATGCTGCAGTAGCCAAGGGTTTTTGTGTGTATAATTCACATGAACTAGAACGGGGCCTGACACATATATAAGAAAAATTTGTGGACTGAATTAATGAAGGCCTTAGGCAGACGGAATAGCAAATGGAGAGATCCTGAGACAGAAAGGTCAGTGCAGCTGGGAAAGGAAGAGAGAGTCAAAGGATTAAAGGAGATGATTTTGGAGAGGCATGTAGGGGGTCAACTTGGAGAAACTAGAAGTTATTATAAAAAATTTGGGGTTTATTCTATTTGTAATGAGAACCCACTGGAGGTGGTCGAGTAGTGGAGTGATTTCATCAGATTTTTAGTTTATCTACCCAGTTGCTAGGGGATGAGATGGAATTTCTTTAGAGAAACAGAACCAAGAAGACACACACACACACACACACACACACACACACACACAGAGAGGAGGTCAGACAATAAAGTTCAGGAACTCATCCTAGAAAAAGTGCTACATACCTCATTGCTGAATATCATTACAGTTACCTCTGAAGTACTCCCCTTGGGAAGGTATGCACTGATGCCAGCGCCTAGCCACCCTTCAAAGCACCTTTTCTAGGATGAGTTAATTAACGTAATTGTCAGACCTCATATAATAACAGCACTGATGGTCATTCCAGAAAAAAAGTTTCAAAATTGCTTTGAAGGGTGCACTAGACACTGGCATTCGTGCATAGCTTCCCAAGGGGAGTACTTCAAAAGTGACTACAGTGATATTGAGCAAAGAGGTATGTAGTAGTTTTTCTAGGATGAGTTCATTAACTTAATTGCCCAATCTTGTGTGTATATATGTATATCTATATAATACCTTATTTTTAATAAGATATTGACTCATGAGTGTGAAGGTTAAGAAGATCTATGAACTGCAGTTGGCAAACCAGAGACCCAGAATAGCTGATGGTGTAATTCTAGCCCAAGTCTAAAGTCCTGACCAGCAGACCAATGGTGTAAGTCCAAATATAAGCAGATTGAGATCCAAGAAGGACAAATGTTTAAGTAGAGTGTGAAGACAAGAAAAGATCAATGTCCCAGCTCAAGCACTCAGACAGGAGGCATTCCCCCTCACTTAAGAAAGGGTCAGCCTTTTTGTTCTATTCAGGTCTGCAGCGGATTGGGTGAGGGCCAATCATGTTAGGGAGGACAATCTGCTTTACTCAGTCTAATTCAAATGTTAATCTCATCCCAACAACCTTACCACACACCTGGAATAATATTTGACTAGATGATAATCTCACCCTCAACTATGTTAATCTCATCTCCAATACCCTCACCATATACCTAGAATAATATTTGACTAGATATGTGGGCACACCATGGCCCGGTCAAGTTGATACATAAAATTAACCACCATAGATGATTTGGCAAAGTAAGGTGGATGGAAAGCTTGGAGAGCTTACCACCTGTTTGGACTTAACCCTGCCATGTAAGGTTCTCCATGGTGTAGGTATCTTGACCTAATTCCATGGTCACTGGAACTGGCAGAATTGGAGGATGCCCAAATCATGAGCAGTTCAGGACCTGGAGTGAGGCTGGGGTGTGTAGGTGATGCTTAGAGTGAATGCAGTCAAAAGTCATGACAATTATAAGAATAAGAAGGGGCAGAGAAAAATGTATTATCAGGCTGGAAAAACAGCCAAAATAATGAATTACATTGGAAAACCGATCAATCAGAGGCATTGTGCTTGCCTGGCCTTCCTCATTATAGTTAAAGAATCAAACTTTGCTTTTAAGTAGACTCACATCATGTCTGTTTTTGGTCTTGCCGTGATCTTTTTAGACAAAAATCATTTGGGCTTATTGTTCAAAATGAGTATATTTTAAAAAATAATTAATACAACTTCAAAAAGTTTCTTAGCTACATAACCTTAATGTACAAATGTTTTCTTTTATAACTGTATAAATAAGTTCATAAAAAGCAGCTCTGCTGTGAAATAAAAAATTGATCAAAACATGACTTAAAAATACATAGTTCTGAAAACTGTTTAGATTTTGACTCTTTTCCAAGTATTGATATTTGTTTCTGTTTGTATTTTACTTTGATTTTACCTCCAAGGTCAGAATTTGCCCAGGTGATTTTTGTTAATTTTGAATTCTTAGATGTACAGAAGACTGCATTTACAAATGGAGAAAATCTAGATAGAAGCCACAAAATTGTACAGATTGTTAAGCACAAAATATGATAACTTTAGCAAAGTTATCAAATAAACAAAGATGATACAGCTACTTTATTCTCATTTACTTCATATTTTTCTTCAGTTTTGATAGGATCAGACAATAATAATTCTGTTCACTGTAGAATTACAATAAAGTCTACTTAACTAACATATATTGTATCCCTGTACTTGATAACACAGCTTAAACTTGGTGACATGTAAACATGGAGTGGTCTCAGTTGGCTCATAGCACCTATGAGTTGGTTCCGTTGGCTTATAGCACAGCAGACATTGATATGGGTGGGGTGGGAGACATGGTAAGTTTCACAATGGTTCCAATTCTCCCTTCTCTGGAGGCATGCCCTTTACTATGCAACTTTGTGATGCTCCCTACTCTGACTTTGGGCCAGACCAATAGGGTGAGGTAGAAGTGGCAGCATGCTTGGTCTTTAGGGGCCTTGAGTGTTTGTGCTTTCCCTCTGACACCTCTGCTGTTGCATTGAAATATACTTGGACTCAACTGCTAAAGGATAAAGACACACAGAGCAGGGATGAGCAGCTTCGGTTGTTCAGCTAACAATCAATTAGCATTCAAGCATGTAAATAATGCCAGTCAAGGTCAGCAAATGAAGATGCTTGGCCAGCCCCTAACTGACCCAGACTCATGAGTAGTAAACTTCTTGTTGCATGCTATTGAGGCTTGGTAGTTGCTGATTATACATCATTACTGTGGCTTGTGGCATAATGGTTACCCAAAGATGATGACACCCTAATCCCTGGAAACTGAGCATATTGCCTTATATGACAAAGGCCACTTTGCCTATGAGATCATGTTAAAAATCTTGAGATAAGAATATTACTCTAGGTTGCCTGAATAGGCTCAATTTACTCACATGAGTGGAGAACCTTTCCCAGAGAGGGAGATGTGACTATGGAAGAATGATTAGGGCCATGCTGGCTTAAAGATAAAGGAATAACCAAGGAACTCTAGAATCTAGACAAGGCCAGGGAATTGATTCTTCCCTAGAGCCTTCAGAAAGGAACACAACCCCGATGACATTTTGATTTTAGCTCAATGAGACTGTGTCAGACTTCTGCCTTTCATAACTGTAAAATAATAAATTTTCATTATTGTTTACCTTACTAAGTTTGTAACAATTTTTATAGCATCAATAGAAAATTATATATGACCATAGATAGCTAATATAAGAGGAAAAAATTAAAATTTTTTCTGTCCTGTTTTAAATAATCTCTTTTATATGACTCAGTCTATATTATGTAATACTCAGTCAAGTTGGATTTAAACTTCTCATTAAGACCACTTTCTTGCCTGTTCTTTTTCCCCAGTTATGGTGGGGTGATGGAGATCATAGCCCTTCTATTGTAAAGAGGGAGAGGTAGATGGCCCAGGAATGCATTTTCATTCTGAAGTATAAGACAAATCATTTGTCCTAAAGCCAGGAACAGTATGAATGGAGTAGTCTTTGCTAAATTGTGATTCTTTATACACATAAAAATAATCCTTTCTACATCTAATAACATCAAAGTTAGGCCTCATATCTGGTTGAATTGTTTATAATCTCAGATTTGGAAGAAATGGATGTAATCATTTTGACTTTTTGAGAAAATCTTCCAAGTCAAATTTTCCCCTCCATGCTGGTACTTGTTTGAAAAAGATTATACATTGAAAATCTCATTTGAAGAGAGAACAATGAAAGTCTATACTGAATAATAGTCAACATGGCACAACGTTTTGCTAATCATAATTTTCAGTTCTAGGTTGGATTGAGTGGAAGAGACCCTGAGACAAGAATTCCTATATACATCATAAAAAGAAGTGCTGACATAGGATGCTAGTAAAGAAGTGGAGGAAGGAGGGTAGGAAAGGAAAGGATGCCACACAAGCAAACAAACTAAAAGTCTCCTGAAAGTTAGCTTCAGTCTGGCCTTTCAGGGGAGACTGATTATCAATGATGTGCTACATTTTGTCTCAACAGTCCAACATCTATGAGTCATTTCCCAGGCCTGTCCTAGTGTAGGGTTGTTGGGGGAATATCAATCCAAGGAATTTCTGGCTCTTTGCAGTGCAGAATGCAGATCCAGTTGCCTGTGGGACATCCTCCAAAGAAAGCCACAGGTAAAGGTATTGGAAACAAAGGGATACAGAAACTAGAAAGAGTATGCACTGAAATGGCAAAAAGGGTCAGAGGGCATCTGGGTGATGCTCTAAGAGCATCCACTTTACATGTCAACTAAACTCATGCAAGGATTTTATGATGAAGAAAGACTAAGCTTCTTCAACACATTTTTTTACTATTACATAGTTCCCTTCCACAAATAAAAGGCAACCATAACGCTGTAGAGGTTTTTGTGGGAATCATTAAACTAGCTCAGTAGCAGCTGACATACAATAATGATGCTGAGTAAACTCCAAGTTACATTCACATCTTTTTCCATTCTAAAAGACTTGCTATGTCCAGAGCTAAGCAAACACTATCAAGCTCAAATACTTTTCAATTTCAGGAAATTTACTTTCCTAAAGATGACACTATCTGTCATAACAAAAGACCAAGAACATTCCTTTCACTGACCCTCCAGTTGCCTGTGTGCTACCAGCTTCAGGCTCCTTTGCCTGGCTTGTAAGGCCCTCTGCAATCTGGTCCCACTTTACCTTGTTCAGATCTGTCCTTTCCCACTTTGTAACTTTCTAGTCTTCATCCTTCCCTCTTACTGCTTGACTTGCAACTGCCCACATCATGTAACCTGGTCATACCTGCTTTGTTACTTTATATTCACTGCTTCTGCAACCTGGATTATTCATTCCCTCTCTATCACCTGTACAAATTCCATTCATTTTTCAAATTATGGCCTGAGTCACTCCTCCCTCATCATCCCTTTCTGGAAAACTCTAGGCCTCGCTGCAATCATCCTTATTTAAACTTTCATGAGTATTTAAGTTATCACTAGAGCATTTTGCAAGTCTCTGTATTGGGCTTTATTTATATGTTGACTATGCAGGTGTTCTGTGAATTGTCCCAACTTCAGTGTTATAGTTTGGTCCAGTCTAGTTGTTCTCACCCCTGATTGAATTTTAGAATTACCTGGAAAAGTTTTAAGAAAACTAATGCCTGGATTCCATCAAAATCAATTACATCAGATTCTCTGGAGGTAGGGCCCTGCATATTATTTTTAAGAACCCTGAGTGATAATCATGTACATCCAGAGTTGAGAATTTGGCTTGAATATAACTGAATAAAATCCCCTCTAGAAAACAAACAGATTCATGTATTGTGACAATGGGGAAAATGCAACAGTGGAAAGAGAAGCACATTAGCATATAATGTCACTTTTGGTCACAGGAGTTTCTAGTCAAGATAACTATATTGTGCTCAGGGTTCACGTGATGTCAAGGTCAGCTAAGCCCTTGAAGAAAGCAGCATTCTGAAGCATTTTACGACTATCCTACACAAACCCTGCAGGTATTAACACATCATCTGTAGCTAAATAGAACATTAGAAAACAAGGGGGAAACATTCATATATTTCCATAACTAGCATGATCCCTGTGTTTGGCCTTTCAAGCTTAATTTTTACTAAGAACTACTCACAGTGACACTATAGATATGGTTTCCATCATGTTCCCTAGGAGAAACCTCTATAGGTCTTTTAAGTAAAAAGAAATACAGAGAATTAGTTACAAAACTGTTGGAAAGTTTCGAGGTATCAAAATCAAATGGCCCCTCTAGGTTGACTTCAAGGTCATATATCAATTTGACTACAATGCAGAGAGAAACCAGAAAACAACTAAAGTGACTATGAAATCCAGGCAGTGTCTTACCTACTGGACCATATTTTTATGCCCAAAAGACCATTAAAAAGAATGACCTCTATCTCCCTCTTGCTTTGCATATCTCCTGTGTATATATATATATATAGTTGGCAGAACTTACATCTGGAATCCTAGAGTCCAGGGAATTTGATAAATGTAGCATTTAGACTTCTGGTCTTTTAGATACTGTGGGTGAAAATGGATGCTGAATGCCAAAAGACAATATCTTGAATACATTCCTGAGAAAGCCCATGGGTCAAAAATTATAGAGTTGTTGTCAAAAATAATACTGTTTCATATCAATGGTGTTATCTTGTGTCTGTGTTACAAAGATGAAAGAGACCTGGGTCTTGAGATTTACCATCCTTTATAGCAGTGGTTCTCAACCTTCCTAATGCCTCAATGTATTTTCATTGCTGAAAAGGGGTTGCAAGCCACAGGTTGAGAACCACTGCTTTATAGCAACACTTGTATCTTAGGCTCCATTTGACTTGTTATGTCAATCACGCCCTAATCCTTTCTTTAATTAGGTGGACTCATGCCACCTGTGTGTGCTTGGGCTCATCATTTAACTTCCCATAGTAAGTAAAATTGATGCATGAAAAGTTGGGATCCCTTTGGCAGCAGGTAAGTACCAGTTTTCCAAAGACAACTGAAAGCTTAAGACACATCCTAAATGCAAAAATGGTTTGATACAAGGAGCTTTGAAAATTTTCAGCTTTTGGTACATATAGAACACTCAGATTTTTAATTTTTTATTGTTTTGGACAAAAACAGTGGGATAAAATGACAGTTTGAAGTGTCAGTGGTAATATACAATATTACTAATATACATTGGGAAGTTAAAGTTGGCCCTTCTCTTGCTTGTCTTACATTTATTTCTCTTCCAGTTGAGATTTAAGCATCCATGGACATTTTATAATGAAGAAACTATAAAATTTGGAGGAAATTAATAATTTCTGTAAGCTTCAACATCCACAAATATAAAGTAGGGAACATCACACATTTGTTAAGATTAAATAAGGAAATACCACTCAAATTTCTCCACTAGTGTTCCCCTATGGAAGAGCACATGAGAGGGTAGCCACAGGAAAAGCTCAAATGTTTTAAGACTTTTATTTCACCATAAAATGTTAAGTAAATTCTACATCCAAATCCATATTATATTCACTACAGTTTTATTATAGAAATGTCTTAGATGGTTTTTCATCAAGTGAAATTGACATTTTAGGAGGATATACCAGTTTTACCCTATGGCTTCCAGTAGATTCTAGTATGCTATCTTGAGAACTAAGGCTATAATTGGAATTTTTGCCAGTGTCTGTATATAGGAGGCCTCTAATAACTCATGGTTGCATTCTGAAGTTTTTAGATATAGGGAACTTATAACATAAACAAGGAAGAGTATGTAGCACTTTAGAACTTTTGAGGCTTATTATTTCTGTCTTGCTTTTAACAACTTTGAAAGAGAATTTCATCCTTTTGGATATGCTAAGGTGTGCCTAAGCCTGGTCCCCTGTGGTTACAAATTCTGAAAATTTTTACCCAGTGAAGTCTATTCTGTCCAGCTCCTTAATCAGTTCAGACCAAGACTGTGTTTCTGTCTTTATATTAGGGACCCTATCCTTCCCAGGATCTTGAAATTATCCTGCTACATACAGAAGTCCCACATATGTGGAGTGTAGCCCATATGTCCAACTACCACAAAGGTATACAAGCTATTCCCCCCACCACACTGTCAATCAGCATTAGGACTGAACCTCTTCTCTGTTTCCTCAAATGCATTCCAGATCCCCCACTGGGTCAGTCTATTGATGATGTTCCTGATCAATAGACTACTCTACTAGAGTGCATCATGGAGGCACAAAAGTTGAATTTACCTTGCAAGTGTTCTGGTCCTGTTCTGTCCTCCCTGTGTTAACCAGATATAAGGGGTCTGTATATTTGCCAGTCTCCAGTAAACACCTTCTTAGAGTTTCTCAGTCTTTGTCTAATATGATTCATGACTTTCCTTTGGGATTCCCTCACCTTACCAAAGTTATCCTTGCATCATATCTGGAAAAATCCTGCTCTTCATTTAGGGCCAAATTCAAATGGTAAGGGTCTGTTAAGTTCTTCCTTCATAAACACCTTCTGCTTCATCTACCGTCCCTTCCCTTCCCCCCTTTTTCCCAAGCAGGATGTTCTAAGATCTGACATTTCTCTCTCTCTATTTTACCATTAATTGCTTCATGTTGGCATTGTTTCATGCTGTCTCTCTGCATTGCTGGCCTGTGCATGATGGGGAAATCCCATTCTCAGTGATCCTGAGGACTTGCAAACTATGGGTGACCAGATACTGACTAAGGGAAAAAACAAATGAATAGCAACCCAAATCAGAAAAAAAAAGTATAATCCAAATGGTTGAGATGTATCAGCACTATTGAGTGTGCTTTCTTTCCCTGTAAAATCTTTGTGCAAACAATATAAAGCACTGAGAGAAGTCTTTACATGAAGGAACATCATTTGCAAGTAAAACACCTGGAAGACATTGGGGTAATACCGTAAATCTGCTTTGGAGGAGGATGTATTTCTGAGTTAAACACATGACAAACATGACTACGCTCACCTGCCCCCCACTTCTGTTTTAAGTCATGTAGATAGTAGGGTCTACATGCCTGAAAGTCAGTGATATGTAGTTCGAGTTTCTGAATTGGCACTGTGTCCATGCTGCCACTTAATTACCACAGAACAGGCATCATCAAACTACGGCCTGCGGGCCACATGCAGCCGGCTCAGGACATTTATCCAGCCAGCCGTGTGTTTTTGCCGCCACTGCCTGTCCTGCTTAGCAGCTGACTCATCCTGGGGCCTGCAGTCCGGCCCTCCAACGGTCTGAGGGACAGTGAACTGGTCCCCTGTTTAAAAAGTTTGAGGACCCCTGCCATAGAACTTCTGTATGTTGACCACTGAAGGGACTGTAACACAAACTGATCAACATAGAGAGGTGGTTGACATAAGAATCTAGGTCTTCTGTACTGATACATCCATGTGATGCATGTCCAGTCTAGGAAAATTAGGTCAACTTACGGAGGTGGTCAATGTGGGGGGGTGGTCATCTATGGAGGTTCTACTGTATTTTGAGGTTAGTGGATTAATTAATGGGTAATAATTAGGTGTGAATGATGCACAGGCCTCTTTTTCGAATATTAAATTTAATATTTAATAACTACTCACAGATTATTTATATGGAATTTCCTTTCTCCAGAAAATGTAAAACACTTCCATTTTTTATTTAGCACTGAGATCACTGTTTTTTTGTCATAGTAATTATGGGCTTTTCTGCCAGGGCCCCATTTTTGCTTCTATTTTACAATATGATCATAGTGAAATAGCTTTAATCAGGCACCAATTAGTCTCAAATCTATAACTCATTTAGGTTGAGTCTTTGGTAGTTGTGCTTTCTCCTTTCAAACTGGGAGAGAAATGTTAGGAAAGTTTGAGCAAAGGATCTCAATCCCCAGTGAATAGTTTGTAAGAGAGATATTTCTGTAACCCACCCAATAAACTGGTTATCATATTAAACTCATTTTTAGCAGCTTATATTCACTTAAGCATTGCTCCAGATGGTGGCTGTCAAAATGTTTCATATAATTAGCATCAGTAAACTTCTCCTGGGCCTTTAAAATTCATTGCAAATCACATGTTGTCTATAATCATAATAAGATTGGAAATGTTATTAATATCCTGCTCAGTATTCTGCTACACTAGTTTCTGTAAAACTATATTGATCAACAGAGCCAACTCGTCTATGCTGTGCTGTCTCAAAGCCTGTTAAATTGTAAATGTGACTATATCTAGATATACAAATTGATTTGATCATTTTCATGGAGTTGACTAATCAACTCTTAAAAATAAAGACCAGCCACACCATTTATTTAGTTAAGCTCACAAACATTCTGTTCATATTAGCATATCCTGTTAAATAACCCTTTTGGATCACATCATATTCTATTGAACTGGGTGTTTCAATTGTTGAATTAGCTCTCTTTTGGTTGCAAATGACAGAACCCTTACTTAAACTGGCTTATAAAGAAGAAATAGGCTTGACAGAAGAGTAAATTTCAAATGTTTTCACTACAAAAAATGGTAAGCATTTAAGGTGATGGATATGTTAAACAGTTAAATATTCCACGTGGTATTCAGAACATCACTTTGTACCCCCGAAATAAAGACAACTATAATTTGTCATTTTACAATCAAAAAATAAAAATTAAAAAAAGGAAAGGGCACAGGGCATCTTAGTCCTTTTATTGAACTTCAGAGGTCTACTGAAGGGCCCCAGGAATCACTGAGAGCAGTGGCTCATTTGCACACTATCCAAGTTTGTGCTTCTAGTGCTCCTTAGAGAAAAAAGTAAAGGAGTGTGAGAAGGACAGGATGAGGAGGCTATGCTAAGCCAAGTATCAGCTTCAACCTGATCCTTTATGGAAGTTCCAAAGTGTAAATTATAACTAAGAGTTTGCTCCAACGGGGGCAAGGGGACTTGGTTTTCATATGCCTATACCAGTCAGTCATTAACTATACCCCACACCCCACCTGGGGAAATATAACCTCCAGACATTTCTGGCTCCATGTGTCAGGGCAAAGAGCTCTAGTAGCCCAAAAGATGACATCCTAAAAGAATCACAGGTATGGGTCATATGAAGTTAAAGCACAGAAGGAGTGGGGAAGGAGCGCATAGAAAGGGCTAAAGGGATTATCAGAGGGCTCTGGGTGGGAGGCTGACAGTGTCCATGACAAATACTATTTAAATTGTTTTGTCTTTTCCTTCTACCTGTTGGCTTTACCTTTTATCCAACATACAAGCTTTCTCACATGAGTCAGGGAACATTACTGCCCATTACCCTTAAGTATCATATCCTACAGTTTTCACCACCGTATTGAAAGCTTTGTGCTCAGTGCCAGTTAGAAAGTCAGGCGGAAGAAAGAACTGTATTTTCCTGGCTTGGATCCAGTGTTTCCTTCCGGACCCATTGCAAGTCTTGGGAACAAAGTGATATAACAACATGGCAGCCCTACAAGAGCTACACTTGAGGTAAAGAAAAAAGCAGTTCCTAATAGGGCTGGGATGTTAGTGGAAGGAAGTAAATACGCTGATGATACAAAAAAGCATATGGTTGGAGGATGGGGTTGTCATTGCCAGAGTTATGTGTTCAATCTTTGTATTACAGGACTTTTCAGTGCTCTAAATAGAGAGCCTACTTAAGACCACATCTTCACTGGGGGTAGGGGCTTGCAGTGAGGGCTGCAGGTGGCAGTTCCTGGTCACAGAAAAAAATGAAGGATGAGACTGTAGATTGTTTGAGGGAAAAAAATCTCCAAAGAATGCCCTGCTGGGGTAGATATAAACATGAATTCAGTGTTTGTTAATTTAGTCTTTTGGATCCTTATGCATGGATTTCCTTGTTAAATACAAAAAGGATTTCAAATGCAGGAAATATGCAGCTGGGGGGATTGGACTATTCAGATCATCTAATTTTATCTATGAGCCTTATTTTTCTTTCTGAGGCGACCAATCCTTCATAACTGTGTAATCCAACCAGAGACACCCCCCCCCATTAGTATCTCGGAGGTGACAGACCCACTGTTATTTATTCAGTTTAAAAAGATGCCATCATTGCTCATTTAACATTTCTTTCAACTGATATCTCCACTTCTGTTTATCAAGCATTTTTAGTGTAACATGCTCCAATATTAACATAGCCTTGCATGAATATTTCAATGTGCAGAGGGACAGGGTTGTTATCAAGCATCAGCAGCTGGTGCTTATTGGTGATAAATGAGTTTTGTTCCCATTGAGGGGAATTTCTCTGGTTTTTACTCTATTATATAGGTTGAGATGAAAGATATAATATATCTTTAAAGCGGTATTCTTACAGTTATCCAGTTAATGAGGCATTAAGTGGAGGGGTTATGGAGACCAACACACACACAGAGGACAGGGAGGGAGAGAAACAGGGAGAGATGATACAGGCACGGAGACAGAAAGAGAGACACGCATGGAAAGAAAGAGAGACAGAGAAAGAGAGAGAGAGAACACAGAAACAGAATCTGAAAATACTGTGGACTCTCCACAGTACATCTCCTGGGTTTTACTGTGCTATAATTTTTAAGAAAATATTATCCAACAGGACAGGTGGCGAATCATTAGTATTTATAATGAACAAGTTTCCAAGATTGTATTTTATGGTAAGCCAGGCACTTCTGCTGCTGATTGGAGTTAGTCTCCCTGGTGCTGACAGCAGAGGCTTAATGCAGTGAGTAAATTCATACCTACTTGTTGGCAGAGGCATCACCTTGTTTACCTCTGTTGAACATTGAGTCCAGGGAATTAAGTGGAAACAGTTCATCAGCCTGAGCATTTGGATACACTGTGTGCAGGGCAGGGAACCCTATCCTGTCAGAAGAATAAGTTTAGGGAAGATGGAATAGTTCAAAAGCTAGTTGCTAAGAGCTGCTACTTGGATCTTGGGGGTAATTTCAGCAACTGCACTAATTTGGGTCAATTCAACAAATGTTTCTTGAGCAATATCTTATGCCAGTTTCTATGCTAGGCACTGAGAATTCCAAGATAAATCATAGTTTCTTTCCTCAGCAATGTAAATAGGTTATTTCAAACCATTGTGGTGCATGCTGTGGTGAAACTGAACTCATGATGCCATGAAAATACAGGAGACAGTTGCTTCCTGCCTCTCAGGTGGTGGAGTGGGCCAGGAACATTGGTAGGTATGAAATATAGCAAAGATGGGAGGTTGAGTGGTTAGGATGGGCTACGTTAGACCACAAATGCAATCTGAGTTCTTTGTAAAGGGTAGAATGGTGTATGGTTATCCTTGGTTGCTTCCCTAATGCTGGTCAGCAGTGGCTATCCTACTGCTGGTCAAGGTGATGGTTTTCCTTACAGGTTATCCTTAATGCCAGTTCTCAATGATTACCTCCATGCTGGTCAACATAATGCTTATCCTTAACACACTGGTCAACAGTGGTTACCCTAATGCTTGTCAACGTAATGCTTATCCTTATTGCTTAAGTGCTAGTGAAAAATGGTTATCCTTGGGC
>NW_003852446.1:53449-93318 GCF_000181295.1 Otolemur garnettii
TGTTAACCAGTTTGATGGAAGTGTTTCGGATTGTGTGTGAAAACCCCACACTGTACCCCAGAAGTGCATTAATGTACACAGTTACCATTCAATAAAAAAGAAAGAAAAATACTGGTAAACAATGGTTATCCTTAATGCCCCTTATTAGTGGTTATTTGTAATGCTGAGCAATAGCTATGTGTGGCTGTCTTTACTTTCTGGTCATATGGTAAGAGGGTACTTCTTGGCCTCTTAGAGATGAGTGGTTTCACTTGACTCATTCAGGCAAAGCGTGGCGACTGTAAGTGATGTGTGTTATTTTTGGACTGGAGCAGTTAATCCCTAGGGTGAGAGCTTCCAGGGCTCTCTTTCCTTCTCGGATAGTAATGGGCAACATCTGAGGGACAGTTGCATGAGTGTTATGAGCAGAGCAGCCGTGTTGCCCTGTAGTAGATATGGAGCACAAATGAGAATTAAGCATGTTTGTTTTTAAGCCACTGAGATTTGAATGTTATTTGTTCCTGCAGCAGAATATAACCTAACTTGACTGATCTGGGAACAGTGGCTCTTGGCCCCAGTTGTACCCTGGGCTCACCAAGGGAGCTTTGAAATGATGCTCATGTCCATGTCTTGCAGCAGCCCAGTTGCATTAGAATATATAGGTCTGAGTTCTAGATATCATTACTTTTTAAACTGAGTTTTAAAAAGTCAACTATGGAATGGCCAGAATGTAAGCTTCATGAGGAAAAGAACATGATTTTGGTTAGTGCTCTATACCCATTTAAGAGACACTAAATAAATATTTGTTAAATGAGTGAATAAATACAACCATGCCTACACTAAGATTTGCATCCTGCTTCCTGTACCATCTACATAAACCATACCCACTATGTAGGAGTCCTCTTCTCAAAGGATGCTTTGCCCACCTTTTGGCACCTTGATTTCTGTGTTCATGTCATCCTCCCTCCGTTCTGAGCCTGTGCTTGTTGTAATTGTTACAATGATGATCATCAAGACGTTCAGATGTCTCCAAAAAGGCCACAAGCCAGTTTCTTATTCCCATTATCCGTGTTCTGCTTGTTTCTGGCTTCCCTCCCTTTCCGTAGACTCAGGTTATACATTGCTTCTGAGTTATAATTCACAGGAACTTGCATGGTTATATTGTCTTTAGTAATCATTATTGTTATAATACTTTGTATTTGTTTAATAGTTAGCCATTTTTACATAGTTCTTTACATCTCATTTGAAGTGTTTATAAGACTTGTGTATTACTATATAAATGCGCATTATAAGTTAAAGATTCACAGTAGACTTGAAATTCCCTTGCCATTAAATTTCAGAATTATGTCCTTGGAATATATAAGGAAGTTATAGTGAAAGTGGTTTATATTATGGACCAAATTATAAAAAAAAAAACTTTCTTTGATATCATTATTACCTTTTCCAACCTCTTATTCATCTTGACTGCTATTCTACCTCTGATCATTGATGAGAAAAGGAAAAATGATACTCAAATTGTAACAGTCTTCAAGGTTTGTGTTCCTTTTATTCCAACCTTTCCTCAAGTTTCCCTGGTATACAAACCTGATTTTTTTAATTCTCTGTGCTCCTACAGAACTTTCTGTAAACTGAATTAATCATCTTGGCACGTGGGTTGTGTTTGATTCTGTCTCTGCTTATGTGGATATTAAGTTTATTGAAGAAAAATGTTACCTAGTAATTATTGTATATTCTCCATATGGTTAGCAGTGAAAGAGAGTTAGTATTTAATACATTTATTCAGTACTTAAATGAGTGCACTTATTCTAGTATCATAGGATACTTGACTGAATGAATATGAAAATAAATTATGTATTTGTGTGTATTTGTATATATATATATTTATGCTTTTATTACATGCATCAATTGGAAACTCATGGTTTATATCAAGATCATAATTACAGTGAAGTTATTCTAAATCTTAAAGTTCTTGTTAGAGAATTTGATCACTTAAAAAATTAAGAGTTTCCAAATTCACACATCCATCATATTCTGTAGTATCTGACCATAACTTCTGGCTATGAATTTTTTTTTATTGTTGGGGATTCATTGAAGGTACAAGAAATGAGGTTACGCTGATTGCATTTGTTAGGTAAAGTCCCTCTTACAATTGTGCCTTGCCCCCAAAAGGTGTGTCACACACCGAGACCTCTGGCTATGAATTTTAAGCAATGTTCCTAGCAAGACTGATGCCTGAAGTGTCAAACATAACCAAATGTTACCTAGATAAACACAAAGAAAAGCTGGAGGTGCAGTTCTATTGTCAAATGGTTAGTGTTAATGAATTTTTTATCAGAAATATAAATGCATAAATCTTGCACTCAGCCAATAATTTCTCTCATTCCAGTAAAAAATATTGTGTTAAAGCAAGTTATGTAATATATCTAAGGTCATTGGTTTCATAATCTTTCTTATAACCATATTTTTAGAATTTATTTTTAAAAATATTATCTTTATGAATCAATTATAAATTTATGAGCAAGAATAAATTTGTCTCAGTAATTTGGAACAATGCTTTGAATAAAGTTTATGTTTATTAGTTGTTTGTTGACCTGATTATTCACTATATTGAATTAAATAATTGAATACAGCTAAATGTGAATGTAATATTGATTATACATTATTTATTATAAAATAGAGTGCCAGTAAATCAGGGTTTTTTTTTGTCGTATTATAGACTTCTTTAGCAGGCTAGTGAAATCTATGGCCCCTTTCTCAAAATTATGTTTTAAAACATATAAAATAAAATGCATAGAATTAGGTGGTATCAAGTTCATGGATGTCTTGAATTATGTCCAGGAGCCCCCTAGTCAATGAACTCTAGGTTATGAATCCCTGGTCTGGGGGTATGAAAGTCCAATAAAATGAATACATCATAACTAATATTCAACTGTTGTTACTATGAGCACACATTCAATTCCATGTGTTTTACTTGTGATAAAAATCTTATAATGAAACTAGCTTTTCTAAAAGTGTCAACAATATTGTTGATAACTTTGGGTTGTAAAATATACATCCTCCGACATAAGCAAATGAGAGTATGACTAGTGAATGAATGATTTGCATGGAGGCTTGTAGGAAAAGGAAAATTCACCACAGGTGTCGTTCCTCCTTGAAGACACATTCAATTTTTCTATCACATACAAAATAAACAGAAAATATAAAGAAATGTTTATAATGACTGATACACAATTGATATTTTCATCATATTGGATTTATATCTGTCTATGTGTTTGAAGATTCTCTGGTAATTCAATTGGATATATATTCATGACCCAAACTAAAAACTGATAATCAGTTGTAAACTGTGATTTTTTTAGTTTAAGTTAGCCATTATTTATAATAATCATATATTAAGTCATGATATTCACATGCTATGGGCGTACAGATTTGCACCCCCCCCCCAAAAGTTGGAGGCAGTGTCACATAAAAGAATGAGTTGAGTTTGAAATGAAGTGACTGTGGCTTTGAATCATGTCTCTTCCACTTAGTACTTTCTGACCATAGAGTCTCCCTTTCTCTGTTTCTTCCTCTTTTGCTTCATTCAGAAATACTCATACTGTGTCTGGCTGGCTATACTGTGGGGGAAATAAACTGATGTGAAATCTATCTCTTTAAGTCTCAGTCTCTTCATATTTGAAATAGGGGACATCTTATCTATTTTATAAAGTCGAGGGATATGATGAGATGCTAAACGGGAAACATTTTTTAGAGTTCCTGACACATAATAGGCATTCTCTAATTTTAGCATGAATCTAACAGATTCTCTGAGTACTCGGGATTCTCCAAGGAAAACCTTCATGGAAAAAGAGCTGTCAAAATAAAATTGATTGGATGCAATGTGAAATGGCTTTTCCAGAACATGTTTGTATCTTTTGATTATATTGATCCAAACAAAGATCTCAAGGCCTGTTTTCTCTACTCAATATTTGCATCCTTGGTATAGCTAGTGCAGCTCACTAGAACTAACAAGAATATGTGATTAAGAATAATTTAAAATAATGAAGGGCAACATAACAGAAATACCATGCATAAGTCCTGATCAATGTTTCCCAAATTTAAACATCAATCACCTTGAATGTCATGGATTGCTGAGCCCTATCCCTAAAGTTTCTGATTCAGAAGTTCAGAGTGGGGCTTAAGAATTTGCATTTTTAGCAAGTCCTATGTGGTGGTGATGTACTTTTCTACACTGATGATCACTGATCTAGACTTCACCATACTAAAAATAGTAACATAGCAAAAGATCTATTGAATATCAGAGGACCTTGCAGTTCACCAGTGGGTTATACAACATTACCTTGAAAGCTCCTATTTTAAAAAGAATAAAGAAATAAGTTAGGAAGCAAGTATAGTAAATGGAATAATGGCCCTCAAAAAAGACCATTTCCTAATCCTTAAAACCAATAAATATGTTGCCTTACATGGCAATAGGGATTTTGAAGATAAGAAAAAATTAAAGACCTTGAGAAAGGAAGATTATTATGGATTATCTGTGTTGGCCCAATGTATTCATAAAGGTTCTTATTGGGAAAGATGGAATCACGACACTCAGAGACAGGGAAGGAGATACGATAACAGAGCAGATAAGGAGAAGCAGATGTGACAATGAACGCAGACTAGAGTGATGGGAGGAAGAGGTCATGATCCAAGGAATGTAGATTGCCTTTAGATACTGGAAAAGGCAAGGAAAATGGATTTTCCCTCAAGTCTTAAAAAGGAACTAAGCCCCATAAACTCATATTTTGGCCCAGTGGAACATCAAGAAGGAGGCAGGGGCAGGAGTAAAATCCATTTTCAGACTTTTGATTCCCCAAAGTGTAAGATCATGAATTTGTGTTGTTTTAAGCCACTAAAGTTGTAGTCATTTGTTACAGCAGCCATAGGAAACTAATACAACAAATAAGGGTAAGTAAGAAACAACCTAGCTCATTAGTCAATGTACTCAACCAAGAGATTATTATCAATGCTTCAGAATACAGTTATTTATTCTTTCCTTAAGGAAGTTTGTCAAAAGAGTTTTAAAATGAAGTCCCTAAGCTATTTAACCAGTCTATAGTTATGGTATCATCATCATGCTATTTAACAGTAACCCTCAGTATTTCCTGATCACCCTTACTTTATACACTTCTCTACCAAGTCAACTGACCCTAGGCTGTTGACTCGTGTAGTCACATGAGTGTCAATGTAAAATCTAGTCTGGTCTGATTCACCAATAGGAGTTTCAAGTGTGTTGGTCTTATCACTCCTAAACCATTAAGATAAATGAAATCCAAATGTATTGTGTGTACTCAGCCAAAGAAATTGCATACACTGTTCTTTGTTAAATTTACAGAATTCCTCTACCCATTCCCAAACATAGGTTGTACTGATTGTCATGAAAACAAAAGACAAATAAGTGTGTGTGTGTATTCCTCTTAAAGACTATCTCTCTAATTACCATTTGATCTCCCATGCTGTCCTTGAACATCTGGACCAGCATACGGTGTATATTTTCATAATTTTTCTGCGGTATCCACCTTCTTCATGTTCACAAACATTGGCAGACATCCCCTTCTTTTAGAAAATCTAAAATATTACAGTTTACATTTGTAAAACAGATGAATTAGAATATTGTCCCAATACTGAGGCATATGCCCCCCCCCGTATTTTGTATAAATAATTATATACAATCAATATGATAGCTTATTTTTTCCTCCCCCAAAGCCATTATTAATCTAATAGCAATTTTTACAATTCATGGCGTCCTTGATGAGCAGAAATATGGGATTATTTTTATTTGAATTGGCAAAAAGATTTATATTGAATTTTAAATGTGCATGTAGAATTTCCTATGAACATTTAGAGTAAAACTAAACTAATAAAATATATACATGAGTTTGATTATCACAGAATACAACTATTCCCCATAGCGGAGATGCACTTTCCAAATATGTAAAAGCTTTCCCTGGATCATGGAAGGATTGGAGATGGTCTGGAGATCTTTACTTCAGTAGTCATTACTGACCTAGAATGACAAGTGTGCCTGCAACCAAAAACAGAGGTTGAAACCTGAATGTATTTCCTATGGAGACAAGATTATTTTTTTAAGGGGTAGGAATATTGCTTATAAAGCAGGAGTGATAAAATTTATAGTTTTAAAAACTGTATACTGATAATGTAACTTTTTATATGTCTATGTCTTTTGTATCTTTAATGTCTATGCCTTATGTATCTCTTCTCAGATACATAATAAAAAATTACCTCATAATTTTTGCAAACCTAAAATCTTCATGTGGTGTATAGCACATGAACAAGAGAATAAGTTAGAGTTACCCAAATTTCTCAGACTAAGCTTTGGGGGGAATAAAGAGTTGGGTTCATTGCTTTCAATGTCAAGATGCTAGGGACATGACTTTGATGAGGCTTTAGTGTTCAAGGGGATATAGTGTGGTACAATGTTTTCTACAACTCATGTGACACCTACTGCTGTTGTATCTCTTCTAAGAAGTATGTTAAATCAATGACATATATTTGGTTTATTATTACTTTTCAATGCATGAACAAGGGTGGGTGATATTCTATGCAAATTGATTTAATTTCTCTGTTTTGTATCCCTTTCTAATATAGCATAGAGAAAAGTTCTCATAGGGTATTATAAGGAAGAGAAAATTCAGTAAAATTAATAGGTCAGTTGGTGATACTCTTAACTTGGAGATAATGTCAATTTCACCATTAATTTGTAATTTATTTGCAAATATATTTCTAACTGAATAGTAATTTAAGTCAATAAGTAATTTATATTCATATTTCACAATAATGGCTACCATAAAACATGTTTGATTGGTCTGTTCCTCATTGGAGATTTATCTATAAACATATGTTCATTATGGACATGCCTTTGTCCTGAGGGGCTCATAAAGGCAAGATTTGTATATGTGAACCTGACATTTTAGAAAATTTTATTTTGTTTCTAGTATTTTCCCTTGTAAAACTTAAGAATGATTTTCTTCTACTGCATGAGTGACACTTTTAAAAAGTTTCATTCCTTGCACCTGTGTTGATGTACATGCCTCCTTTTATGAGACTTATATTTTCCTTCTACTTTCAAATTTTGTCTTTATTGGTAAGCCTATTATAGATCTATTCTGACACAAATATCTTTTCATTTTTCTACTGTAATATCAGCATCAACACCCTTTTGTTGTCAGATTTTTTGAGAACCATAATTAACTAAATGTATGCATCGCTGATGTTTACGTGCAACAGATGGCTTAGCTGGGAGAGATAGATAAATTTAGCTTCTGTTGGGCATGTATGAGTAATACACTAAAAGGAAAAATGTGTAGAAAAAATGACTTAAATTCTTCTGTATTTTAAGATCCTTGTAAATTTAGCTTTGGGAATATGTATCTCTTCATAAAATGGAAGTTCCTTGAAAGTAGAGATCTGGCATGTATCTGCCTTGGTGAAGAAGTGGCATGAGCAAAGGGAATTTCATGGCTTTGGATTTTGGAGGTTTCTCTGCTAATCATGGCCTCTCAGAGAACAGGCAGGTGGCTGATCCTAAAACATAAAATTATTTTTCATTGTATTTGGAATGAATGCTAGGTTCTCAGTAAATGATTGCTGGTAGATAAATGAATGAATGTGTGCATGAATAAGTGAATGAATGGCTATTAAGGATAATTAGCAAGGGCTAGTAAAGTCACAGTTTGCAAAATCCTTTCAAAGTAAAGTTATGGTTTACAAAATCCTTTCAAAACCCTTTCACAAGTTTCTTAGTTAAACTTTATGATGAGTCCCTATATGGAATTTATTGTCCCCATTTTATGGCTAAGAAATCCAAGGTTCTGAAGGGTATAATAACTTGTTTAACATCTTCAGATGGTAAATTGTGAAGAATTTAATCGGAATTTCAGGCTCCAAAATCTTTACTCCATTGGTTATACCTTGCCGTGCCCTATTATCCCTGTTCAACCTGAATTTTGGGTATCTAGGAGGATAATGGAAGGATTTCTGGTGTGCTGGGTATTTATGGAAATTTCCTTAAGGGCCTAATCTAAGTCTCCTTTATTTACTTGTTTGTTTGTTTATTTATTTATTTATTATTGTTGGGGATTCATTGAGGGGACAAAGAACCAAGTTATATTGATTCCATTTGTTAGGTAAAGTCCCTCTTATAATTGTGTCCCACCCCCAAAAGGTGTGTCACACACTGTGACCCCCCCTTCCCTCTCTCGGCTATCCCCTTTCCCCACCCCCCACTGTGTACTAAATCATTAATTGTCCTCATATCAGAATTGAGTACATCAGATTCTTGCTTCTACATTCTTGTGACATTTTACTAAGAATAACGTGTTCCACTTCTACCCAGGTTAATACAGAAGATGTAAAGTTTCCACCATGGAATCATATTCAGTCTCCTTTATTTTTGGCTTATGAAAGAGGCCCAATGATCCCTGACCTTGGAGAACTACAGCTGATCTTTATGATGGCAGCAGATTCCAACATTGAAGCCAGCAACCATTTTAAATATTCACACTTATTGACTTAAACACAACTCCAGAACCAACAATTTTAACACACATCTACAGAACATTTCACCCCAGTATACATTCTCATCAGCTCATGAATCATTCTCTAAGATTGATCATACTCTAGGTCATGAAACAAACCTCAACAAATTAAAAAAATAGAAATTATACCATGGAACTTCAAAGACACCAATGGAATAAAAGTAGAAATCAATTCCAATGGAAACACTCATCCCCACACAAAATCATGGAAACTAAACAACTTCTTGCTGAGCAATAGCTGAGTCCAGGAGGAGATAAAGACAGAAATTAATAGATTCCTTGAATGTAATGACAATGAGGCCACAAGCTATCAAAACATGTGAGATACTGCAAAGCAGACTTGACAGGGAAATTCATCAACTTAAATGACCACATGTAGAAATAAAAAAGAGTACAAATAAATAACATAATGAATCATTTCGAAGAACTGGAAAAGGAAGAGCAATCCAATTCCAAACCCAGCAGAAGAGAGAGAACAAAAATCAGATCTAAACTAAATGAAACTGAGAACAAAAAAAATTCAGAACATTAACAAAGTTTTGAAAAGATAAACAAAATTGATAAGCTTTTGGATAGATTAACTAGAAACAAAAAAAAAACTCTTATAAGCTCAATCAGAAACAAAAAAGGGGAAATAATAACCATGAAAATATAAAATACCATCACTGAATATTACAAAAGTCTCTATGCCCAGAAGTTTGGAAATGTGGAGGAAATGGACAAATTTCTAGAATCACAGTACCTCCCTAGACTCAACTAGGAAGAAACAGAGCTCTTGAACAGACCAATATCAAGCAACAAGATTGAAACAATAATAAAAAATCTTCCAACCAAAAAAAGTCCAAGACCAGGCAGTTTTACACCAGAATTCTACCAAGCCTTCAAAGAAGAGTTTGTACCTATATTGCAGAATTTACTCATAACATTGAGAAGGTAGGAATCCTCCCCAACTTCTTCTATGAAGCAAATATCACCCTGAAAACAAGGCCATGAAAGGACACAACAACAACAAAAAGAAAACTATAGACCAATATCTTTCATGAATATAGATGCAAAAATAATAAAATTTTAGCAAACAATTCAGCTGCTCATGAACAAAATAATTCATTATAATCAGGGGAGTTTCATTCCCAGGGGTGCAAGGCTGGTTCAACATATGCAAAACTATAAATGTAATTCACCACATAAACAAAAATTCACTAATCCTCTCAATAGATGCAAAAAAAGCATTTAGCACGGTTCCACATCCTTTTTCGATAAAACACTTAAGAAAATTGGCATATATGGAACATACCTTAAATTGATAGAAGCCCTTTAGAACAAACCCACAGTCAATATCATATTGAATGGAGAAAAACTAAAAGCATTTCTGCTTAGAGCTAGAAAAAGACAAGGTTGTCCACTATTGTCATTACTACTTAACATAGTGCTGGAAGTCCTAGCCACTGTAGTCAGGCAAGAGAATGATATCAAGGATATCCAAATGGGGACAGGAGGTCGAACTATTACTGTTTGCTGATAATATGACTTTACATTTAGAAAATCCCAAGGACTCAACTATGAGTCTCTTAGAAGTCATTAGGAAATAGAGCAACATCTTAGGATATAAAATCAATGTTTGCAAATTAGTAGCCTTCTTATATGCCAATAGCAGGCAAGCTGAAAATCAAATCAAAGATATAATATTCTTCACAGTAGCATCCAAGAAAATGAAATACCTTGGAGTATACTTAACAAAGGATGCAACAGATCGGTACAGAGAGAACTATAAAGCACTGAGAAAAGATATAGCAGAGGATGTTAACAGATGGAAGAACATGACATGATCATGGCTAGGAGGAATCAATGTTAAAATGTCTATACTACCCAAGGCAATCTATAGATTGAATGCAATCACCATTAAAATTCCAATGATAAACTTTGAAGATTTTGAAAAAATAGTTTAACATTTTGTATGGAATCAGAAAAAACCTCAAATAACCAACACAATTCTGTGAAATAAGAACAAATCTGGAGGCATCCATGTCACTAGACTTCAGGTTAAACTACAAGTTTATAGTGATCAAAACAGCATGGTACTGGCATAAAAACAGAGACATGGGCCTATGCAACAGAATAGACCTAGAGATCAAACCAGCCTCATATCAACACCTGTTCTTTGATAAAGCAGACAAAAGCATACACTGTGGAAAAAAATCCGTAATTTAATGAATGGTGCTGGGAGAACTGGTTAGCCACGTGTAAAAGACTGAATCTAGATCTGTACTCCTCTCCACTTATGAAAACTAGCTTGTAATGTATGAAAGATATAAATCTAACATATGAAACTATAAAAACTCTAGGAGAAAGGGTGGAGAAAGACTATTAATAATATTGGTCTTGGGAAAGAATTTATGAAGAGTGCCCCAAAGGCAATCACAATAGCGGCAAAAATAAATAAATGGGACCTGATCAAGTTAAAAAGTTTCTTCACAGCTAAGGACATGATCAACAAATCAAAGAAACAACCTTCAAAGTGGGAGAAGATATTTGCATTCTATGGATCTGGCAAAGGGCTAACAACCAGAAAGAGCTCAAATGAATCAATGACAACAACAACAACAAAAACAAGCAAACAACCCAATTAAAAACTGGGCAAGAGACATGAGCATAATCTTGTGTCATGAGGACAGATAAATGGCCAACGAACACATGAAAAAATCCTCATCATCTCTAACTATCAGAGAAATGCAAATCAAAACCACTTTGAGATAGTATCTAACTTCAGTGAGAATGGCCCACATCACAAGGTCCCAAAGCAACAGATGCTGGTGTGGGTACAGAGAAAGGAACACTCATGTACTGTTGGTAGGACTTCAAGATAGTATAGCCTTTATGTAAAGAAGCATGGGAAGCCCTCAAATAACTAAAAGTTGACCTTCCATTTGATCCTGCAATCCCATTACTAGGTATCTACCCCAAAGAAAAAAGTCATTTTACCATAAGGACATTTGCCCTGAATGTTTATAGCAGTCCAATTCACAATTGCAAAGATGTGGGAAAATCCAAATACCCTTCAACACATGTGTGGATTAATAAACTATGGTATATGTATACCATGGAATACTATTCTGCCATAAAAATAATGGAGATGTTGAATCTTTTGTAACAACCCAGATGGATCTGGAAAATGTTCTCCAGGGAAAGTATCACAGGAATGGAAAAATGAGCATCTCATATGCTCAATACTAAGTTGAAACCAGTAGATTAACTACTTACTACATGCTCACTTGAAAGAAAAATCCAATTAAATTCAAGAAGGGAGGGAGAGGGAAGTGGGTTCAGCAAGTTCCCAGGAACAATGCATGGGTATATGGCTCACTTCCTGGGTGTACGAAACAACTACAACTCTGACTTTACCTTACAAATGCAAACAATGTAACCTAACTGTGTGTACCCTCACATTAATCTGAAATAAAATTGAAAAACTCCAATTCATTCACAAAGTGGCTCTATGCATCTGCTCTGGTGTCTTTAGCCATATCATTGCGTATTTATGAATGACTCAGATAATCGTTCCCTTAACGGTGTTATTTTGATAACCTGAAGCTGTTCTGTTACCTCTGGGCTCTCATCCTGTCCTATTTAAACAGTGAAGCCCATGGCAAATTGGAAGGAGCTCAATAGCGGCTCCTCCCACAATAACCCTCACTCCTGATTGGAATCCATTGCTGGAGAACTATTGTGATCCTTTGTGAGTGTCAAAACAGCCTGATTTCACTGTTGCCAGAGTGCTTATGCTGGTTCTGTCTCATCTGAAACCTCTTCTCTCAGTTGAAGACAGGTGTGCTGTGCACCTCTTCTTCTCTGTGGGAATTGTGGTGTTCATTGAGGACAGAGAGAGGTTCCTGGACGGTGCACTTGAGTCCTTACTCCAGAAGACTGGCCAGGCAGGAAGGAGGCTGTTTGTTTTTTGAGAAATGTCTATTCAGATCCTTTGCCTATTTTTTAATTGGATTATTTGATTTTTTCCTATTGACTGTGATTTCCTTACTCCCTTGTTAGATTGGTAGTTGGCAAGTATTTTCTCCCATTTTTTGGGTCATGTCTTCACACTGGTGGTATACTGTGAGCCTTTAACACTGCTGCTTCCCTGTGTCTCACAGTCCTCTGTGGTTGTCAGGGCAGTTGGTGTGCTGTAGCATGAGCAATCACTATGCCCAGGTCCACTGGTGGTGGTATTTGTCAGCCTATGGCAGCTTGTTCTGTCCCGCACAGGTCCACTGGCAGCAGTGGGATTCAGTGCAGTGGCTTGAACGTTCACCTTGCTCAGGTCCCCAGGCAGTGGTGGGGGGTATGCAGCACCCACCTATAAGACATGTAAGAGCCCTAGGCTTCCTTATTCCATCCCTGGGCTGGGAGGGGCAATGAGGAGGGTGCAGCAATGGATTCAACACCTAGGTACACTCAGTGCTATGGGGCTGGGATCTCACCTGTGGCCCCAGCCATAGTGCCCAGGGTTTGTGAGCCAGTGAGATCCTGCTGTGCCTTGTCTCCAGAGCAATTGCTGCTGCACAGCCCCCAGTCAGCTCCTTATAGTGGCCTGCTGAGGTAGAGGGTCCCTCCCATAGTCTGTACTGCAGTGTCTAGGGGGGAAGTGTTGGGCCCCAGGATTCTCTCTTCTTTCCCTTTCCCACATGAAAGCACCTTCCCATGTACTCTTGATCTTGCCAAGCATGTCTCCCTACTTCCATCTCCTTCATTCTGGGAGCATCCTGTTGCTTCTCTATTAATTCCCAATGCTCTCTCTTTGACAAATGATCTGAAAGTCAATGTCTACTTGCCACCCTTGCCCCTCACTGTGAGTGGTTTACGCAGGCTGCTTGTAGTCTGCCATCTTGGCCCCCTCCTTAAGTATGTTTTAAAGGAAGAAATGTACTATGAGCATGATTTAGTTAAGGAGGTGATAGATATTAGAACTGGAAGTGAAATTGGAAAGATTTTAGAATAAACAAAGCAAGAAGAAAGTTGTTGCTATAATATCCTGCAATTTAAAGTTTGGTAACAACTAATATTCCATCTTTCTCAGTTGTGCATTCTCCTGTCTAGTTTGTTTCTGGATTAAGGGAATTGAATTCTGCCGTTAAATGCTGACTGTCATGGATAACCCAACCTATTAGTTATATGCTTGATAAAACAGATTATGAAGGATTGAAACATGCCAGAACAGGTTATCAGATCACATTTGGAACTCTTCTACAGTTCTGTCCAGTACACTTGCTGAGAGATGATGTAAATATTCTGGATCTGTTCTGTCTGGTATAGTAGGCACTTACTACATGTGGCTACTGAGCAGTTGAAATGTGGCTAGTGTGTGTGAGAAAGTAAGTTTTTAACTTTAATTAGTTCAAATTTCAATTTAAATAGCCACATGGCACAAGTGTCTACTATATTGGACAGAACAGTTCCAGCAGAATTTAAGAATAGATTTGGGGTGATTTTGTATACAGTTCTTTGTGCAGGCAAGGGATAAAGTATTCTGGCCCCTGTAACTTGGAGGAATATATGAAACTATCTGTCTGCTTTCTATTTTTTCCATTCCTCAACAAATAAAGAAACTGGAACCTAAAAAAGTGAAACGGTTTGCCTCAGGTTATGAAATTTGCTAGTGATAGGGCAGAAATCAGAAGCTAGGTTTCCTAATACACAGACAAGTAGACAGAACTGATTCTTTAAAGGAAGTATTTAAAATATACAGAAATACACAACTAATCTGACAAGTGTTCGTACTCACTACCTAGGGTTAAGCAACGCTAACATTGTGATAAATTTGCAGACAGTAAAGCCCCTTTGTGACCCAGCTCCATTCCATTCCCCTTCCTTCCCCACTCAGAATCAAATATGCATCCTTACACTTATAGTATATGTATATTTCTCTATGTAATTTACAGTGTTCCAGAAAAATTTAAATAAATGGTATTAAACTGGATGTGTCTTTGTACAACTTTCTTTTTCTCAGTATTGAGCTTTAAACATTCCCTAGTTTATTTATTTATTTATTTTTTGGCCGGGGCTGGGTTTGAACCCGCCACTCCAGCATATGGGGCCGGTGCCCTACTCCTTTGAGCTACAGTGCCACCCACTAGTTAATTTATTTTTTAAAATTGTAATTTTTAATTATTATAGATACATAATAGTGGTATATACTCACGGGGTACATGTGATATTTGCATACAGCCATACAATGTGTAATAATCAAATCAGGACAATTGGGGTGTTCATTAGCTCAAGCACTTATCATTTTGTTGTGTTAGGAACATTCCAATTCCACTATTTTAGTTACTTTAAAATATATAAGAAATTATTGTTACCTGTAGTCACCCTACTGTGCCACTGGATAGTAGATCTTATTCCTTCTATTGAATTATATTTTTACAGCCATTTGCCAGCCCTACTTGTCTTCACCCTTCCTGCTACCCTTTCCAGCCTCTGGTTACCATTATCCTACTCTCTTTCTCCATGGGTTAAACTATCCAGATTTTTAGCTCTCACATATGAGTGACAACATGTGGAATTTGTCTTTCTGTGGCTGGCTTATTTCACTTAATATAATGTTCTCCATTTCCATCCATGTTGTTGCAAATGAAAGAGTTTCACTCTTTTGTGGCTGAATGATATTCCATTGTGTGTATGTTCTACGTTTTCTTTCTCCATTCATCCACTGATGGATACTTAGGTTTATTCCATATTGTGACTAGTGGTGCAATGAGCATGGAAGTTCAGATATCTCTTCTATGTACTGATTTCATTCCTCTGGATACAGACCCAGCAGGAGGATCGCTAGATCATGTGGCAGTTCTATTTACACTTTTAGTGTTGAGGAGCTTCCATACTGTTTTCCATAGTGGCTGTGCTAATTTACATTCCCACCCACAGGGTGGCATACAAGGGTTTCCATTTCTCCCTATCTTTGCCAGCATTCCTTATTGCTTGCCTTTTGGATAAAAGTCCTTTTAATTAAGGTGAGATGTATCTCACTGTAGTTTTAATTTGCATTTCTCTGATGATTAGTGTTATTGAGCTTTTTTCCACATATCTATTGGCCATTTGTTTCTCTTCTTTTGAAAAATGGCTCTTCTTCAGATCCTTTGTCTATGTTTAATCGGATTTGAATTTTTTCCTATTGAGTTTGATCTCCTTATATATTCTAGTTATTAATCCCTTGTTAGATTGGTGGTTTGAAATCTTTTCTCCCATTTTGTGGGTTACCTTTTCACATTGATGATTGTTTTCTTTCTTGTGCAGAAGCTTTTTAGCTTGATGTGATACCATTTGTCTATTTTGCTTTGTTTTCCTATGACAACATGTTTTCTACCTCACAGTTTCTCTAGGACAGGAGATTGGGCACAATGTAACAAAGTTCTAGGCTCAGGGTCTCACAAGGCTACAGTTAGGTTGTTAGCTAGATGCATTTTCATCTGGAGGCTCTGTTAGGGAAGAATTTACCTCCTAGCTTGTTAGGAGTGCTTGCCAAATTTATCATTTTAGATTTGTAGGAGTGAGGTTTCTGTTCTTTTGCTGACTGTTCTTTGGGTTCTGCTCTCAGCTTCCAGTGGCCATCTGTAGTTCCTTGTCATGTGGTCCTCTCACAACATGGCACCTTATTTCTTCAAAGCTACCAAGGGAATCTGTTCAGTTCGCTAAGACAGAGTCTCATATGTTACTAATATAACCTAATCAAGAGAGTGACATCCCATCAAGTTTGGCAATCTCTGTTGGCTAGAAGCAGATCCTAGGATCCTCTCATATTTAGGGTAAAGGATTACACAAGGGTATAACTGTAACTCATTGGTGGTCATTTTAGGATCTTTGCTACTCTCAAGGACACAACTGGTAGGTGTCTGAGCTAGGATACAAATCAATATATTCTAGCTCCAGCAGCCTCCAGGCTCTTAACTGTTGTGCCACACTACTTGGAAAATAGTGCTGCACTGTTTGTAGCAATTAGAAAATCTGTAGTGATATTTGCTTAGTCTCTATATGCATAAGTTAACTGTTGCTATAAATTTGCTGTGTAACAAATTACTCCCAAACGTGAAGGCATGCAATAATAAATACTTATATCTCACATGTCTATTGTGTTCAGTTGAATCTAGGCTAGGTTTTGTTTGGTGATTATTCTGATCTCAGCTGACTGTCCCGTGCATCTGTGAATTGGCTAGGAGTGACCTTATGCAGGTTGGGCTCAAGTAGGAGGATTTGGGTATGTTCCAAGTGTTTCTCATCCACTTCCTAGAGCAGTGGGCTAGTCTAGGCCTGCCCTTTGCATGGTGATAGCAAAAGCACAAGGGAAGGAGCAGAAAAACTCAAAGCCTCTTGAAATCTAGACTTGGAACTCACATATCATCACATCTACCTCCTTCTTTTCACAAAAACAAGCCTCATGGGAGAGCTGGATCCAACAAGTAGAAAAATAGTCTCTCTATCTTTAGAGAGAACTTCAGAGTCACCTGGGAAAAAGGCATGAGTGTAGGGGGAGGGCAGTGGAAAAATATGGCCATTAGTACAATCTACACACACCTCAATATAGTAAGATACGTCTAGAAGATGCTGAATTTTGTGTAGTTGCCTAGGGTGGACAGATACAGAAATCTTAAAACACATATTCATTATTTTCCAGTAGCATTTGGCACACTAATCTTTTAAACAAACAGCTAATTTGTTATTTGGATTAGACTATCTTTTAGATGTGAAGCAACTCATGTCTGTCGTCTGTTTAACATGCTATTTAACTTTTTCCTGGAAATTTCCATCTCCTACATTAGATACGGCTAATTCTGATTTCTGAACCCTCATTGCTAACTATGAATAGGAATTATACACATATTGACTATTCTTACTTCCTACTTCCAATAGCTAGAAGAGAGAAAAGAATCCTGCTTGTTGAATACCATCTCCCTATAGTAGAGCAACTATTACATGTAAGTCTAAAGGGTTGGGCAATAAAGTTTAGTGCTCAGACCTCTTATTTTATGGTCCTGCAGATAATGTCACTGTCAAAGACCTCTAGATACCATTTTCATTTTCCCCAAGTACCTGAGTTTTTAAAAGGCTGATATTCAGAGTCTACTCACAGTTAAAATTTAATATTTAGCAATGGGAGGTGATGCTTAGGATTATGCAATGTGAATCTGAAGTTGTACAAAGAAAACCCAAATAGGAAAAAACCCTGGTAATTGGAAAAAGAACTAAACCAGAATATCTGTATTTTACACTCAGCTATGAATGTGTGAGTTTTGATAAGTCACCCCCATTTTCAAACCCCAATTTCTTCAACTATGAAGAAAGGAGGTTAGAAATGAAAATTTCAAAGTCCCATCTAGAGCTAAAAAGATAAGTTAAATTATTTTCTTCATTTCCCCCCAAATGACTTCTTCACCTACATATTAATGTTCTCTTCAAGTAACTTTCCTAGGAAGACTCTTTCCTTCCAATAAATATATATTATTGGGCTATAAATTTGGTTAAGGTGATAGACTCAAGGTCAGCAAACTACAGCCTACAGGCCAAATTCAGCAGCCATCTGTTTTGTGAATAAAGTTTTATTAGAAAACAACCACATCCATTAATCGATGTGTTGAACATGGCTGCTTTCATGCTACAATGGCAGGATTAAATAGCTACAACAGAGACTGTATGGTTCACAAAGCCTAAAATATTTACTATCTGAGCTTTTATATAAAAGACTATGGATTCCTGGTGTCGACCAAGATCTGACCATGAGGGAAAAGAATACTGTAACACAAGCCTTTCTTTAGGATGATGTCAGCATCCTACAGGTATAGTTTTATCCTTTCACTGGAACAGCCATTTAATCCATTATTTTCCATCTAGTCTATAAAGATATAAATGATTACCAAGGAGTTGTTGCTGTTTTTTTTTTTTTAAGTCAGTGGCCTTCCCTTGACCTCATCCAGCATCCCTCTCCTATAGAACACGAGGTAGCTCTGGTATTCTCATTGAATACCGTTTCATCCTTACTCACTTATAGTGGTCATACTTTCTTTCTTTTATTTAAACCTGGAGATTGACAAAAAGGCAAATTAAAGTACATTAGGTGGCTTTATGAGTCAGCAACACTTACAAATGTATTAAAGAGCTATGATTTAGAAACTTCCTATTTTTACCCCAAATTACCAAGGAAAGCAGCTTAAATGACGCATTATTGCTCTGTGAGAGCAATGGGCTAGAGGCCCAGTCTGAGATGTGCATCTCATTTCATCCCTTTCCTTCTGCCTAATAGATTCCCAGAAATACACCAGAGCAGTGTAGGAAATGGGGCATATTTTTTCTTCCATGCTTCGGCTGAGTGAGACAAGCATTGACCTTCACTTCTCTCTTCCACACCAGCGAGTATGCAGCCCCTTTTTCTTCTTGCAGCAGCCCTGTGAATGTGAGTCTGGGATGCCAGAACGTGAAGTGGGCTGCTCTGGAAGGCTCCTTGTGCAGACAATATCAAGACTGCAAATTCCTGGTGACTTCAGGCTTTAAACGTCAAACCAAGAGTTCTTTTTTAGAGGGATCAGGGCCATGGATCCACAAAAGGTGAAGAAATTCTATTATGACCATTCAACACTGAACAAAATTTTCTTAGAGGTTAACTATGACTTTAAGCAATCTTAGAAGCTTCATTAACTCAGGTTTCTAAGATACATCCCTATTTCAGAAGACCCTAGAGGGCAGAGCCTAATAGTTTTAAAGAGTTCAGAATTTTGGGACAAAATTTTACCCTGAGTTCAGCTTCATGAATTCACTAGTTTAATGATCAAATATCTTCAGAGAGTATAGATATTAATTAACTCCAGGCAGCTAGAATCATATCTCTGGAAAAGAGAAAATTATTTCAACCATCTTCCCAGTTTGACTGTAAACACCAAGAGGGCAGGGACCACACCAGTGCTTTCTATAAACTTTCCTTCAGTGCCTAGCGTGATTTCTGGAACATAGCAGTTCCTTGATAAATACACTTCTCCTTCACTTATTGTCTTTAAATCATACCTGAAAACCTGGCTACAAAGGAAAAAGTCTTTAAATGAAAAACATTTCTATTAATATTAATGTGAAATTATGCTGTATCCCATTTCAATCTAAGAGACCAATTAACTTTTTACAGACAAAAATATTTCAGCTGAACAATGAAAATAAGCTTTTATAAGTAGTAACAGTTTGAAAGTAAATTAAACTGTTTGACATGAAAAATAATAAAAACTTACTACTTATGTCTAAGGAAGAAGATAAATTTTATGAGTTGGGGGCAGTAGAAAAGGGATATGAGGATTTAATGGTTTGGATGTTTCTCCCTCCAAACACCATGTTGAAATTCAATCCCCAGTGTGGAGATTGGGCCTGATGAGAGGTGTTTGGGTCATGTGGGTGTATCTCTTATAAATAGATTAACACCCACCTTTGTGGGTCAGTGAGTTCTTACCCTATTAGTTCCCTGAAGAGCTGGTTGTTAAAAATAGGCTGGCACCTCTTTCCCACTCTCTCTTGTTTTTCTCTTGCCATGGGATCTCTCCCCTTCACCTATCACCATGGGGGAAGGTTCTTGAGGCCATCCCCAGATCCAGATGCCCAATCTTGAACTTTTTCAGGCATCAAAACTGTGAGCCAAATGAAGCTTTTCTTTTTATAAATTACCTACATTAAGGTCTTCTTTTTTATGGTAGCACAAAAGAGAATAAGATGGAGGGAGTCATTCTTCATAAGGTGGATTTTTTTCTGCCCAGTTCTCTCCGCTAATTTTTCAGCCTTTTGGGAGGTCATGATTATCTTGTACTCAAACTCGCTTTGAAAATATTATAGCACAGAAAACTACCATCAAAATAAAAACTAATTAATGAGAAGAGTTCAAAACATGTAGGAATAGTTTGTGCACCCAACAGATTGAAGGAAAATCTGCAAACCTTTTCTCTCACTGGGTATATGAACCCAAAGCAAATCATTTGGGTTTATCCCAATAAGACATGCAATTCAATGTGTTCCATATTTATTTTTCTGCTAAGAAACTATTCTTTTGAGCAAATTGTGGAATGTATCTTTTTCTGAATTGGCAATGTTGTTGTTATTTAGTGTATTTACTTAGTGTGACTTAGAGTGAAAAAGTAGTTATACCAAAGCAGAAACCAAAGAAGAGTAACCTAAAAGGTGGAATAACTTGGATGGTGCTGACCTCTGTTGAGGAACGTGCATGGCTGTGTGGAAAACTTAACTAACTTCACTTTTGCTGGAACAAAGCCTAAAACCAGTCGATCTGCTACTTGAAGAGGGAAATGAGGGCACGGTAGGGAGAAGGGTTGGCTCCAAAGACCCCCACAGCCTAGTCTTTCTCCCCTCAGGTCCCATCTGTCTACCCAGCTGCCTTTCTCCTTACTTCCTTCCACTCCTGTGATTCATAGAATTTTTGGTTTTAAAAGCCTCAAAAACAGTTTGAAAATGTAACTTGAATTTCAAAGCTTAGTTTAGAGAGCTTTTAAAAAATCTTTCCAATGTTGGTAAAAAAAAAAAAAATGCACTCAACCCTTTCATTAGAATTTAAAGGCAGATAGATAATCTTATAGGACTTTTTTTCTAACTCTATTTTTACCTTACATCACAGTTACTAGTTTAAGTATCTCTTCTCCAAGAGTAAATGCAACTCTTTATAGGGGAGACTTTATTCTTTTCTTCACATTATCTATCATGTTTTACACATATGAGATACTCAACAAAATGTTTCCTGAAACTACAAATATATAAATGCCACAAAGAGACACAGAGAAGTATGAGCTTAGAGAGATCTTGCACATATTTACACAGAAACTCATGCACTTATGTGTATGTTGATCTCCCAAAGAAGAATGCAAGTGCATGGCCAGTATCCTAAATTATCTGGTTGAGGTGTGTTAACCTAAAATGAATGTTAGGTTTCCGGTTTTAATTATAGCCCTTTTTCTGAAGTATCATGACACTGAGGCACATTCCACAGCTCTAGTTACTGGTACTCTATCTAATGCAATGATTTGACAATCTCTACATTCATTTCTGTATGTCTGTAGTTTGAAACTCTCCCTGGAACTTCATGTAGATATATTTGTTTTCAGGATCCCTTACTGTTACCTTAGATGGTTACAGTTCATCCTGAGATTCTACCACATCTGTCATCAGGGATTATTCTTTAACATGATATATAATTATTTGGCCTTTAGTTTTCAATCTTTTTGTGGTGTTGCAATTGACTCAATCATGTCATTTGCTTCAACTCTTATCTGCTTGTTTGTCTCCATCCTGCAATTGAGCATTCAATGTGAGAACATAAAATTTTAGGCATCTGAAATTAACAATATGCTAACTCAAGATCTGCATTCTTAAATGGCCTCTGAATGTTTGGAAGTTGTAGGACACATTCAACTTTCACATTTGTTTTATTTTTAATAAGACCTGGAGAATAAGAATTTATTATAAGAATCTTCAAGAAACAGAACGGTATATTGATATCTAAATAAAAACAAGATGTTTTTTAGTATTTGAAAGGAAGACAGGATTCCAGAGATTGTTTTCCTTTTCAAATGAGAGCTAATAAGAACTGATGACTGAGACAGGTGCTAAAATTAACTAGGCCAACCATCCAATCATACAAGCTGACACAAATCACTTGAATGTATTTTTCAGGCTCAAAACATGGGCTCTGAAACCCATCAAGATAAATTTTACAGATGATTTGACAAAATGTCATCATGTAGGATACAAATCATTTTTTACACTTTCTCAATATATATTTGGTTTTTGGTTTTGGTTTTTTAAAAGTTTCATCCTAGAGATTTCTTTTAGCTTTTAACACTACTAAAAATGTTATAAAAATGAATCTATCTTATGTATGATATCACGTGAAAATTGCACATATGTACACACATACTTTTCACCTTGTTAGAAATCATGTGTATTCTTTAAATTGCATTTTAAAGTATTTTGATATTGCAATGTTTTCATGACAGTTCGTAGGGAAGCAGCCCTCTCCTAGGATGAGGAGGAAAACGAGATAGTATTTCTTTTTCTTGAGATAGAGTCTTAATTTGTCACCTTCAGTAGAGTGCTATGGCATCATAGCTCACAGCAACCTCAAACTCTTAGGCTCAGGTGATCCCCTTGTCTCAGCCTCCCGAGTAGCTGGGACTACAGGTGCCTACTTTTAGATATGGAGTCTCTCTCTTGCTCAGGCTGGCCTCAAACTCCTGAACTCAGGCAATCCAGTTGCCTAGGCCTCCCAGAGTGCTAGGATTACAAGTGTGAGCCACTGTGCCTGGCCTTGAGAGAGTATTGCGACCTTAACATCGCCAGTCTTATTTAGGCTATCATCTGCCCCTATAATTAGAGTATGGTAGCATTCCTGACTGCATATGTTACACGCACCAGGAAGGTTAGGTGCTGACTCTAAAAGGGTCAAAGATCCGACCAAACCTCATAGCAGCTATCGCCCAAATGTATCTTTGGGTTGCATTAGGCACAACTTGGTGAACTGTCCTACCTAGACACAGAGAGGCTAATTCCCAAGAGAAGAGATAAAGATTGGATTCCTATGGGACTAAGTAAGCAGAGTTTTCGACATACAATTCCTGGGAAAAGAGTGTCAGTATGCCCTTATTCCGGTACTCAAGACATATTTAGGCACCTGCTCAAGGTTGCTGTATCAGCAAGGAATAGAACTGGAACTGCAACCTAATGCTTCAGCCCATGACATTTTGCTTTTTCAGTGGCATTACACATGCCTGACAGCAGTAGCACGCTGGTAAATGTTCAACAACTGGTTCTTCAAGGGGAAATGACAAGGCTCTGATTTATAGTAAATTCTCCTATGATGTCCAGTTTCAAGCCACTAATATGATGTCACTGTATGCAACGTTTGGAAGCCAGGCACAGTCACATGCCATTGTATAGTATTTCCAGCAAACAGACACAGTAGAGCACATAGATAACAGCAAAATGATTCTGAATGCTTTTGAATATTACCTCTATTTTTATTAACTTGTTTGGTATAATTTTACATTATTTAATTTTTAATAATAGCTATGTTTAATCAGAAGCTTGTAGAATTTCTGAAAATTAAATAATCAGCTCTTATGAGACAGTATAAGTCAGCCCCAGCACACATTGCCTGATATTTGCATAAATACCAGGGGGAAGAAATATCATCATTTTAAAGATTTCATGTTAAGTCTGCAACATACTCACCATTTCTTACATATTTATTTCTATGCCTGCAGTAGGAAAACTTAGACTAGAAAAAAGGGGGAGAATGTAAGCTTTATTTTGAAACTCTATGAAGGGGAAAATTTAGAAAACTGTGCCAGGCTTTGAAGCCAGAGATGGAGAGAGGAACTAGGCAGGAACTGGGAGCTGCCCCAAAATTAGGAAGGAGGTTTCAAGCCTGAAGCAACAAGCAAGAAGGATTTGTGCTCCTGGACAGATTCCCAGGAGAATTTTTCTCATTGCTGATCCCCAATGTGTTTTTCCTAGACGACTCACAGATAGATATGCCATTCTCATTTTCATGCTATAAATTGCTACAAGCCTATTAAAGCTTCACTTCCTCTTTTCCCACTTTCTGAGATGACACAGAATATTTAATTTCCACAATATAGGATCATGTGAGCTTCGTTTTGGATCACACCCAATTCCTCTCTCTAGAACATGACTTTTTCCTGATGCAAGTCCTGGATTTCCAAGAGGATGTAAGAACATCCCCACTAGTATGGTCCTAAAGTCAATCTGGTCATGACAATCTCATCATCCTCTCCCCAAACAAGTTGAGCCTGCTTGATTTTCTGGTTTCTGTTGGTGGCCCCACTGTTCACCTTGTTTGAGTCATATTTGATTTTTCTTCTTTTCTTCAGTGGCCACGTCTAGTCAATTCTGTCATTGAAGAGGCTGCCTTATACATTTCCCCCTCTCTATGGCAACTGTACCATACTGATTCTATGTAACTTTATTGCAGGAATGACTGCGTATTCTGTCTAATTTATACCAGAGTGGAAGATCATTCCAAACTCGGGAGATACAATAGTGAAGTAGACATATTTTGTCCCCATTCTAAAAGAACTTTACATCATTCATAGTGAAGGAAAACTTACAACGTATCCACAGTCAGTAAGGAAAATCAGCATATAACGAGAGTAAACTAACAATTGCTAAATCAGAGCATGATGTTAATATAGAGCGTCTGAAATCTACTCATAAGGCTGTTCGCTCCTGATAAGCAGACATTTTGATGATCTCTGGCCTCCTTGCTTCTGATTGCTCCAATCTGCTCATTTTGGTCAGGTTTATTTCCCTAAACCTGTCTACCTAAAATCTGTCCTCGCCTCCTGAATCTCACCCAGATGCCTTCTGCTGGCTTCACAGTCTTACGTTCCAACTGTTTTCCCATGACTCCAATCCCGATTAGTCACTGATTCCTGAGCATACCTTTCCCTTTTCCAACTCTCAACCTGTAGGCATTCTGCTATTTCTGCCTGGAGTTACCATCTCACCAATTATTCCACTTTCTTCCTGATCTCAGCTTTTCATTCCAGATTCCATTCTTCCTCTCTGCAAACCTTTACTTATTCTTTGGGGGAACCTGGTACCTTCTACCTCTTATGACACTCTTTGGGGTAATTGTTTTATCCTTCCTGCTTGAAAAGGAAAATCATGTCTCACATTTATTTTATATTTTTTTCCAGTGCTCAGAATACAGATATTTGATGACTTATTGAGATAGGCAGTTACCTGCATTTTGGAAATTTTCTTCCAGACTAAGCTTTTTGGGGTTGTAAGAAAAAAAAATAATGCTATGGTATGTCAGTTATCACGGTATAAAAAATGATAAAAATAATGCAACCATATGAATAATTATCATTTATAAGTGTCTGCTCCATTGTCAGACACTTTCTAGGTGAAATACATATACGTATATATACGTGTGTGTGTGCAAATCCTTATGGCACAAGAGTAAACTGCACCTCAAAGAAGCTAAGCGACCTTTGCTAGAATTTAAACTTAGGACTCCTTAGAATCAACTCTGATAATTTCATAGTATGTGGTATTTGGGAAGGAGGGCACTATTAGGAAAGAAATACATGAGAATTGGAGGATGACCTCACCTTTCTGTGGCCTCTGCCAATCTTTTCAATTGTTCTGAACAAACTTTTAAAATTTGCCCAAATTTGATTTCCACATATCACTTAATTTTAAGAATGATAAACTCTTGATCTCCTGCTTTGTAAGACCTGAAACCCTTTGGGTGTACCTAACATTGATTCTTCCAGCTTGACCCTTTTCATATCCTCGTCATGTGTACATGGTACTCACATCAACTCAAAGTTCTCTATACTCAGAAATGTGAGAAAAGATTAATGTTAAAGGTCAAGAGATATGTAAATATCAAGTATAATGAAATCGAGTCAACCTAAATGTGAAAAATTCTACTGGAGTGAAGAACATGGATAAATATCCACAAATAAAATTCCAAAGTGTGACATCAAAGAATGCCTTCCCTTTAGGCAATTTCTTTTTGCTAACTGTTGTACAGTCAGATATCCAACTTTTGGGGTAGAAAAAAGGGTTGAGGCTCAAATGACAGTGTCCCCTGATGTCGGCTACTAACCAGCATGGTTGAGTTTTGCTCAGAGGATTTTGAGGTCATGTAGAACGTGGGTGCTCTAAACTTTGTTTGTGTGCTGTTTACTTTATAAACAGTTTCATATAAGAGAAAAAAGTCTTTGGGGTTGGGCAGGATTTGATTCCTGGCTCCATTTCTATGCTAGCTGGGTTCTGGAGCAAGTCTCCTAGACTGTAGGAATCCTAGTTTCCTCAGCAATATAAGAAAGTCGACAATTCCTACTTCATAGCACTGTTTCCAAAATAATGGAATATATAACCATTGTCTATGGCTGTGTGATTTAGTGTAAAAAAAAAAATCACCATTCAGAACTCTAAGTTTAGTTGAGAGCTACTGATTTGGACCAGGCTTGATGGATGTTGGCTGGCTCACTTGTGCATCTGCCATCGCCTGGTAGGTCAGCTTGGGGCAGGCCTGCCTAGGAGAGCTGCACTCATATGTCTGGTGCCTGGCCAGCTGTTGGTTGGGTTGACAGAATTGACACAGCCGCATGCTCCTTGCCATCCGGCATGCTAGCTTGAGCTTGTTTACATGGAGGTTGACCAGGGTTCCAAGAGAGCTAGCCAGAGAAAATCAGAATGCCAGTCTAGATGCAAGGGTGGGGGATATGGACCCCACATCTTGCTGAGAGGAGCTGCAAAGTCACATTGGAAAGGTGTATAAATACAGAAAGGGTAAAAACATGTAGTCGGTTTTGCAATGTCTTATAACCACTTTAAAAAGTTGTTTATAAGCATTTTTTATAACTAAGCACATGTATTCCTTTTGACCCAGTAATAGCATTGCTAGGTATAGACCTAAAAGATACATTCATATGTGCTCAAAATATAAATACTAGAATGTTCATGGCAGAACAATTCATAATAGCCCCGAACTCCAAGCTACCCAAATGACCGTTAGCTTGCCTACTTAGGATAGATAAACACATTGTGGTATTTTCACACCATGGAATAGTGTGTGCAATGAGAATGAACAAACTACAACTACATCCCATAATATGGATGAATCTTACAAGCATAATGCTGAAAGAAAAAAAGGCAGACACAGAAGAGTACATATTTTCTGATTTAATTTACATAAACTATTATTTTTTTAAAAATCAGGCCCAGGTGAGGTTTGAACTTGCCACACCTGGTTTGCAAGGCCAGTGCTCTAACTACTGAGCTAGGGCATCTCATTAAACTTTAAAAACCAGGCAAAATAAATCTATTGTATTAAAAATCAAGATAGTGGTATCCTTAGGATAGAAGAAATTGGAAATGGGTACAAGGTGGAGGGGAGACTTTTAAGGTGCTGGTCATGTTCTGTTTCTTGATCTAGGTGCTGTTACACAGGCATGTTTGGTTTATGACAATTCATAGAGCTGTACTCTTATGAATTGCACAATTTTCTATATGCATGTTTTATATCAGTTGAAACATTTATGAAAGATGGAATATTTGAAAGTACCTATTCACAGCAGGCTCTCAAATAATTTCTCTCTCCCCTTCATATTCCCCAAAGAGAATATGTGTGTGGTCACAATTTCCATTGTTATATGTTTACCATGAAACAGTGTATCATTTATGTTAATGTGAACAGGACACCCAAAGATAATTAAAAAATGGACACAACAAGCAAAAATCTTGTGCTTTAGGGCTGCTTGGATATTAATGTGAAATTTTAAAAAATCTTGCACTTTTAAAATACTCACCCTGCCTGAGATACGATGTTGGCATTCAAACGACTGAACCTGGTATGGTGGCTGGGTTGTATACCATCTGGACAAAGTGTCTCAGCAGTCTTCAATCTTTTTTTCCACCTGTTAAGATTGTTGAACTCAGAGTTATGTCAAATTTTCAGGTCAATGGGTTTATCTCCATTTCTTTTTACTTTACTCAAAAAATATATATTTAAATGTCAGAAAGCAAGCATAACTTTATTGAGGTCCAACTCCGTATTCTCTCTAATTTATAGCAGAGGGAAAAATTATTCCAAACTCTGGAGATCCAGTGGTGAACTAGACAGATTATGTCACCATTCTAAAGGAACATTCAAAGGGACAAAATACTTGCAACATATGGACAGTTAATCTGAATAATCAGTATTATAACAGTAAACTATCAACTGCTAAATGAGAGCATGGCATTAATATAGTGTGTTGCTCTGGGTAGGCCTGGGTTTTCCTATGGTAAAAATTACCTGCCAAATTGAGAGGCATAAAACAATGAAAGTTTGTTTATTGCTTTTGCTGCATGTTGACTGAAAATTACCCAGGAATTTTGCTGCACCTTATTCTCAACCCGGGAGCAAGTTCAAACTAGAATATTTTGTATCATGATGACATAGGGATAGAAAACATGGCGAAGCACACACTCATTCTTAAAGCTTCTAGGCTTCTTAAAAAGATTCCTTTTTGATGTTAATGTTAATGGAGGTCATTGTATTTCAAGCTTTCTAAGAATTTTATCTTGGATGGGTGTTGAATTTTATCAAGTGTTTTCTTTTTGTTGCTATTGAGAGCATTAAATGGCTTTTCTCATGTTTTCTCATGTTTATGTGGTAGATTACATCAATGTATTTTTCTGATGTTTTATCAGTTTTGCATTCCCTAGTGTAGACAAACCCGACTAGACTTGATATATTAAATTTAAGAACCACCACTGGATTTGACCTACTGCTATTTTATTTAGAATTCTTTTTTAAAAATCCACATGCATCTGTATTTGTTTTTTCTCTTGCATTGTCTTTGGTTTTAAGTTCATACTAAATTGTAAAATGAGTTTAACAGTTTTCTTAACTTTTCTCTGAAGTGTTTTTTCTCTCTCTCCATATGTATGTATATAATAAAGAGATAAATACATGTAAGTATAGATAGATAGGATAGGACTGATACAGTCCTTGAAAATTATGTAAATTTGGCCTATAACCATCATTTCACCTAATATCCTTTATGGCAATAGGGGGATTTTTTTAATACATATTTGATTTCTTCAGTGGTTATTGTTTATTATTCTATTTCTTCTCAAGTCAACTTTATACTTAATGTATTGGTCAAGGTAGATTAACTGCTATGCCAAATAACCTCCAAATTCCAGTGGCTTGACATAATAAAAGTTTATTTTTTTAAAATTCACATTATAGTCCAATATGGGTTAGTAGTGCCAATGAGTTAAAGGTTACCTCCAACTGTACATGGTCACTCAGGAACTGAGACTCTCATGTTGTAGCTTCATCCTATTCTAGACCCTTTGTGTCCTTTTAATTCAGGGTACAGATGAAAAAGAGTATGAGAAAAATGTTTGGAGGATTTTTTTTTAATTTAAAAATATTAAGGAGGTAGAAATGTTTTAGGTTACCATGGATTGCTTTTGTAATGCTTGAGTTCCAGCTTATAAGTGTGCCCATCATCCAAATAGAGTTCATTGTACATATTAGGTTTTATCCTCTCCCTTCGTCCCTCCTGCCCAGGTTGGATTTTATGGGTCAGTTCATTAGCTGGACTAAATCACTGACCACATCTAAATGTAAGGGAGTCTGGGACATGAAGTCCAGCTATGCGCCCAGGAAGAGGAGAACACAGATTTTGATGAGCACTGGCAGTTTATATTTCAGTAATTTATTTTTCTTCTGGAAATTTTTCATTCTAGCTATATTTATTAGCATGAATTCATTCATTGAATGCTTCATGATTTTGATAAGTATTATATCTTTGGTTATGTGATTATAATAGTGTTTATTGGCATATTCTCTATCCATTTATCAGTTTTGCTAGAGGCTTATTTTTTATTTCATCAATTTCTTTCACAAATCTAGGCTTTTGTTCAATTTCAAATTATTAAGATTATTTTCTACTTTCTAAATTTTTGTGCTATCTTTGTTATTTTTTTCCTTCTATTTTCTTGAGTATATTCTATTATTTATTTCCTAGTTTCTGGAGCTCTTTTGTTGATTTTGAGTTCCCAATCTCTTTTTTTTTTCTGTAAATCCCATCACCCTTTTTTCCTCATCTGTAACACCAGTAGTTCTAATGAAAGCTTTCAAACTTCCACAAGAGAGATTTATCCTTGCCTAATGCAAAGCAGATATACCGTGGGGTAATTCATAGTAACAATAATACCAAGAAGTCCATGATTCCCAGACAAGCCTCTTTTACTATAGTTCTAGGAATTTATCAGTGTAGATAGATAAAACACTCAAATTAAACCAGAAATGTAAAGTAATCCACAACACACAGTCTTAATGATATCACACAATTCCTTTACTATTCTTTTTTTTTTTTTAGAGACAGAGTCTCATGTTGTCGCCCTTGGTAGAGTGCCATGGAGTCACAGCTCACAGCAACCTCCAGCTCCTGGGCTTAGGCGATTCTCTTGCCTCAGCCTCCTGAGTAGCTGGGACTACAGGTGCCTGCCACAACACCTGGCTATTTTTTTGTTGCAGTTTGGCTGGGCCGTGTTTGAACCTGCCACCCTCAGTATATGGGGCCAACATCCTACTCACTGAGGCACAGGTGCCGCCCTCCTTTACTATTCTTAATAGAAGCATTGCCTAATACACCGATTTCTAAGCTATTATATCTTTTTCTTCTACATTAACATAAAACAATTGCATGCCTAAATCTCAATTACACACCAGTTTTTGTCTCCAGCTAGTTTGTGCGTATAGTGTATCCACATCCCCAGACATTTAGAAAAAGGGTTTAAATTATTTTCCCCAAAGTGCAAGATACAAAAAGAAAAACATACATACAAGAGCAATTCTAGATGTATAGAAATATACAATAAATATGCTGAATTATTACCCAGAGAAGAAGATAGGGCAGTTAAAAGATGTAGCATAAAAACAAAAAGTCTCAGAAGGGATTCATGGAGGAGAGAAACTGGAAGATAAGAATGTGTATGTTGGCAAGAGGTTTGTAGGAATGAATTCCTAGTTTTGAGCTGAGGATGTTTTATGAAATTCTCTGCAGTATAGGCCATGATCTTACTTACATTTGCATTTGTCCTCAGTGGTCCTGGCTCTTGCAAAATGCTTGAGTGTTACTGGTGCTTAATAAATAAAAGTAGAACTGAGGAATGTGAAGCATTTGTGTGGTCAATTCTGAAATAATTTTTAAGATTAACATCTATGGTCAGAATTTTGTTATTGTAGAATTGGAGAGAGTTATACATGCTAAAACTAGAAATGAATTTAAGAATAATAAAGTCCAGACACTTATTTCACAAGTGAGGAAATTGAGGCTTATAAATACAAAATGTGGTTCTTGTGGCAACTTCTATATATCAATTAAAATGAGTAATTATAGGGGATTTCAGGCCTCTTGGGCCATTTTGTGGTTATGGTAATTTTGCAGAGATTTAGACTTGCTGTATTTTGGAAAGCTTACTCAAGATTAAGAGTTGGCAAAGGATGGCTCACAGGCCAAATCCAACTGGAAAACTGTTTCTGTAAATAAAGCTTTACTGAAACACAGCCATACCCATACATATTGTCTATGGCTGTCTTCACGTTATGCCAATAGGGTGACCGAGACCGTATGGCACCCCCTAAAAACTAAAATACAGTAGAATCTCTGTAGGGTGATTACCCAAGGGACTGTAACAAACTGGTCCACATATGGAGATGGTCAACATAAAGAACTAGGCCTACTGTACTGATATGTACATGTGGTCACATGAAAATTAGGTCAACTTGAGGAGGTGGTCAATGCAGGGAAGGGGGTCAGCTATGGAGATTCTACTTTATTTGCTATCTTGTCATTTACAGAAACATTTATAACCCCTGCTCTAAGTAGTTGCATCATATAAGGTATCTTTTACTCCATAGCCTATAAAGATGTTTGTGTTTTTGCTTTTCTAGAGCTAAAATTAATCTGATAATTGATCATAATTTAAAGAATGGCACCATGTGTTAATTTTGAGACTTGAAGGCATTGATGCAAAACTCAAGCACCTCAGAAGAAACTGTTAACAAGAAAGCATTCTTTCATGGATTGGGTTGGTACATTTTCCTTTGGGCGAGAGATGAAGGTTGAGAAATGGGCTGAGCCAGTGAAAGTCATTATGAAAGTAATTCCCAGTGATTCTGTAACATTTAGATTTCATTTCCTCAAGAGCCGCATTGCCTCTGTACATCTTTAGATGCTGCTCATTGAGCCAGATCACCCTTTTGAAAGGCAATGGAATTTGCCCTTCTTAACACAACCCTCAGCAGCTGGGGAAGTGCAGCTTGTCATGGGCGAGGGCTTGCTGGAAGCTTTACTTGTAACCTAGTGGCAGGAAGATGCTTGGAAGAAAGAGGACAGGAAGCTCAAGACTACAGCCAGTTTAAAATGCCACCTCATTAGTAGCAATTAGCACTCAGTCATGCCTGGGAGACTGTCCCCATAAAGCAGGTCAAATCAATTACCTCAATTACCGTCTGCCTCTTAGACAAAGGAGGAGGCCATTGCAGATTGCTATAGCTCATTCCTGGGCTTTTATGTCTGAGACCAGAAGCAGATTTGATTGCACTTTAAAATCTTGTCCCCAGAGGAGGGCTTCCCTCTTTTCCTATCTTTGTATGCACAAAGAATTATAGCTCCTGTCAAAAAAAGGCCCATGTCTTTAGGTTTTGGTTGCAGGAGAATTGGGGCAAACTTCAAGGATGCTGGACACTCTGTGACTTTGTGAATGGACGCTGAAGAGGTTTGCTCACGGTGAGAGAGATTGAAATAGGGTAAGGTTCATATGTGACACAGGGCTAATTCCTCTCACTGACATTTATAAACCAGCTTTAAAGAAAATCAAGCAATTGACCACGTCCCTGTTAATGGCTAAGCTGGTAACAGTGTTTTTGTCTTTTCAGGAGGTGAGGGAGAAGGGTCAGCCAAGGTGCTTTATGAGCTTATGAGAGAAAAGGAAGTGTAAGCACTGGCCAGGGCCCTGGTGTGGATGCTCACCAGCTGGTGAACGTGCCCAGAGGCGCTTTATGTCCTCCTGCTCTGCCGGAGCCCAGAGAAGAGCAGAGCAGATTCCTTGGGAAAGAACCAGAGACTCCTGCTTCCTATGCAGCATTTTGTGTCATTAACGGTTTGGGCAATTTTTACTTCATGTTCACAACGAGATGCTCTCAGTTAATTTTACTTTGCATTTACTTGTTCATTTTATCTAACATAAAACACACTTTACATTGCCAGCAGCTGCTTTTCTGGGGTGTGGCTATGTCCTGGGTACTAGAAAGCTGCTCTTTGCCTGCCCTCTGTCACCGATGGAGAAAACTCCCTGGGCCTCTCTCTAAGTGCCCCTCAAGGTGTCAGAGGAGTAGCTTGCAGCGCAGCGGTAATAACCTCATGGACAGGATCACCCTGCTGTGGCTGGGGCTCTGCTTCTCTCTCTCAGTCTCAATATACCAAGTCCCCTCAAAAAGTACACTATCCCAGAAAATAATCCAGCGTTCTTGTTATGCTAACTGAACTTTATGACGACTCTCTCCTTTCGGTGCAGATTGCTGTCCCCAAGTCTCTTCAATACTGAAAGCCATTGGCAAAAAGCTTAGGGTGGCATTTCTCAAAATATTCTGAAATCATCTGCATACCAGTCACTGAGAATGCTTGTTAAAATACAGATGACCAGACTCCTCCAAATGCCACCAAACTGGATTCTGAGGTTTGGGTATCCAGTAATTCTTATATTCAGTAAAGTCTGAGAGGTGCTTGTTTCCAAATGATGTGAAGTTTTACTTACAATAACACTGGGATGTGAGACTTGATATATGCTGTGTGTGATTCCCTAATTTATGATTTTCTTATCAGCATTTATTCCAGAGCCCTGCTCTTAAGCATAAACCTTAGGGACTTTACCTAACAACCACAATCAGTGTAACCCAATTCTTTGTACCTTTAATGAATCCCAAACAATAAAAAAAAAAAAAACTTTCTCTGATTCAACCTTTTTTTTTTTGTTTGGTCAGTATGCCCAGGCTGGAAGGGTACCAGCCCAAGGCAGGGCTTGGGGCAGTCAAGAGACCAGTGCAGTTCTTAAGGCTAAAGATTCAGCATATGCCATGTAGGTTCCCTTGGGAAGGAGAATAGAAAGAGAGACAGGCAAGGTGTGGATAAATGGGCTAGGAGTTGTGTTAGGAATCCAGTGGGTTAAGTCAAGACACCAGCACTCAGAACACACTGATGTGAAAATGACTTAGAGCTTTCCCACGTGGCTCTCTACATGAGGGTCTCACAACTTGGACAGGGCTGGATGCACTTCATCAGCCACATTGTACAGGGCCCCGTGTTTGCCTTCACCACTGTCCCGTCAACACCCTGAGTAACTTGAAGCCTTGCTTTGTTACCTGCTTATCCATGCAGGCTTTCAAGCATTCACCCATCGCATTGCATACTATGTCCCACTGTGTTTCAGGCAGAGGGTTCTGAATCAAGGACTCACAGATGAAGAGCCAGGGTTTCTCTGCTTGAGGGACACAGAGACTAGATGGACGTACAAAGACCTAAAGAGATTTGCAAGCTGCTGCTGCAGCACTTCCCTTCCCCTCCATTACAGCTAAGGGTATTCCCACTATGGACGTCACCATCAATCAGAACAGCCCATGTTCATGACCTCGAACCCATACCTTGCCTCCTTAGACCCCGGTATCTTTATCAGCTGTATCGCTAACTCTCTCATTTATTTCCCACCTTCATGCTGGCATTTGATCTCTTTTTCTTCTTTATTCCTCATGACAGATTTAGGTCTCACTTGTCTTTTTAATCATTTTTTATTCTGGATGCACCCATTCAAGGCTTTCTTCTTGAGCTTTAGAATTTTTTTTCTCCTTGAACTATGTGGACTTTATCAGGTCAATTTAAGCACCTGGGTTATCATTTTGATTTTCTTTCCCCATTCACATACAATAGTCTTTAGGGTGGATAAAGTCATAAAAATGTATTGGCTGGGACTGCTCCAAATCTACCCTATGTGGCCTGTGCTTGGCCCTGGCAGTAGTTGTGCTGTTCTTTTCAGTATATTTCCTTCCTTGCCTTTTCACACACTATTCCCACCTCTCCAGGTCTCAGTATCACTCCTGTCTTCCTCAATCTGAGCAGCCAAGCTTGTCTCTTACATTCTGTAGAATATTCAGAACTTTCAGCTGCTGAACTATCTAACTCTCTGTCTTTCAGCTCCCTGTTCCAAATTTGTGTTTCTGATTAATTTACATCTTTTGTCTGAAGAACTCATATCTGCCCTCCAAGGCTAACTCCTACCCGGCTTCAATAAAAGAGAAAATTTCATAATCAAATAAGTTTTGGAAGTCCAGTATATTATATTTCTCCTTTGGGGTATTTATATGACATATTAGCCTCCTAATAATCAGTGTTTAAATCAGTGTTTCTCATTAACTCTAGAACTCTTTCTTTGAGCAGCACCTGTTAATACTCTGGGTGCCTCATTTTGTAAAACACTACTTGAGCCTCTAGAAGTTTGTAAACTTGTTTTAATAATCATTTCATACTATCTCCCGCTATAAACCCTTTTCCCTTTGGCCTGATGTCTTCTTACAAACTATAGATCGTCAATAAATGTTTGCTAAATAAGAAAGTAAATGAGTTTATATATTTAGTAATGTTATTAACACATTACTGTGCTCTAGGTAGTAGAGACATGATGATGAATAAGATGCAAACTTTCTTGCCCATGTGGTGCTTCCTTTCCAGTGGGGACAGCGGCTATAAAGACATAGATGAATATAGAATATAATGTCTAATGATGATGGAAGGCTCTGAAGAAAAGTAAAGCAGGGAAATAGTGTTCAGAGGAACTTGGACACTATTTTGGACGGAAGCAAGTCAAGAAAGACCTCTTTATAGTGGTAACTTTTAAACCAAGCCTTGAATAAAGTGAAGGAGAGAGATATTTGAATATTTATAGATGGTGGAATTCAGGTAGAGGGAAAAATCAAGTGTGTGGTAGTTTTAAAATATGTCCACACATTCTTTGTTATTTTCTCTTAGGAGATTGGGCTTACTTCCTATCTCCATGAGTGTGGGTTGACCTAGTGACTCACTTCTTACAAAGGGTATATGATAGAAGTAATGGTATTTTGAGAGAAAAACACAATTAAACTCAAGTGGGAGGGAGAGGGGAAGGGGGGTGGATTTGTGTGCTGTCACCTAATAGGTACAATGCAGGGGTGTATGGCACACCTCTTGGGGGAGGGGCACAACTCCAGCTGGAACTTTACCTAACAAATGCAAACAATGTCACCTAATCATCTGCAGCCTTATATTAATCTGAAATTAAAGAAAAAGAAGTAATGGTGTGTTTTCTGAGACTAGGTCATAAATGGCCTTGCAACTTCCTCCTTTATTTTTCACTCGGATTACTCTGGAGAAAGCCAACTGCCATTTTGTAAGGACACTCAAGTAGCCCGGTGGTAATATTTCTTCCATTCTCATCTGGCTTGTCTTATGTATGATCTTGAGCAAGCTGAGGTTAGTCAGTCCTTCCAAATTCCATATGGTTGGCACAATCTCTTATGTTGAGCCTACTTCAGTCTGTGAAATAAAATCACCCAAAATCCAAAATCCTTTCAAAGCTAAGGAGATAAATCTGTGTGGTGTTGGCAGAGTCTGAATTGAAGGGCAAGCAAATAGCAGCAAGGGATTATAAATCCCTGCTTGCTTCAACTATAAACCAATCTGTCCACAGTGAGAAAGCATTTAATAAAGGGTTTCATTGTACGGGAGGAAATGGAAAATTATACTCCATGAGTGAATGGTCTGCTAGCAACAGCCTGGAACCAGCAGCATAGGTGCCTTTTAACGGTTTTTAAAAAATCAATAACTTTAGTCTTTTTAATTGAATTATTATATGTGGGAAGAACACTTAATAACAACTTTTGATCCTTTATAAAATGTTCTCCATGAAGAAGTAGTATAATCAGATTTGGATTCTTCTGAGCCAACATACATATACATTTTTCATTGTATTAGCGGGCTGAATTCTGTGTTTTTGATCCTCTAGAAATAAAAATGAGAATAAATGGGGGAAAAAGTAACAAAATGGAAGCCTACCTAAACAGCATCTGTGACATCGTAAATCCCGACTTGGGCTCTATGGAAGGAATGGAAAAAAAAATCAAGATTTGAAGCAGCAGACACAGCACATCCTGTTCCTATTATAAGCAAGAGCAGGAGAGAATTGGCCAATGTCCAATTTTAAGAAGGCACCTAGAGATTTGTAATATATTGGTGAGAGCAGTGGGTGTTTTCAGGAATAAAACGCTTGCATGGTGCTTCTAAAAATATCCTTAATGCAATGGAAGTTATCTCTTCAGTTACTCTATTTTAATTAGATTCTCTCCTCTGCTTATTTCTTATTTGTGCTGCTTTCTTTTTATTTTTCTCATCCTCCTCCTGTCCTGGGGGCTCTTCCACATTAGCACAGGCGGTGATGCTCAGTGGTACTGACAGGCTGCCAGGCCGATGCTGCTTATCTCCCCTGGATCCCAGCTTACACCAGCCCCTTGGTCTGATTCATGATCTAGAAAATTCTTTCTGCTCAGGTATGACAGAATTTACCCTGCACAGATGGTGGTCACAGCTTAAAGACCCCCAACCCTTCCTACTTCTCATCAACCATTTTCTGAAGCCATAGACTTGAAACTAAAGTACTATAAAACCTTCAAACTTAAAAAAACAACTTCTTTATCTTATGTGTAAGATCAATTTAAAAGTCACCTTGCCATGCTATAGGCCATGAAACAGCAGACCTGGTGGGAAGCTGTCTCTTCCTTTGATTGCTACACAAAGTGACGTGACTCTGTGACGTGTGGTGTGAGAAAGCCAAATTCAATATGCTCAGTAACTTTAGACAGTTTTGCATAAAATCAAATAGTGTCGTAGATGCACCAAAGAACATGAATTGAGTGTCTAACTATCTATATATAAAGCTGCGGCATCATCAACCAGAAATAGCACACAGGACATGGCAGCTAACCCTTGCCACTACCTCAGCACTGTTCATTCTGGAAGATGTGCTTAATCTCACAAAAGGCAGGGCCAATGCTCTTGTCTCATTTTGCTATTTTAGGGCCAGTCTATCCAGCCTGAAAGCCCATAAACAGGCTCACAGGAAAGACACCAAGACGAACAGAACACATAATGACTCTTAAAAGAATACTCGTAGAAATGAAGACTATAGCTTGGAAAAGAGCAACCTCGTAAAGACACGGGAGGGCTTATTTTCCTCATCTCATGAGTATAAAGGCCAAGTTGTGTGAATGGTATGAAGGAGCGGTGTGTGCAGTGGAGACCTCCTCCGGCAAGTTACAGCTGGGGGAGGGGCCTGTCTGTCAGCAAAGCTCATCTCTAAGCAAATGGTCAGAAGAGACCTGGCCTGGCTGACACTTCCTTCTGTCCTCAACCTTCTGCAGCCCCCATAGTTTCACATATTTGGTTTGAGTTGGAATCGGTTTCTTGCTTTTATATGTCTCTGTCTTTTATTTTTTTCATGAGACAGAGTCTCACTTTGTCACCTGGGCTACAGTGCAGCGCATCATGACAGCTCACAGAAACCGCAAACTCCTGGGTTCCAGTGATCCTCCTGCCTCAGCCTCCTGAGAAGCTGGGAGTGCAGGCACTGCCATAACACCTGGCTAGTTGTATTTTCAGTAGAGATGGGGTCTCACTATTGCTCAGAGTGGTCTTGAACTCCTAAGCTCAAGTGATCCTCCTGCCTCAGCCTTTCAAAGTGCTGGAATTTACAGCTGTGAACCATTGCACTTGGCCTATGTCTTTGGAAAGAATAATTATAACATAAAAGAGGAATTTGTCTGATGGAAATTAGGTTTTCTTTATTGGCATTTTTCTGTCAGTTTCCAGAGAGAGACCATGCACCCTTTATTTGGTGATTCTCCCAAAGAGAGGGATCTTGGTGAGAGGTTATTGCCATTGAGGTTTGTCGAAACTTAGGTTAGATAGTTTCTTGAAGGATTATGATTATGATCTCCCTGATTATGCTAGAATCTCCCTGACTGAAATATTGGCAACTACCAATTACAATTGACCCAATGGAAAGGAAGGAGCTCACCTTCCTAAAGCACAGGTTAATGGATGTGAATCCAGTTGCTATGGAAAATATCTTTTTCAGCACTCAAATCATAGCTGTGTACATTAATGCAATCATGGGGTACAGTGTGGTGTTTTCATATAAAATTTGAAATATTTTCATCAAACTGGTTAACATAGCCTTCATGTCATTTTCTTAGTTATTGTGTTAAGATGTTTATATGCTACTTTTAGAAAGATTCACTTGTACCCTTGTAAGATAAACCATAGAGGTGACCCCACCAATCACTCTCCCTCCACCCATCTACCCCTTCCCCTCCCTTCTCCCTCCCCATATTCTTAGGCTATAATTAGGTTATAGCATTCATATAAAAGCTGTAAATTAGTTTCATAATAGGGCTGAGTACATTGGCTACTTTTCCTTCCATTCTTGAGATGATTTGCTAAGAAGAACATTTTCCAGCTCCATTCATGTAAACACGAAGGAGGCAAAGTCTCCATCTTTCTTTATGGATGCATAATATTCCATGGTGTACATATACCACAATTTATTGATCCATTCATGGGTCAATGGGTACTTGGGCTTCTTCCATGA
>NW_003852446.1:94315-167661 GCF_000181295.1 Otolemur garnettii
TTAAAGTATGACAGTGGAGCTTTAATAGGAATTGCATTAAAATTATATATTGCTTTGGGTAGTATGGACATTTTAACAATGATGATTCTTCCCAACCATGAGCACGGAATGTTTTCCCATTTGTTAGCATTTTCAGCTACTTCTTTTCTTAGAGTTTCATAGTTCTCTTTATAGAGATCTTTCACATCCTTTGTTAGGTAAACTCCCAAATATTTCATCTTCTTTGGCACTAGTGTGAATGGAATAGTGTCCTTAACTGTTTTTTCAGCTTCACTATTGTTGGTATATATAAAGGCTACCGATTTATGAGTGTTGATTTTGTAACCTGAGATGCTGCTGTATTCCTTGATAACTTCTAGGAGTTTTGTAGTAGAATCCCTGGTGTTTTCCAGATATACAATCATATCATCTGGGAAGAGTGGAAGTTTAATCTCTTCTGACCTTATATGGATACCTTTGATCGCCTTTTCTTCCCTGATTGCGATGGCTAAAACTTCCATTACAATGTTAAAGAGCCATGGAGACAATGGGCAACCTTGCCTCATTCCTGATCTGACTGGAAATGATTTCAGTTTAACTCCATTCAATACAATATTGGCTGGGGGTTTGCTGTAGATGGCCTCTATCAGTTTAAGAAATGTCCCTTCTATACCAATTTTCTTAAGTGTTCTGATCATGAAAGCATGCTGGATATAATCAACCTTCTTTTCTGCATCAATTGAGAGAATCATATGGTCTTTGTTTTTTAATTTGTTTATGTGATGAATTATATTTATAGATTTATGTATGTTGAACCATCCTTGAGATCCTGGGATAAAACCCACTTGGTTGTGGTGTATAATTTGTTTGATGTGTTGTATTTAATTTCTCCATGATAGATGAAACTCGGTTTAGCTGGATACAGGATCCTGGGCTGAAAGTTGTTTTGTTTTAGGAAATTAAAAGTCAATGACCACCCTCTTCTAGCCTGAAAGGCTGCAGCAGAGAGATCTGCAGTCATTCTAATATTCTTCCCCTTGTAGGTTATAGTTTTCTTACATCTGGCTGCTTTTAGAATTTTCTCTTTCATATTAACTTTAGTGAAGTTAATGATGCTGGGTGATTGGCCTGGTTCAAGAGGTCCAAATCAGTTATTCCAGTCAGCACCGGTCTCAGGTGGAAGAGTCAAAAAGTTTCCAGCAACTAGACAGGAAGGGTCTGCTGGCAGCTCAAATATGGCTCTCTCCAGTGTCCCATGAGGGCAGAAGGACCCACCCAACAAATGAATTGGTCTTGAAAGGTTGATGCCTCCTTCCTCACCTTGCACCCAGTCATTAGTAATCCCACAGGGCTGTGACGCAGTTCCCTCTAGTGAGCAAATGCTCCCGGGGTTTACAACTGCCTGAGTTACCAGGAGATCTGAGTCCAGCAGGGGGAGATGAGGCCTGACAACCTTGGGTGCTTAACATAGGCTGGGGCAGTTCACTCAGTTCCAGCCTCGTGCCTGATTGATGTTGCTGGCAGAACAGGACAGAGCAACTTCACAGAATTTGTTTCTGTCCTGGCTAAATTCCTCTGCAGATCAGAGGCTGCTTGAGCTGACAGCAATGACAACTCAGCCCTGGGCAGCAAACAATTAGAGTTTACACTCAGGTGTCAATTCCAGCCTCTGCCTGCCCACTGCCTTTGTCTCAGCTATAATCCCCTGAGGGCTGGTTGCTATTTGGCTCAGTTAAGCAGTCCTCTGGTTCAACCCCTCCCTGGAAGTTTAAGGGCTGTGCGTATTCTAGTCCCTGCGCTCCACCCAGGTCAGTATCACCCTTAGGACTCCTCCTTACTCACAGAACTTCCCAAATCCACTCTGCCAGTGGCTGCCACCGGAGAAAATGCCCAGCTTCTTCTGGTTGCCCAGAGAGACAGGGTGTGTCTATCTGGAATGGCCTCAGGAATGTGAGCCGTATTATTCCCGCTGCTGTGGCTGCTGCTCTGCAACTCGGTATACCACAGCTCCTGTGTGGTTCCCTCTCAGCTGACCATCCTCTCTTCACTCCCGTGCCACAAAATCAGCACATACCAGCACCAGCCCTTTCCCCCTCCATTCCTCTTAAGAAAATGCCCAAGAATCTGGACTCCATGGGTGACAAACCTCCAGACCTTGGGGTGAGAGTGGAGGGCAGTCCTGGGAATTCAGAGTTGCAGGTAAAGGGTATATACAGTTTTATGCCTGGCAGGAGAGTGCCGTGGCACCCTAGTAGGGGTATGAGGTCCAGTTTTTAGAGGGTCTCTCCCGTGAGATAGAGTGGGAGGACGTTTGAACTCTGCTCGCTTGTTTGTATGGAGTAACCTGCGAGCCCTTCTTGTGGGGGAGGGGACTCCTGTCCACTTGGTGGTAGATTTTGCACCTTTTTAAAATTTCTTATAGCATAACTGTGTACATTAATGCAATCATGGGGTATAGTGTGCTGTTTTCATATACATTTTGAAATACTCTCATCAAACTGGTTAATATAACCTTCATGTCATTTTCTTAGTTATTGCGTTAAGACATTCATACTCTGCTTTTAGAAAGATTCACTTGTACCCTTGTAAGATAAACCATAGAGGTGACCCCACCAATCACCCTCCCTCCCCTCGTCCACCCACCTCACCTCCCCTCTCCCACCCCCTTCCCATATTCTAAGGCTATAATTAGGTTATGACATTCCTATGAAAGCTATGAATTAGTTTCAAAATAGGGCTGTGTACACTGGATACTTTTTCTTCCATTCTTGAGATACTTTGCTAAGAAGAACATTTTCTAATTCCATCCATATAAACATGAAGGAGGTAAAGTCTCCATCTTTCTTTAGGGCTGAGTAATATTCCATGGTGTACATATACCACAACTTATTGATCCATTCGTGGGTCAATGGGCATTTGGGCTTCTTCCATGACCTAGAAATTATGAATTGGGCTGCAGTAAACATTCTGATACAAATATCTTTGTTGTAATTCGATTTTTGGTCTTCTAGATACCACCTAACCCCAGTAAGGTTAGCCCATATCACAAAATCCCCAAACCAGAGATGTTGGCATGGATGTGGAGCAAAGGGAACCCTTCTAAACTGCTGGTGGGAATGTAAATTAATTCTTTCCTTTTGGAAAGACATCTGGAGAATACTGAGAGAACTAAAAAAGATTTTGTACCTTTTGATTGTATTTTTGGGGTTGCAGCTTGCCTCAGCAAAGTTGATGTGTGTTCTTCATCCTTCTCTCTTGGCTCAGCTCCAAACCATCAGCTTACTGCTAAACTTCTGTCCTTTAAGTCTCATTCTGGGCGGGATCCTCTGTGGAAAGCTGGCTTCAGTCTGCCATCTTGCCTCAGCTGAAAATTTCTTTTTCTAATTAAGAGAGGAGAGCACACATTGAGGAGGAAGATCATCCTTGCAAAAGTCAGAGGAAGAAGGAAATATGAAAGGTATGGGCCCTTCCAAGAAATTGTACATGATGAAATTCAGAACATGCCATCTGACACAAATCTATTTTAGACACCTTCTGTGGTTCTGTAATAGGTAATTGGCTTGGTAGCCAACCTGCTGTTGCTAAAATGCATGTATTGCTCCTCCTTCCTGATTTCCACGTCAAACACACACTCCTGAGAGCAGTGGGAAGGATGACCAAGTTGTTGTGGTCTGCCTAAGACTTTCCCACTTCTAGCACTGAAAATCTCACACCTCAGCCACCCCTGCAGTTCTGGGCAAATAGGAATGTTTGATCCCCCTCCTTAGCTGCAAAATAGAGTCATCTAGGGAAGTTTTGAAAAATCCTAATGCTCAGGCCACAGTTGTAGACCAGTGATTTCTAACTGCTGTGTCCTGAGTGGATGTTAGGTGTGCCATAACAATTTTTAAAGATCATTGTTTAAATTATTTTCAGAAGAAGTTCAGAGCACAATAAGAATATTCTTTTTGTTACTCTTTTTTTATCAACATACTTTTAGTGTGCCATGGAAGTTTAACTGTAGGTTCAAGTGTGCTGTGAGATTAAGAAAAAAAAAGATTGAAAAACACTGCTCTAGACAAACTACATCAGACACGCTGGGGATGGGACCCAGGTGATTTCAATGTGCATCAAGCCTGAGAACAGAAGCTGAGAACTCATGCACTTTCTGTGAAGCCAGAGCCTTCAAAAACAAAATGACACAAATATATTTATCTTTTGTATCCTATTTATAACGAGTGACAGCAGTGATTTAACCAGATGAAATTTATCAGCGGCATTTCCTTAGTCTTTAAGACTGAAGACCATTTTGTATGGTCACAAAGCCAGGCTTTTGATGGAACCCCATTTGATTGTAAAAATGGGTAGCTCTCTACTAGCAAGTGAAAGTTGTACAGAGCTTTGGAATGCCACTCTCCCTTCCTGGCCTCGTTTTCTTTTAGCTCACTGAAATAGAAGACTAGAAGTGGCCATTTGGAGTATCGATCTTCATTCATGGGGATCTCAGTAGCTAGCTAACCTTCCTTGCTAACCTGTCACCAGTGAAAGATGTCACTCACTCAACTTGGGCCACCTCATTGTTACTCTGAAAAAAATCTCCAACAGAAAATAATGATTTAATTTCCCTTAGTAGCAGAAAAGGAGAACAGGTGTATAGGTATCCTTGGCAGCTGTATATTCTTTTCCTTTCCTGGGTTTTAATGATAACCAGATAGGTCCTTTAGGGACAAAAATAATCTGAAAAACTCACTCATCCTGAAGGGCTAAGAGGCTCATGAGTAGACCTACCAAGGACATTTGCATGTAGAGGGCAGTACTTTCCATTCATTTAAACAATAAATAGTTGAGTTCCTTTAAGCCAGGCACTGTTTCAATGATGGTGAATATTGTAGAATCCCTGAATTCATTGAATTGACATTCTAATGGATCTTCCAGTGCCAAAAGGATAGAATTATCATTTTGGAATTCCTCATATCATAGCATATAGGATACCAAGTACCCTGAAGACAGAAAGCTTAGCCCCATTGGGGTGATATTTATTTAAGTATATTTGTTTGTATGTACATATACAGCCATTTAAATATTATTTAATTTATAGGCAATACTTACTGAAAGCTTATTAAAAATCAAGTGCTACTTGGACAGACATGGTGAAATTACTTTTAAGAAAAAAAATTTTATTTTAAAAATTACTTCCAATACCTTGGCCTTTCATTCCCTTATTTTTCTGTCACTCTGGTATTTGCTTGCGCCTGTTAGAAAAAGAATCATAAAGGTTCTATATTTGTTTTAATAGGAGCCTTAGGCCTTGAACCTTTTTGACCCAAGTGATGTTTGATAAGCTTTGAAGAAAACAAATCTTAGTGGATTACAGAAGGGGAAAGAATAGGAGACAACAAATGAAGCCTGGATGGAGGGGCATGGCACATTAAGGGCTGGCTGCGTTCCATTGTTCTGGTAGTACTCTAGCAATGTGGATTAATAACTTAAGGAGCCTCTTATATTTATCATTTAGTGGCATTATTGCTTGGTGGTTCAAGACTCTCTCTACTTGTAAAAGTTGTGTAAATTCTGTTTTCCTTCTTTCTCCTGTATTGTGCGTTTTCCCTAATCTTTGAGAAGGTGTTTACTAAATGCATTTTTGTATGTTGTACTTGGTCTTAACTCCCAGCATTAATCCTACTTGAAATCACAGCACTTAAGATAGATTATGTTGTGTCATTAAGCATAAAATTCTTAATAAAATAGAAATCACTTGGGAGAAGTAAAACAGTCTTTAGGCTATTTTAAAAACTTCATAGTTTTACCTGGCTATCATCTATTAATCTAGTTTATTTCTTTTAGCATACATACCTTTATGTTTAATGTAACCAGGTATGCGGGTTACAAAGATAAATAGCCTTCTTCCTTAGTCTTCATTTTATACAGTCCAGTATTTTATTTAATAATCACCAGATCTACTTTGGAGGCAATGGCTCAGAGGCAGTCTCAAACCTATAGGATACACAATAGCAGATGATAGTAACTCAAGTGCTCTTTTCTAAAGTAAACAAATGAGTCGGTGTCTGTGACAGCTCTTATGAGTCTCTCTGGATAGTGTTGACCAATCAAGCCATAATTACTAATTAGCTGGTCTGTGCAAGGGCCTTGCCAGGTGTGGTGCAAGCAATGAATGAATAATCTTCCTACTTGTAAAAGAGCCTAAGATCCAGTTGGAGACAAACTGGTGGGAGAAGGGAGAGGCATGACTCCCATGGCAGTTAAGAAGAATTTGAATGATACAGAGGGGGTGTATGAAGGCTCTTAGAAACTGAGGGAGCATAATATCTTCAAATTCAGCCATTTTTTTCCCACATAGAAGTTTAAATCCATTAATCTTTATGGAGTACAGGGTTCAATGATAATTTATAATTCTTAAGCCTTGAGAATAGACAATAGCTTTCTTACACATAGGATCTCCTTTGTGTAAACCGCACAAATAATATAAACCACACTAATAATATTAACAGAGAGAAGAATTTAATATAAATAATACTCCTAGGCATTGGAAAACTAAAAAGGAAAGGAAAGAAAATACTAAGATTTCATAGAGGTAGCAAATGCAGAATGCGTTATCATCTCTATAGCTTGGTACACACACAAAAAGAGGTTGACATTATTAAAACACAGAAGTTTGAAGGAGGGGACTCCTCTGGAGAGGTAGCAGTGTTTTGGCTTGTTCTGGTATCTTCAAACACAAAGGGGCCCATGGGGCTGGTACCTAGACCTCTAAGAAAAGGACTCTACCAGTGACTGATATCTTTGAGGGTACATTATGAGGATGGTTCTGAGAGTGTCAGCAAAATTTCAACTGGAATTCATTGCTACTGGAATCAACTGCCACTGCTAAGGGAAAGAAACATTGGTAGGATAATGTTGACAAAAACAGAAACAAATAGGAAGGAGCAAATTCCTTCCTCCCCAGGCTTGCAGATTTCTTCTAGTGTCCCCTATTGGCAGAGCCAAACCAGCTGGAAAAGTAGAAATGTGGTTTGCAGCATCCCAGACCCAATACCACAGAACTGAGTGGGTTTGAAGCTGAGCATCAAGGACTTAACAACTAGTGCACCATTTGAGAGTGTGCTTCTGAAAAGTTGCATGTAAATAAAATTTTATTCAATAGCATAAAATTTTCCATCAACAATCAGGATAATTTCAAGGGTTACTTTATATTTCTGAAAAAGCTGCAGATAGTTAATTGCTAGATATTTTAAATTTTCAGTATTTCTCTTTTCTTCAAACCAGGGATGGGCAAACTTTTAAAAAGCCAAATATTTGTAGCTTTGTGGGCCATATGATTGTTGTCACACTACTCAGCTAAGCCACCACTAGTTAACTCTGTAGCTGTCCAAGCTATTCAATTTGCCATTGTTTTATGAAAGCACTCATTGACAAATATGTATGCGCATGGCTGTGTTCAAATAGAACTTTATTTACAGAAGCAATTGGTATGGGCTGTAGTTGGCCAATCTCTGCCCTAGTGTGGTGATTCTCAACCCTGGATGCATGTTTAGATTAATCTTAAAAACTTTAAAAATACTGATGCTCAATTCCAACTTTCAGAAATTGCTATTAAATTGGTTAGAAAGGAGACTGGAAATTATTATGTTTTAAAAGCTCCATAAGTGATTCAAATGTGTGCAACCTGGGTTGGTAACCACTGCTTTAGATTTCCTCTAAGCCCTGTAATCAAGTGATTAGTCATCAACTCCTAAATATCCTAAGAAAACTCACTACATGAAAAAACCCAGAGGTGAATTATTTCATGGCAAGTTTTTGGAAGCCAGCAACATCACTTCCTTATTTATCCTTTGTTAAGTTTAGATTTTCATATATCAATTCTTTTAAGTGGAACTCAAATGTACATGTACAAATAAGTCCTGTATACATTTGTTGCTTTGGTGGAACATGTTTTATAACAAGACCCTGATGTCTTATTCATCTTTGTGTATCCAGCATCTGGTATGTGTTCTAACCTGTAGTTATGGTCAACAAATATTTATTGAAAGAATAAATAATTAAGTGAATGAAAAAATGAAAGAAGGAATTACAAATCTTAACCATCAATCAATTGAGATTATGCCAAGGCTTAAATGACTGCTACTATAAGGTTACCATTGCTACTTCGTTATAGATCTAGTGAATATTTCTGTACATGGTTTCATTTCTTTAAGGAAACTGGTAAAAGTAAGTTTTATAATACTCTTAAGTCAGAACAAGACCCAGTGGCCATTTCATTTCCTTAGGTCACACTTGGAAAATTCTCACTCTTTTTATTTTTAGTCACACATGTAGAGCCCTCAAAACTCAACTGTGTTTTGCATGGGTCTATAGTTTCCATGGCAACTATAGTCATGGTATTGTTGGTATTATTAGCAGGAGAAAAGAGGGAGACATAGACACTAAGGAGAGTAGTGTTATTTCCTTTAGTCTCATTGGGCTGCTCCAGGCACCCAGACTGATGGTTGGGTATAGTGGAGAACAGTGACTATGACTGCCATGAGGGGTTCCACCTGGGTTTAGTTACTGAGAAATCAGCACTGCCAAAGCTTTATAATCCAAGGCTTCCTTATTACATTACATTGAATGTTTTAATTACCAAAAAGCTCCTTTCTTTTAAAAATGCTTAGCTATCTGGCCCTACTTTTGAATAACAAGATTTTAAAATCTTTTAAAATACATTAGATATTTTAAAATTGAAGTCATAAATGGGAAGGATTCATTGTAACTTCCTAGTTTGTTTTCACCAATACATCAATTCTATGGGTTATTATCAGACCCCAGAACGGGTGGCAAATATGTAGGTTTCTCAGGACAGACATACACATTTGTACAGCTAAGTAAGGACTCCTAGAACATCAAGAGTTTTTAAATTCTCCTATGGATCTGTAGACTGCCAGCCTTTAAGCCAGTCCTGATTTTAGTTGGAAAGATCAAAAATGTACAATTTATCACCCTGAGCAGTGGTTCTCAACTTTCCTAATGCTGCGACCTTTTAATGCAGCTCCTGTGGGTTGCGACCCACAGGTTGAGAACCGCTAGATGCTCATCTGCTTAAAGGTGTGCACACTTGGTTAAATATTAGATATGCCTGGGGAGTCTGAAGACTTACTGATGACTGGAACCCACCCCTAGATGATTTAATTGGTTTTTTGGTCCTCTGAGAAGTGCCCCAAACAATTCTAACGTGTCGTCAATGTTGAGAACATTTACTTTATATTCTTCCACTGATAACCTGGTTTTCTAATTCAGACCCTTTTCCTTTTTTTCCCTCTTTAAAGATTTTCTGGCACTGGGACCTTGCCTCATCTGAAAACTGTAGACCTATCTTTGAGTGGTTTTGTGGGGTATTTTGTTTACTTGCCTTTCAACTTTTATGCTATCTGTGTACAATTTTAATTTGGGCCCTGTGGAGTCTTTGCTGGACCTGCTTGTCAAAATATTCTGTGTACTGCACTAAATGCTGCCTTTCTTATTTGTCTTCTTATCACCACTTACAGACTATCACACTCTGCCTCCCAGCCCATGCCTACCTTCCCTACACCTTTCACACCTTAGAGCAGTGAGTTTTCAACTGTTGGGCTGCAGCACACTGGGTGCCATAAGAGGACACTTAGGTGTGCTGTGGAAATTTGTAAAGATCATTAATTAAATTATTTTCAAAAGAAGCTCAAAGCATAGTTAGTATACTCTTTTTTACACTCTTTTTTTTTATAACATAATTTAAGTTTGACATGGAAGTTTAACTAGGTTCGAGTGTGCCGTGAGATAAAAAAAGGTTGCAAAACACTGGGTAGGTGTCATTCTAGGCATCTGCCTTTCTCAGCCTTTTTTAATGTTGCAGTTTCCTAGGCTACTTATGATTGTGTACAAAGATATGAAGAACTATAAATAATTTGCATAAGCCTATATATTTTATAGAGAAAATACCTGTTCTCACATAACTCAGGTATTTATAAATGATGTCAGGATTCTTCTTAAGTCTTTTCAAGTCACATGGTTTGAAAAAGAAACAGAAGTTTTCTTAAAGTTCTTTGCAAAGGAGGGAGGCAATTCACTTGAAAGAAATACAAGTCTCAGTTCCAAACCAAAGCAGTTAGAAACTTTAGAAAGAGATTCATTTTATTGAAATCTTTCTTTTCCTTACTCTCCACTCCTTTAGCAGAGATAGGCTATCTGGTTGCCAGACTTTTGTTTTCCTCTTCCTGGGCAGACAAGACTTACTTCCCTAGCCTCTTTGCAGTTGAGACCACACAACGGGGTTCTGTCTGGTGGGATTTGTGGGAATTACCTAAGCCATTCCCAAACTGAATTCTTAAAAGCATCCATCCATTTGTCTAGTTGCTGCAGCTACACCTTTGGAAATGATGTGTTCCAGATGGTGCCACTACAAGAAGGCAGAGTCTCTGTAACCATAACCACCAAGGACAGTATGAGGAAGCTCCTCACTGACCATCTATGCTGCACTTTTAATGTGTGAGAGAGATACGTGTGTAACCCGGTTAGACTGCTGGGGGTTTTGTCATCATAGAATAGCTTAGCCATCCAATCAATACATTTACTTTCTCCTTTTTCCTTACATTTTGCTCTAAGATAGAATTGATAAAACAGTATAAAGTCTGATGTAGAGCCACATGTTGAAGACAAATGACAAAAATATTTTACCATAGCAGAATTAAATTATAAAAATCTATGAAATACCTATGGTATCATTCTTGTTTGTTTTATTTATCATGTCTGTACAGGAAATTACTAATTGATATTTTTAAGCCATACATAAATGCAAAGCATTCATCACAGAACAGAGATGTAACTGTTACATGTATGTTTCTATATAGCCATAGTGTCATGAGGTCCTAGGATGGAAATTATCACAATATTAATTGCACTTTTCTCCTTGAAATTACATAAAATTTTCCCCTTGATATTATCATTTATTTTAATGACTATAAATACTATATGTACATCAAGAACTCCAAATTTATATCTCTCCTGAACTCCAGGTTTGTATATCCAGCTGACTTCCTGACATCTCCATTTGGATGTATAACAGACATGTCAAACTTACCATAAGCAAAACCAAATTCATGATCTTTCTCCTGGAGACCTTTTCCTACTACAGTTTTTTTTTTTTTGTCTCAGTAATAGGCAATTCCATTTTTTCCAGTTACTCAGGCTGAAATTCTTGGAGTCGTCTTTGGCTCCTCGCTCCCATCTCACACACCTGATCTGTCAGCAAATTGAGAATCCAACTACTTATTTCCCCACTGCCTTTCACAAAATTCTGTTTGGATTATTGCCTGTTGATTGCACTAATGCAATCTATTTTCAGGGGCTAGAGTAATCTGTTTAAAATGTAAGTCAGGTCATGCCATTCCCCTGTGTAAAACCTCCATTGGCCTCCTGTTAACACTCATATTAAAGCCTACATCCTTATAGAGGCCTACAAAGCCCCACAATGCTGACCCTCCATTGCCTCTAACCTTCTCTTCCATGGCTTTTCCCTTGGATTCAAGTCCAGCCACAGTGGCCTCCTTCCTATTCTTTGGACAACGAGGCATTCTCCCAACTCAGGGCTTGGAGGGGGAAAACTTGCTGTTCTCTCTGCCTGGAACACCCTTTCCCCAAATATCCACATGCTTTCTTCCTAATCTCTTCTGGGGTTTTTCTAAAATGTTACCTTCACAGTGAAACTTCCTGACCAGCTCATTTAAAAATGTACTCCGAAACTCAGCCCTCCTTATCTTTCCTCCATATTTTAAATTTCTTCATATCACGGCTCAACACCCATAGCACAGTGGTTATGGTGCCAGCCACATACACAGAAGCTGGTGGGTTCCATCCCAGCCTGGTTCAATCCAGCTAAACAACAATGACAACTGCAACAAAAAATAGCCAGGCATTGTGGCAGGTGCCTATAATTCTAGTTCTTCGGGAGGCTGAGGCAAGAGAATTGCTTAAGCCCAGCACTTTAAGGTAGCTGTGAGCTGTGATGCCATGGCACTCTACCGAGGGCAATATAGTAAGACTCTGTCTCAAAAAAAAAAATGTCTTCATGTCACCATACACCATCTTATGCTTAATATTACATTTTCTTGTATACTCTCTTTCCCTCTCTTCCACCAAAATGTAACTATATAATTATAATATTAACATTTTTCACTGTTTTATTCACTGATATTTCACCAGCATCTTTCACCAATGCCTGGAACAACGTAAATGATGAATAAATAACTATTAAGCAAATGAATAAGTGAAGAAGGGAAGCAATGAAGGAACCAATTTTCCTAAACGATTTAAGTGTTATTGACCTTAAACCATTTCAGACAAATGCTTAATATATTATCTCAGGGGGGCCATGCATTTAGTCTATTCAAATTAAATCCTGCTACTGAGTAACAGCATATATGCCAAGGTTTAAGAGCCTTCATTGTGTGAAAGTTCTTTCTATCTGATGTGCTAAGGTTTAAAGAGATTTCTGTTCCTTGCCCAGTGAATATGGATAACTAGTTAGGATGCTTGATAGGATTATATTATTGAGGGCCTAGTCAGAAATACGGAAACCATACTAGCTGCCTCAGCTGAGGAAACTTAATGCAGGGAACAGATCGCGCAGTCATTGGAGGGTAGAAAGATCAGAAAGGGAACATTGAGGTAATCTAGGAAATATAACCACAGGAAGGAACTGCTACTGCTGAGGGGGAATAAAATACAGAAATGTGATGATCAGAAAATTAAAAAACTTAAAAAATACCATAGAGTGCTCACTTCAGCAGCACATATACCAAAACTGGAACAATACAGAGCAGATTAGCATGGCCCCCGTGCAAAGACGGCATGAAAATTTGTAAAGTGTTCCATATTTTTTAATGTTTACCTGGATGGAGTTGAAATACATTCTTCTTAATAAAGTATCTCAAGAATGGAAAAATTAATATCCAATGTATTCAATAATGATATGAAACCAATATATAAACAATTACATGCTCATACAAATGAGAAAACATAAATATAGTCTAGCAAGGGGGCAGGGCGAGGAGGGAGGGGAGGGCAAAAGATGATGGGTGGGAGGAGGGAGGGCATTTGGCAAGATCTCACCTAGTGTATACAATGCGAGTCTGTTTGACATGCCTACTGGTAAGAGGCTCTCTTACAACTTGAACTTTACCTTGGAAGTGAGAACAATGTAACCTAAAATTTTGTACCCTCATATTAATTTGAAATAAAAAAGAAAGTAAAGGAAAAAAGTACCATATAGCCTAGTAATTCCAGTTTTACATACATACCTGAGAGAAATGGAAATATATGTCTATACCAAACTTGTGCACAAATGTTCATAATAGAAATATTCTTAACAGCCAAAAAGGAGAAACAATCCAAGTATCCATCAACTGATGAATGGATAAACAGAATTGGTCTATCTGTATGATGGAATACTCTTCAGTCACAAAACAGGAATGCAGTCCTGATATATGCTATAGCATGGAGGAATCTTGAAAACATCATGCTAAGCGAAAGAAACAGTCACAAAACCATAAACTATACAATTTCATTTACATGAAATGTCCAATGTAGGCAAACTCAGAGACTTAAAGCAGGTTACTGGTTGCTTAGGCCTAGAGCGGGTAGAAAATGAAAAATGACTACTAATGGGTACTGGGTTTCTTTTTGGGTGGCCAAAATGTTCTAAAATTGTTCTTAAGTTGTGTTGATGGTTGCATAACTTTGTGAGTATATTAAAAAATACTGAACTTTTTACTTTAAGTGAGTGAATTTAATGGTATGTAAGTTACATCCCAATAAAGCTATTTCAAATAAAACTATCTGGCAAGAAGGGCTCTGTGGATCTAAGGGGCAGACCACTAATGAAGGGTCCAAACTGGATACTTCTGGTCCCTCTGAGGAAACATGATAAAGCTTGTTTGGAGATAGAAAAAATACCTTGAACCAATTGCACTGCTCAGATTGCTATTAGCACAACACTCACGGCAACAGCCAGCTAATGGGAGAAAGGGATTTCTCTTTTTCTCTCCTCCAGCCTTTTAATCTCTGTCTAGCTCCCCTTACCATCAGGACTTCACAAGAAGCTAAATGGCAAGGGAGAAATGTAGTTTTGTTGAGTTCCAGCCTCAAAACAGAGTATAGCTTTGAGTTACTAATGGCCTGAAGATTGATGGAATCGAGACCTGCGGCACTTTAGGATCCTTGCGTATTTGTTTACACGTATTTTAAATGATATTCAACCAAAGTAACAAATTTATTATTCTTTATCCCAAAACCAGAGATGCTGGCGTGGATGTGGAGAAAAGGAATGTAAAATTTTCAACTATTACAACAGTCATCTCTGCTTGGCAGTCACTCTCTTCATGGAGAAAATTTATTTCTCTTGGAGTTCTGTCACAATCATGCCTGAATATTCTGCAAGCTAAAGACTAAGTTGTGTCTATTTTTGTAATTTCTGAATCTAAAATAATTTTAAAGTATAAAAGGAGACTATAAAATAATAAGAGAAAAAGTGAAGGGAGAAAAAAGGAATTGATACCACACACACAACAGGTAAGGAAGAAAATATCACTGAAGACTTCATTTCTATAACTGAAGACACAGCATTCATAATGCCATCACTGATATTAATAACTTTCTTCCAACAGTCATTCATATTCCTTGATCCCTGAAGTAGCTGAACTGGTTGCTATTATAGATATTTTACCTGGCTAGATGGTTCTGCTTGTTTTTTGTTTTATGTTTTGTTTTGTTTTATGGGAGGGTTAATATTACCTTTTACTTTTAGACATAGAAAGTACTAGAATGATCCCCAGAGAATCCCTTGGATTCCAACTGTAATTTAGCCTGACCCCAATGAGTAGCAGCAACTTAGTCTCCTCTTGGTAAACCAGATCAGTCATTTCAATCAGAGCATGACTTTACCTTTGCCTTTGGATTCAGGGGCATCAGGAACCCAAAATGGCCAATGTCAGTTTCAACTTCCAATTCAATAAAATTATGGTTGTGTCCTTTGCTTGGAACTAAGTCCTCTAAAACAGTACAACTTAAGTAATAGGTTTAAAAGAAAAACCTTCTATGAACAAGGTATTAGCCATAATGTTGAGAGGGGACATTCCCACTTTCATCCCTTAATTCCAGGGCCCATGATTTTTGTGTGAGGGAGCTGCACATAGATATTATTTGCTGACTTAAAGTATTTTCTGTCTCCAGTGAGGAAGAGCTCCATGTTTTTTGTCTTATCTATCTCCCAACTGTCATAACTAAACCTTTAGTTGGGCTATGCTTCCTTCTATTAGTTGATGCTTCTGGGTGATGGAGTATAAAATAAGATCAATGAATTCCATGGGCATGTGCTCATTGCCTCATTTTTTCCCTCTGAACTGAGTTGTTGGTCAGTAGCAATGATTTGTGGGACATCACGATAGTGAATAAAGCATTATGTGTGTACACAGATGGTGGTGCTGGCAGAAACATTATTGGCAGGGAAGGCAAATCAATATCTAGAAGACATGTCTACTCAAGTGAAGAGAGAACACTACTCGGTAGGTGAGAGAAGGGATCCAGTGTAATTAACCTGCCACCAGGTGGCTGGCTGGTCCCCTGGGAGAATGCTGCCATCTTGGGGACTTAGTATTAGTTTCTTTTGTTAGTAGTTCAGGTATTCAGCAGTAGCAGTTGCAAAATCAGCCTTGGTGACAAGAACAGCTAGCGTATAGAAAGAAGAAATTCCCGTTTCTCTCATCCTGCCTGCCTATCTTCCTCTAGGAAACCAAACAGGAAGCTAACTGATAAGGGGGAAATGTAGTTTAACTGAGTTCTAGCCATAGTGTCATAAAGCACGGTAAAGATTGGTGACTAGTTCTGAGAGACAATAGCTTACTAACCACTTGTATTTGGTAAATGTAATTCTCCTCCTCCTGGGCAGAAGCAACTGCACACGCCAGGCCTTTTGTGGACTGAGAGTCATGAGGGAACAACAGGATGAGCACAGGCTTTGTTGTCAAATCTCAATCCCACCACAGAACAGGTACAGGTAAGTAGAAGATTGGGCAAAACACCTGATTCCTATATGCCTCTGTTTTCCTATCCATTAATAGGGAATAAAACTCATCTCATAGATCTACTATGAAAATTACATGAAATACATAAGGTAACATCTGTCAAAGCACTCATTACTCAATAAATACTGTTCCCTGTCCCCCCCCCCCCCAAATTTCCAGTCTGAATCAATGGTCACTTATCTTGTGCATGGAATTACTCTTACCTTTTAGCAGGGGTTCTTAATGAGGGAGATTTTGCCTTCCCCCAAGAGACACTTGGAAATGTCTGGATACATGTTTGGTTATCACAACCAAGGTGGGGGTTCTAATGGCATCTAAGGCATAGAGGGTAAAGATGCTTCTAAATATTCTGCATTGCACAGCCTCCCACAACAAATATATAACACTCCACATGTCAATAGTGCTGAGGTTGAGAAACCCATCCTGTAGCTGGGGCAACATGATTATTTATATAATAAAGCCACTTTCTCAGATGGGAAGCCCAAATGGAAATAACTGCAAAAGTATTTGAACTGTGTTAACTGACTCCTTTCCACATTGCCTTGATTTAGCTTCCAGCCTTGCTCCCAAATGGGTTCATAATAGTGCTTTTAGATTACATTGCGATGACATAGCACAAGCACCCTTACAGAAGATAAATAGTTGCCAAACTGGCCAGAGAGTAGCCATCTTCCTTTCTAAATTTATAGCAGTCTGATCTTCTGTCTCACAGAGCAGGGAATGAGCCAGCTGCATATCCTCTTCCCCAGGTTAAACAATAGTGACATCTTGGACAGCTTCAGCAGCAGCAAAAACTGAAATTTACGGAGTGTTCTCTGTGTACCAGGCACTATGCTAAATGCTTTTCATGCATTATCTCATTTTGCTTTTATTCAGAGGTTCACCTCTTTTTCTTTTCTCATATTCAGCCATCATATTAGATCAGTTTGAAATGTTAACCCTTTAAATGATACTGCAGGATCATTCACAGGGTCTGAGCATTAATTATTGAGAATGTAAGTGCTATGCAGAATCTATGCTTTATGTGTTTTTCTTCCCTGCATACAAACTCTCTGAAGAGAGAAATTAATCACAGACTTTCAGACATTCAGTTTGTTGCAAGTATTTTCTACATATGACTGAGTGAAAACAGCAATATCTCATGGTGTTCAATTTAGGAAATTATTTTGCACTTGTTTTTTGGCTTCTATATTATAATAACCCAAAAGAAAATAACATCATGAGCCTTGCACAGGAAGGGTCAAGGGCACTGTGACTTTGTGCAAGATGGAGACATTTTCTATAAATTTTAATTACTAAATACTTGACTTTGTTAATCCATAACAAAAGACTATTTCCGAAAACGTGAGTCTATAGACTCTACCATAAGGAAAATAGTATCAGGAACCAAATTCTAAAAGAATAGCAATTCATATCCTTCATACACTTGAGTTTGCCTTAGGGGTATCCTGTGTTGAAGAAATGCTTGTCTTGTGCTAGAAAAAGCCCTGGCTTTGGAGTCAGAAAGATCTTTTATGATTTGGGGTGAGCTACATAATTTTTAAGAGACTCAATAAAATGGAGATAATAGGACCTACTTTTCAGAATCTTTAGAAGACTTATAGAAAGAACAAAGGTAGTGTGCCTAGTATATACTTGATGCCTTATAAATGCTATTTGCACTCTCCTTCTGCAGCATTAAAATGGCATTTCCAAATTAAGGTAAATATGATCAGAAATAAGACATATCACTATCATGAGCCCTTTGATATGACTGGTTCTGCCAATAATGTACAATTTCACTCTGATTGTTAGAACATCAGATAAACCCCAAATGAGGGGCATGCTACAAAATCAGTACTTTTCAAAAGTGTCAATGTCATGAATGATGGGAAAACTGAAGAACTATCACAGATGGAGGAGAGCAAAAAGAAATAATAACTACATACAAAGTGGATGAGATTTCGGATAAGATACTGCAATATAGAAAGGGTATTGGGAAAAACTTATGAAACATGACTAAGTTTTGCTGTTTAGTTAATAATGTGAATGTGCCAATGTTAATTTCTTGCTTCTTGATAATTGTGCTATGGTTCAGTAAGATGTAAACATTAGGAAAAGTGGGCGAAGAATATGAGAACTCTTCATACTATTTTTGCAACTTTTTGCATCTAGAATTAGTTTAGAGTAAAACAAGGCAGATCAAATAATTTGTTGGAGTTAAATAAATACATTTATGGCTCCCATTAGTTGTATTTCATTAATTCCCCCAATAGTAAAATAATATCTAAAAAAGAAATCCTTTTCTCCTCTATGAACTAAGTATAATCTGTTTCATATCACATAAACATATACACAAACACACATATATCTATAGGACAATTCAGAAATATATACCAAATGCCTTATGAATACAATTTAACTCTGCTATTTCATATCTAGAAATTTATCCTAAGGAGACCATAGTATTCTTTTATATTAGATGATCAATATATTATTAGTCAAGTACACAGAAATAGAAAAAAACCCATAAAATTCACATGGAATCACAAAAAAATAGCCAAAACAATCTTGAGCAAAAAGAACAAAGCTGGAAGCATCACATACATGACTTCAAAATATATTACAAAGCTATAGTAATCAAAAGAGCATAGTACTGGAATAAAAACAGAAATACAGACCAACTTAACAGAATAGGGAACCCAGAAATATATCCACATATTTACAGCTAAATGATTTTCATCAAAGCCACCAAGATCATACATTGGAGAAAGGACAACCTTTTCAATAAATGATGGAAAAACTGAATAATGATGTGCAAAAGAATGAAAGTAGACCCCTAACTCTCACCATATTAAAAAATCAACTCAAAATGGTTTAAAGACTTAAATTTAAGACCAGAAACCATAAAACTACTGGATGATAACATAGGGAAAATACTTCAGGACATTGGTCTAGAAAAAAATTTTATGGGTAAGACTTCAAAAGCACAGGGAAGAAAGGCAAAAGTAGACAAATGGGTTATATTAAAGTAAGGAAACTTCTGCATAGCAAAGGAAAAAATGAATACAGTGAAGAGACAACATGTAGAAAATGTAGAATGGGAGAAAATATTTGTAAACTATTCATTCAAACAAAGAGTTAGCATCTAGAATATATAAGAAACTCAACTCAACAGCAAAAAACAAATGATGTGATTTAAAAATAAGAGAGTCTGAATAGACATTTCTCAAAGGAAGACATACAAATAGCCAACAAATTTGTGGAAAAATGCTCAATATCACTAATCATCAGGAAAATACACATCATAATCACAATTAAATGTCCTCTCACCCCAATTTGAATGACTATTATAAAAAAGACAAAAAAGAAAAAAAAAGCAAATCCTGGAGAGGATGCAGAGAAAAGACAACTCATATGCCTTTGGTAGGAATTTAAATTGGCACAGCCATAATAAAAAACAGTATGGTGGTTTCTCACAAAACTAAAAATAGAACTACCATATGATCCAGCAATCCTATTACTAGCTATTTATCCAAAGGGGAGGAAATCAGTATTATTGAAGACATACTTACACCTACTGTGTATGTTGCAACACTCTTCACAATAGCCAAGATATGGAATCAACCTGAGTGTCCATCAGCAGATGAATGGATAAACAAAATGTGGTGTATATACAGAATGGAATAATATGCAGCCACACAAAAGAATGAAACCCTGCCATTTGTGGGCAATATAGATTAGCTTGGAGGACATTAAGTGAAATGAGTCAGGTACAAAATGATAAATACCACATGTTCTTACTCATTTATGGGAGCTAAAACAATTGTGCTCACAAAAGTAGAGAGTAGATTTGTGGTTATTAGAGGCTGGGAAAACCAGGGGGAAGGGAAGGATAGGGAGAGCTTAGTTAGTGGATACAAAATTATAGCTAGACAGGAGAAATAAATTCTAGTGTTCTATAGGACTAGGATAAATATGATTAACTGTAATTCATTGTATATTTTCAAATAGCTAGAAAAGAGGATTCTGAATGTTCACAGAACCAAAAAAAGGAGTTTGAATGTTCACAGAACCCAAAAAAGGATAAATGTTTGAGATGATGAGTATGCTAATTACCCTGGTGTGATCATCACACAATGTATACATGTACTAAAATATCACTCTTTACCCCATAAATATATATAATTATTACATGTCAATTAAAAATAAAGCTTAAAAGATTAGTTAAACAATTGATGGATTAAGTATATCAATAAAAATGTTGTTCAGAGGATAATTTATAATAACAGAAAGAACAAATAATCCAAATCTGTATCAAGAAACATTTAAATAAATAATGGTAGATTTCATGCATTGGAATGCCTTTCAACTGTTAAAAATGTTGATGTAGTGATTTGTTAACATGGAAAGATGCTCAGAATATATTGCTAATTGATAAAAAGTCAGATTATATATCCCATTATTGTTAAGAAAAATATCCTTAAAATATAAAAGGATATACATCCAAATGTTTTCAGTGATTGTCTCTGGATGATGGAATTTTACATGTATAACTATATTAATATTGAAGTTTCAGGCCACATGAGAAATTACAATGGTATGAGAGTCCAAAATGAGTCATTCAAATCACTATAAATGATTTTAAAGGAAATGAGTCCAAGATCTTGTTCCAGGACTCCTGGACCTCTCAGCCATAACAAGGATATAAAAAGACATCAGAGAAATGATTTTTTAAAGGAAATTGCTGAAGAAATTTCTCTGAAGAGAGCTACTGCAGTGTTGTGAATCCTGCTCCCTTTGGAGGTCGGGCGGGAAGGGGCTACATTTATCCTAGTTGGGTGGCTGTGAAGGACAGCACTGGTAGAGTTCAAAATGTGTGTCCTGTTGTTGGGAGAACCACACACCCATGTCTGAGTGATTTTTGCCTATGAAAGCTACCAGGAATTGAGGACCAAAGTCAGATACTGCCCAGGAAATGACAAAGAAGGTGAGGGAAGGTCTGAGAAACTACAAAGCTAAGAAAGGGCTTCTATGTTTGCATGGCCTGAATTTTCAGTTTGTGACGTGACACATGCAAGTAGGAGTATTTTCTATGGACCAGATTTAGGCCACAAGAGAAAGGGCAGGCCACTTTGGGAGCATCACAGGGCCTCTCCGATATGGTGGCTCAGGAGACCTGAGCAAAAAGAGGTTGGAGGTGTACCATGAATTGCTTGGGGTCTAAGCAAGAAATATCTAGTCAAGGAACTCAGGACAGCATAGACCAGCAAGAAAACACAGAACAGGACTTTGCATATCTCCGGGGACAGTTTTAAATGTTTTTGAAGCACACAGTAATGATTGCTTAAGGTGTTATAAGATTAAATGTGAGTATTTTCTCCTCTCCTCTTTCTCCCTATATCTAGCTGTTTCTAAAAGAGTCATGGGTTTTAGTATAGCCTATAGATATTATTATTATTACTATTTTATTAAATCATAGCTGTGTACATTAATGCAATCATGGGGTACAATGTGCTGGTTTTATATACAATTTGAAATGTTTTCATCAAACTGGTTAACATAGCCTTCATGGCATTTTCTTAGTTATTGTGTTAAGACATTTCTGTAGATATTATTAATATGCATTTATCTACACTTGATCTTAGCCAAAAGGCAGAGAAGCAATAATATGATGATATGCATTTATCTAAAGAGGGACAATAGGCCAAAGCTCAAATTGAAAATCGGAAGAATTTCCCAAAAGATCAAATCAGAACTGAGGCCCAAAATAGAAGCTTGGATGTTAAAAGTGTTGTTCATTTTCTTGTCAGTTAACCTCAGATTACATTAGTACTAAGGATACTACGCAATAGGGTGGTACTTTCAGGTAAGATTGGGCATAACATCCATCAGAGAGCAGCTAAGTTTCAGCAGGAATTATGAAATGCTTTGAAATGGAGGTTAAAAGCCACTTGTTTTTATTCTGAGAATAAATACTAATTACAGAGGAGGTTCATATTCTACTAGAGAGATGTAGGAAGATATGTATAAAGAATCAAACATGAATTAGTTTATACCAAGACTGAGTCCATTGGATAAGATGAAAGTATTGGAATCAAATTGCTAAAGAAATAATGAACTTATTTTGGAAAACATTGCACATTTTTTGTTGAGGCCACCCTGGTTTTCTTCTTCTTTAATCGCCATTGGCTCATTCCACCGCATTTCGCCTAAGTCTTCATGATGATTATGCTCTAATCAGTGTGACATTCCATCAACAGCTGTATTAATTTCCATCTATAAAACTCATGCCCACTGCTATTCCAAGCACAGCATGCCCATAACTTTGGTGGAGCACTGCTCCCTCCTAGGATAAGAACCCTCCTAGATCCTGGGCTAACTCATTTGAATTGGTCTTTCATCTTTGCTGAGGAAGAAAATGACAATTACATTTTTTGAGAGGACCTAGGCATGCTCTCACTTTAAACACTGGGAAATGTAATTCTACTCACTAATTTATTTCAGTAAAAAGATGTAAAATCATTAAACTTTCTTTCCTCTCCACATGCAACTTGAAGAAGGATGGTCAGAAAGAAGGGTATTCCACTCAACTGACTGCTAAGTTTACTGATACCACCTTCTTCCTATAGAAGGTGGCAACTGATGCTCTTTGCCTACTAAATGACTAATGCCTGGCAGACTGGCACTATTAACTTCCCACAATATACACACACCACACACCTCACATACACATCTATTCCAATCATTGAGTTCTGTGCTTATCAAATGACATTGCACCTGCTTATGCTACTTTTCTTCATTACAGCAATTACAAAATTTAATAAGAAAGAAAATTGCTGTTTCAAGAAACTGTATGGGGTACTTTAGAAAGACTCTTATAAAGACAATTTCCTCAGACATTGCTGTCAAAGGGTGTTGGACAAACTAAAAGCATTCTGTACCTTTAATGAATTTGCAAGCAGCTACAAATTTTTTTCCACTTAAAGACTACACTATAAACTTTAGGCAAAGTACTAAGAAAAACCACTTGAACTCTAATTGGTGGACTTCTGCTAAAATAAAGCCATAGCCTCATGGCTATGTACATGGTAAGTACATGTACATTCATGCATCGTTGTTTAAAGTAGTTTCTTAAAATAAATAATATTCTTATGATTCCTTAACTTAATTTTTCAATTGAACAAGAAGACAAGAAGTTTCCAGTTCTGGATGGATTTAAGAGGAGGAATTCTAACCTATGACCTAGAGCAGGGGTGGACAAACCACAACCCAGGGGCCAATGGGCCAAATCCAGTCAATCCCCTGTTTTGGTATGGCCCATGAGCTAAGAATATTTTTACATTTCCAACTTTAAAAACAATCAGAAGAAGAATATTTTGAGATATATGAAAGTTATACAAAGTTCAAATACCTATGGCTATGAATAAAGTTTTATCAAAACACTTCCATACCCATTCTTTTAAGTATTATCTGTGGTTGCTTTCAAAGCTATCGTTGCAAAGTTGAAGAGTTGTGACAGAAACTATGTGGCTTGCAAAGCCAAAAATATTTACTATGTGATGTTTTACAGAAAACATTTGCTGACCTCTGACCTAGAGCATTATTGAAAACTTTTTTGTTGTTGTTGCAGTTTCTTCCCTTCCTTCTCTTTTCCTGTGGTTTGATGGTAGGGGGCATTTAAGGCCACTGTCACCCCTCTAGGCTGTCAGGATGAATATTGCCTTTCTTCACCAGTACACAATCTATCCATGTAACAAAATTACACCATACCCCATAAATTTATACAAGTAAAACAAAAGAAATTTAAAGACAGAAAAAATGTTGCCTTTCTGTGGGCTACGATTCACATGAGGACAAAATGCTTTTCTGAGCAATCAGATATTTCCAGAGCGACCTTTTAATGCACATTATTTACTCATAGGAAAGCTTTAAGTACAGACACCCCTGAGTGCATCTTTTTCTTTTCTCTTTCCTTTAGGGCCAGGTTGTCTGAAAGAACAAAGCAATTCTTTCGCTTCGTTTCCATTCTGAAGGAATGATGTAGGTGAATGACCTGGAGAAAATTGATTTTTTTTTTCTGCTTGTGCATCTTGGTTTAATTTCACCTTTGGAGTTGACAGATAACCCTCCTTTATGATTTACTGGAAAATACTGGTATTCAGAGTGAGGTGTTGGACAGCCAAATATATGATTTAAAAAGTGACATTGATCTCTCTCTTTTTGAGTGAGGAGGGCAAGAAGCAGTCAAAAGCAAAAGAGAAAACAGAGATCTAAAATTGTAGATTTCTTCTTTGAGCCAAAGCTATACTTTATTGACTATTACAAAGTGTTCAAGGGGACATCTTATTTTCCGGTGGAAGAGGACTAGAATAATGTATGATAATTGGCTTCTGGTTTAACAAGGTGTTAACTGAAAGTTTTGACTGAGGAACCAAAGTACAACATGTAGCCATCTGAAATCAGGTTCCTTAGAAATACAGCCTGAGCTAGATAGAGGTTCCTGTGCAGGTCATTTGTAAAGAGTGGGTTTTGAGAAGAGTGATGGAGTGGAGAAAGCAGGGTAAGGAAAGGCATAGGCTAACGAAAATGGCTTCAGGGGCATTCTAGCCTTGGCTTGAAATTTGGGGAGCTCTGGGACATTTCTAGCAGCACAGAATCTGCCCGTCAGGTAAGGAAGCAAGGCTTTTGTTCCCTCAGAGAGTCCTGACTCACCGTGGGTGGAGGAGTGAAATTCTCAGGCTTCTAGCCAGGCCACTCCAATTGCCCAGGGCAGTCCTCCAGAGACTGAGAGTTGGAGGTGAATGAGCAACATATCGCAGCAGGTGGTCAAGGGACCCACAGAGACCAATAACATCAGCTATGGGCTCAGACTCTAAATCAGGCTGGAAGGCAGACCATCATGCAGCACTTGCCAAGAATTAACAACTCAAACTTCTCAGCCTCACCAAGGGGCTAAAGGTGTTGGGGGCAGATCTTCACCTGCAGAAAAAAGCCAGAGAAGGAGAAGCACTGTCTTCTGTTTTGTTGTAGAGCAGGCTGGACCCAGGGGAAGGAAACAAGAACCTTCAAATGAAGATCGAAAGGCTCATGATTATATGGGACTTACTCTGATTGCAAATTTAAAGTGACCATAGGTGTTGCATTACCTAAGCATCAACATCAAAGTAATTGCATTTCTCAGCTTTAATCCAAGGGCAGTGGAAAGGTTAGCCTCACTTAGGGGAATTTAAAGAGGTAATGGGAGACAAAATGTACTTGCTTTGTGACAGCATCCCACTAGTCTTGTCAAACAGTGCATCACCCTATCTAGAAGACAATAAAATTATCTATGTACCTAAAATTTGTGGCCACCATTTCTAGAATTGATCACAACATTCATATTCAAGGAGAAGAATGTTTTGTGTTTCTATTCTGAAGTTTGTATCCTAGATGCCGCTTTTGATTTTAAAACATCAAATTGGGAAGTACTTTTGGAGAGCACAGCAGAGGGAGGAACTGAGAGATCCACCTGGGGAAACAGGAGGAGGAGAAATGTAAGGACTTACCTATAGGCTTTATTTTCAAGGCAAGCATACATTTTTGCTAAGATTCTCTTTATCTGTGGTGGCTATGGGGAATGGATGATTAAGGAAAATTATGGAGGTCCTAAGGGTACACTTCCCAATCTTACAAGGTTGCCATTGTAAGACAACGTCATTCTCTCCAATTTCACAGACGAGGAAAAAAAGACCCAGAAATGCAAGGAGACTGTCCAAGATCACACAGCAGCCAGGTGGCAAAGCCTGGAAGTCTAGCCTATCTGACACTTATGACCTTGTTTCTTCACTATTCCTCTGAACATGGTAGAGAAAAGACCCAGCTTTGGGAGAAGTCACTTTGAACGTGTTTGCTATAAGCCTCATGGAATAAAACTTCTGTTAGGAAAGATTCAAGTCTTTGGAGGAAGGTTATTTGTTTCTGCTCATGTAATGCAATTAGCCTGTTGAATATGAGATGAGAATAAAGTGTTTTTCTCTGCTCAGTCTATCCATTTTTAAAAGCACACAGAAAACCAAGTCTACTGCTGCTGACGCTAATGTGCGTGGGGAAGCTCACCAGAGATGAAAACACTAATTTATCTCAGTCTAGTGATCACTTTAGTTCCTTCCTTCTCTCTTAGTGTAAATTGCTAAGAATGTGAGCCTGTGTCCTGACTGGAGGTTTGTTATCATTTTGCTTAATTAAATAACATTCTCTGAGGCATGGAGTTGTAATTATTTCCTCCCTTTCTTTTGCTCATTAGTTAGAATCCTACATTTATTTGTAATCCATGGTAGGTTTTCCCCTCTTACTGCCACCATGGTAGATATTTCTTATTCTTTGGTTTTCACAATATTAGAACAGAATCTCGTTAAATTTATAGCAATTACTTATACAACATTTGCAGGACTCTTTTCTCTATAGATGGTGAGATTCTTATCTTATCTTGGGCAATTTTCTCTGGAAGAGATTTTGGTCATGTAATTTTAAAATTCTAAAGAACGAAAAGGGAAGAAGTTATTATTATAAAGGTTTTCTTTTTCTTTGTAAACCAAACAGATGGTTTCATTATCATCGTTTTCTCTGGAGCATATGTTGACGTAAATAGTAAGTTTATGCATCCAAGAAAATAACAGTTTTACATATAAGGTTCATCAGAGAAATAAAGAATAATAGTGTCACTCTCATGGGCATATTTATCTATAAATCTGAGTGGGGACTCATAATCTGCTCTCTATAAATATGTTATTCCACTTGAGATAAATTTCTTCGGATGAATTCAAAATCAAAATCTTGGGCAAAGAAATTCATTTTGTTTTGTATAGAATAACAGTTATTTTTTCCAAGGTAGCAGGTACAAAGATAATACCTAATAATGATAGTAAATATTAGTGTGTCTGACCTGTGCCAAGTGTTTTACATGCTCTATTCCATTTAATCTTTATAAAATCCCTACGATTCAGTATTACTATTATGATCTCTTTTTCACAGTTGAGATAACTGAAACTTATAGATTGCTCAAAGTCCCCTACCTTTTAAGAGGCACAACTGGGATTGAAACATTTAACCATCCAATTTGCAGCCTGTAACTTCTTCCTTAAACTTTCTATCATCCCCGAGGTAGGGGATTCTAGAGCACTAATTAAGTTTGGAAGCGGAAACCTTTTCTACGGTGTTATCCAAATAAAGAATGAGCTAAAAGGGGGTAGCCAAAGAACCAGTTTGGGTTATTTTATTTGGGGAAAGGTCTAGAGATACCGGTTATTTTGTAAGAAGTAAGCTCTTTAGGTGAAAATTTTCAAATCTAGGAATGCACATGGCTACCTCAGTATCTTTGCACTAGCTGTTCCCTCTGCTTGAATGTTCTTCACTAAGATATCTCATGGAAAACTCCTTTACCTCCTTCATGTCTTTGCTCTAATGTCAACTCCTCAATGAACCTAACCTGACTACTCTATTTAAAATTAGAAACCCCCAACCTTTAACTTCTGATCCCCTTTACTTTACTTTATTTTTTCCATAGTAGTTACGACATATCACGAAATTGACAACTATTATGTCTACTGTTTATTACTTGTCTTTCTCCACTAAAATGTAAGCATTTTAGAGAAAGAAATCTTTGTCTGATTTTTGTTCAAGAAGTTTCTGGAGGTACACCCAGCACACAGTAGACACACAATAAATTCAGTCTGGTAAATCAGTCAGGAAGATAATGCTCCCAGGAATTATAAACAAGCAATCAGAAAATAGGGGAGATCAAACTCAGAGCTTGACCTGAGGAGAATTTCAGAGCTTTCATGAACATCACAAGAGAAAGTCTCTTTTAGGTTGGATCTGCACCCTCCCACACACACAGACACAGACACACATTCCCTTGCAAGGCAATGCCACAGGAGTATTTTAGAAGAAGGTATTCATTTTGGAGAAACTGGATCTACATTTCTCTGGGAAAATGAACATGAAAGTTGTCTCCTTTGCTCTGTAACTTAATTATAATATGCCCAGTTGCTCTGGTAATCTATGCCAGTCTGTACACCAACTGCACAAAGTAAGGACGGGTGGGGAACAAAGAACTAGAAATGGTGCTCTTATCAGGAAAGCCTGATCACTGTGAATTGATTGACTCTTGCAAAGGAAAGTGTAATTTCTTTCACTCTCAATAGCTCACAATGGCTCTCTCAGCCAATACCATTGATTGTGCTTAATGTACAATGCAGAGCAACAGATAAAGACATCTGGGAGGCAACTAGGTTGTAAGACGGTAAGAGTTTTTCAATAAAGTAAACCTAAGAGCTTTGGAGGTTGAAGGTGAAAGAGAGAGATGAGAGGAAGTAGAGAAGGGAAATGGAGATGAAAGGCAAATCAAGACTTTGAGATTAGCATTAACAAAAGGGAAACAGCCTGGTGAAAATAGAGTGCCACCTATAGCATACAACTGCAAGAGCACCTGAAAAATCTTAATTGGAGGTCACCAGCAGCAGGTCTTCAAAAGTCAGCCACTTGGAACAGCAGTCAACAAACTGTAGTTGCTAGGTTAAATCTGCTTCGCCATCTGTTGTATGCTCCACGAGCTAAGAATGGTCTGTACGCTTTTAACTGGTTAAAGAAAAATAAGACGATTAATATTTTGCAATGTGTGAAAATAATATGAAATTCAAATTTCAGCATCCATAAGTAAAGTTTTACTGGAACACAGCCATGCTTATCCATTTACATATTATCTGTGACTATATTTGTGCTACATTAATACAGTTGACCCTTGAAGAACACAGGGTTGAACTGTGCAGGTCCACTTATGCCTGGATTAAATACAGCATTTTAGGGACGTGAAACTCCAGTATACAGAGGGCCAATTTTCATATACACAGGTTCCATAGGGCCAACTTTGGGACTTGAGTATATGTGGATTTTGGTGTATGTGGGGGTCTTGGAACCAATCCCCCATAGATACCAAAGGGCATAGAGTGGAGTATTTAAGAAAGAGACTATATGAACCACAAAGTCTAAAATAGTTAATAAAATAGAAATATTTGCCCTTTACAGAAAAAATTTGCTTACTCTTGACATAGAACTTCAGATACTTTGCTATGTTTTTGTAGTAGAGATATGCAATAGAGTTTCCTGCAGATACTTTTTAAAATAAAATAAATCTTATAACTATACATTTATATTATAATAATATAACACAGCTTACATTTTTTTCTAATTTTGCTGCTGTACAGCCTTGTTAAATATCTCTCATCTTGAAAACAGCTCATCAGCTGAGAGCCACATATCTGGTGATGAGTAATAAGCATTATTCATTAATTTAAGTAACATTCCAATTTTATTGAGTTTTCCTTCGAATTGTTTTCAGTTTAATAAAACGGAACTGTACCTAATAGAAAATTAAATGCCTGCATTTGCCTCAAAAGTTGAAACTGCTTTTCTCTTCCAGACTCTTCTTAGAATGTGGTGGAATTATTTTTTCTTAAGACGGCAGAGGTATATATGCTATAAGACCTCTTCCAAATGAATTTGAACCTCTTGGATTGGTACCGAGTGTGCTGGAGAATGTGGTAATTATGGGCTCCCTTCTGAGGATGCAGCAATCAAGAGTTTTAGCCTTGTTTGTGGCTACAAATGTGCTTGAATGTTCTCATCTCTATCGGCTTTGAGGACAAATATGGCTCTATTAATATTGAAGACAAATATAGTTCTTTTAATATTAATAATGGATTCCCCTTAGCTCCCAGCTTCCCTCTGCTTATACGGAAATGTCAGTGCCTTGCAAACTTCCCCTCTCCAGGTACTTTGGGAGTCCTCAGCGCTGTTTTGAAGGTGCCCATTTATTAGGCTCAGTCCTGGCTTGCTGTGGCTGCCAGACAAACAGGGTGTCAAGATGTGCAGGTCCTAAATATCCTAGGGAGCTGTGTAGTGATGTTATTACACCAGTTATAGCTGCCTCTGTCACCTCCGTGTTGCTGAGCTGCAGATTTGCTGCCCATCTGGAACTTTCCATGACCCTATTGTCCCTAAGAGCCCTGCAGAGGTGTGCCGCTGCTGCTCCTATGAGACAGATTTGCAGCTGCTGCCTCTAAAATCTCATTCCTATGGGACACTTAATGTCAGTATCCAAAATGACAAGGAGATATGGTTTGGTTGGGGGCTGTCCCACAAAAAGACTGCTAGGGAACAAATTTTCCACAGAGTTTAGGGGACCAGCATATCTCACTTAAATTCATGGGCTTTCTGCCTTCCTGGGTTCATCATACCACAAGTGTGGATGAGTTCCCAGAAAACCTAAAACTATTTTCTCCTCCCACCCTCATCCCACAGCTCTGAGTCTGGTTAGTTGCTCTGGAGTTCCTCTCCATCATTAAAACTTTTTCTGGGGACTGGTCAGCCCTCCCTGCAGCCTAGACTTTCCTGGGGACTTCCAGTGTGTTAAAATTGTCTATACATATCTGAATTGAAATTGCAGTTAGGGTTAAATATTCTTCCCTTCTACTTCGCAGCCCCCAAGTAAATAGTCAGGTATTGACAAACAAGTGTGATATGTGTGTGTGGGGGGGGCAGTATCAAATTTTGAAATCTCACCCTACCAGGGATCTCTGGTATGTAAAACAAAAAGGTTTTTTGGGAAGTGTGAATGGAAGAATTCATTATAGTCTACTATGAGAAAAATTATACACAAATTTTTACTTGAGTCTTTTATTTTGAGAAAATTACATGGATGCTTTTATGATGCTTTCAATAGACATTTCTGAGGCCAGGCGTGGTGGCTCACGCCTGTTTTGAGGTGTGGCGGGTGAATCACCTGTGCTCAGAGGTTCGAGCGAGACCAGTATGAGCCAGAGTGAGACCCCGTCTCTACCAAAAATTGCCGGGCCTTCTGGCAGGCACCTGTAATCCCAGCTACTTGGGAGGCTGAGGCTAGAGAATCACTTAAACCCAGGGACCCAGGGGTTGGCAGAGGTTACTGTGAGCTATGATTCCACAGTACTCTACTGAAGGACACAAAGTGAGACTCTGTCTCCATAAAATAATTAAAAAAATAAATAAAATAAAAGCAAAATTTAAAAGAAAAACAAAATTAAAAAAATTAAAAAAACAAAAAATTTTAATTAAAAAATAGACATTTTTGAGTAGATGAAAATGATGTGTTTAATAAGGTATTCTTTAACGTTTCCTTCATTCATCAAAAAACTAATCGTGCATCTATTATGTGCTGGGTACTGGCAATCCTAGGGACCTAAGAGGATATCACTGATGGATATCAAATTCTAGTGAGAGAATAATAAATAATGAATAAGTTAATGAATACATATATAATTTTCAGATAGTTAAGATTTTCAGAAAGCAAATTAAAACAAGGTAAGGAGATAGGGAGCAACGGCTGGAGGTGCTATGGTACAGAGACAGGTTGGAGAGAGAAAGCCTCCATGAGAAAGTAATTTTGGAGCCCAGATTTAAAGGAACTGAAGGAATGATCCTGGTCTTAGAGAAGATATGCACAAGGCAAGCCTGTGCAAAGGCACGGCACTGGGAGTAGGACAGGATAGAGGATGGATGAAGTTTCTAGATCCGCACTGATGAACATTGCTTAAGGTCAACCTTCAACTTCAATCACACCCTCTTCTCTCTTTCTCTTTCAGAGAGTTTAAGCATGCTACTTAAAACTAATTTGAAATATTCCTCCTTCCTCCATGTGTGCCCACACACAAACCCCACCTCACAAAAAATTACCATTTATAAAGACCTGCCATACTCTAGAGATTTTTACACAAGCCTTTGATGATATTTAAACCGACCCTGGAGGGGTTGGGCATGGTCGCTTATACCTGTAATCACAGCATTCTGGGAGGCTAAGACAAGTGGATTGCCTGAGCTCATGAGTTCAAGACTGGCCTGAGCTAGAGTAAGTCCTCGTCTCTAAAACTAGCTGGCCATTGTGCCAGGCACCTGTAGTCCCAGCTACTCGGGAGGCTGAGAAAAGAGAATGACTTGAGCCCAAGAGTTTGAGGTTGCTATGAGCTATGACATCATGGCACTCTACCAAAGGTGACAAAGTGAGACTCTGTCTCAAAAAAAAGAGGCTCAGCACCTGTGGCTCAAGTGGCTAAGGTGCCAGCCACATACATCTGAGCTGGCGGATTCCAATCCACTTTTTTTTTTTGGCTGGGGCTGGGTTTGAACCTGCCACCTCCGGTATGTGGGGCCGGTGCCCTATCCTTTTCAGGCACAGGCACTGCCCGTGGGTTCTAATTCAGCCCTGGCCCACCAAACAACAATGACAGCCGAAACAAAAAAATAGCCGGGCATTGGGGCAGGTGCCTGTAGTCCCAGCTACTTGGGAGGCAGAGGCAAGAGAATCACTTGAGCCCAGGAGTTGGAGGTTGCTGTGAGCTGTGATGCCACAGCACTCTACCCAGGGTGATAGCTTGAGGCTCTGTCCTTCCTCCCCCACAAATAAAAAGATCCTGGGCAATGGGCATTTTTATTCCAATTTTGGGGAAATCATGTGACTAGCCCAATACCACAACACTATTAAGTGGTAAAGCAAGAGTTTGTACTGCAGTTTGCAAGCCTGGAGACTGGGCATGTCATAGCCCACAAAAAAGATTTCCCTAGAGTTGGCAAGTTCTAATAGAGAAGGACCTATGCTGTCATAGACCCTATACACTCCCCACCTCCACAGATCAGGTTTTTTACGTCATTGTTCTACCATCCACACTGAACACTTTTTTTTGTTTGTTTGGGTTTTTTTGCAGTTTTTGACTGGGGTTGGGTTGAACCCACCACCTCTGGTATATGGGGCCAGCACCCTACTCCTTTGAGCTACAGGTGCTGCCTCTCACTGAAGGTGATGATCAACAGCTTAGAGTGTTCCCTTTGCTACGGTGAGCCCCCAGTGAATTCAATGCCCTGAGCTTAGAACAGCAGCTTTTCTGAATAGGCAGAGGAGTGACATCCCCACATACAGTGCCACAGACATAGATGGAGAAGGGGCCTTCCTTTTCCAGATTCTTTCCAGGGAGATTTTATGGTTATGCAGGTCCAGACTCCTCAGGGGGTGTAGTAGGATGGAATCCAATATTCTATTCTGTAAATCTAGTTTAGACAGGTGGGGGGCACTTTTCCTAGTGCTTTCCTTATGACAGGAGTCTATTTTGTGTTTATAACATGCCTACCATGCTCTTAAAGTCTCTCAGGTCCTCTGTCTCCAAATGGGAATCTTAATTAGTTATGTATTCATTATTAAATGAATGTAATTGTTCACAAATTCAATTATTTATTCATTACTCCTTTCATTCTTATGCCCTTTGGGCCAACTCATTCAAATATCTGGTACAGAGAATGTAATTTAATAGTTCTCAGCATCTGTACAGGGCTGTTAAGCACTATTAGGAAAAAAAATCAGTCATTTTCAAAGATGAGTACAAGGTAGGGTAACTGCTGTGACAAAACATCCCCCAATTTTAGTAGTGTATAATAAAAATTAATGTCTCACTCATATAAGAGAGCAAAACATATATTCTTGCTTTGATAGCTCTCCTGTGAGTCTCCTCTCCATGTGCTAACTCAGTAACCCAGGCTCCTGCTATGTTGTGGCTCTTTCTTCCTCTAAGTCCTTGGAGTCCTCTCTATTTAACTACCTAATTGGTAAAGAAAAGGAAAGGCCATATATGTGGAGGCAGGGCCATGAAGGGGGTTTATGTCACTTCCTCTTATTCTTTTTGGTCCAGCTGCACCATAGGTTGAAAAATGTAGCCTAGTTGGTTATTCTACAGGAAAGGGAAGTGATTTGGTGAACAACTGGCTGTTAACCATAAATTTATGGTCTCTCAACTCAACTAGGATGCTACGTTCCCAGCATCCTATGTTACCCTAGCCATATCTTTCTTACTTTAGTTACTTCAAGTCTTAAAATTTTCAAAATTTTGTGACCCTATCATATTTCCCATATTCACTTTTAATAAAATATTTCACACTATAAAAAGTATATTGAATAAAGTACACCCATATATCCATCATCCACTTAGAAAATGAAATATAATCAGACCTTTGTATCCATGGGTTCTGCATCCATGGATATCACCAACCATGTATAGAAAATATTCACCAAAAAAACCCCAATAAAAAATCCTAATAGAGCAATAAAAATAAACCAGGCATGGTGGTGCAAGCCTATAGTCCCAGCTACTTGGGAAGCTGAGGCAGGAGGATCACTTGAGCCAAGGAGTTCAAGATCAGCTTTGGCAATAAAGTGAGACCTCATCTCTTAAAAATAAATGAAAAATACAAGATAATAATTATTTATATTATATTAAGTGTTATAGGTAATCTAGAGATTATTTAAAGTGCACAGCAGATTGTGTATAGGTTATATGCAAATACTAAGCCATTTTCTATCAGGGACTTGAACATACACAGAAATCTACAGGGGTGCTGGAACCAATTCCCCTCAGATACCAAGGGATGACTATATTATAAAAACAGATAAACCTTTTCACCTTTCTTTCTTAGGAGGTGTTTTTTCCCTCTTATTTAACAACAACAACAAAAATAAAAGCCCACTATAACTCCCTCAATGTTCTGCCATCATTAATACAAATGCCCCTGCTTCCATCTGGTGTCTTCCCTCTCCTTAGCATATTCTAACCACTTGCTCACTCTCTTCCCCATTATTAGAGACCTCACTGTTTACTCCTCCCCTTTCTCTGTATATTCAACATTTGATTATTTTTAAGTCCCTTCCAATTTACTTAAAAATACAAAATATAACCCCATGGCTCTATTTGACCTCCTGTCTTCCTTCAGGCTCACTTTTTCCTTCATGAAAACTCTGTGATATGGCTTCCCACAGCTACTGCATCCATGTCCTCATAATTTAACTCACTTTAATCTGAATTCCATCTCACTGTTCCAGAAAAGCAGTTCTCTCCCAGGCCATTGTGACTATTGATTGGCATAAGCCAATAGATATTTCTTAGTTCTTATCCTTTTTTTACCTCTCAAACTGACCTCATGGTCCTCCTTCTCCTTCTTGAAACATTCTCTTTCCATAGCTTCCTTGGAACTATGTTCTGTTCTTTATCTAATCACTGTCCAGATCTTTCTCAGACCCTTTTTTTTCTTCTACAATTCCTTAAATGTCAATACTGCTTAAATGACAGTATTTCTCAAATGTTGTTTCCTAGATCATCTTCTCTTCTCCTTTTATATATTTTTCTACAGTGATCTCATCTGTCTTTTTGGATTCTTCCATTTTGCCCTCCATATGTCATTTTCTGCTGTATACTTGTTAGCCCCAAGCTCAAATCTTTCCTACTAAAACTAAATAAAAAATAAACAGTATCATTACCAACAAAAACTTCTGTCAACCTTTGCTGTGTCATCCGTCTACCTTGTTGCCCCTATTCCTTGAACAAAATTTTTGAAAATTGTCCACATATACACCTCCACTTCCTAAACTCCTACTTTTCCCTCTGCCTATTCTACCACACATTTTTGTGTTCTCATCCCTTCACCATCCTTCCCACTTTTCCATCTATGCTCCTTTTTGGTGTCATCTTGAATTATCTATACTTAAAGTATTGGGTTCTTTGAGGCTTGATTCTAGGAATCCTTTTATTCATAATCAAACTCCCCTTGCCCTTGACTTCAGTTGCCATTTTATTGTGATGACCTACAAATTTATGAAATGTCCAGTCAGATCTCCTTTGAGCTCCAAACTCTTAACCCTGCCATCTGAATATTTTGTAGTTTTCCTATGCAATATTTTAAATACTAATATTGTATAACTTTATCTATAAATCTAGATATATTTCCCAGTGTTTCCTGCTTCAGTTAATGGCACCATGATTCATTCAGCTATGCAAACTGACCCCTTTCCCAAATTATTCTTAATTAATGTTTCTCCATCTCTCTTTCTGAATTATGCTATCTTGTCAATTTTTCCTCCCAAATATTTTCCAAGCCTGTCCATTCTCTTCATATATACAACACTTTTCTATACTCATTTCACAGCAGTTTTCCTTGTTTTTATGGTCCCACCGTACTGACTTTAGAAACCTTTAAACTAAGCACCCTATTTCTATTTCTCTTCATGGAACATTCTCTGTTTCTACTCTATCCATCACCTATGATCCCGGAAAACTTTCTCATAATTCTTGCCTCAGCTTAAGCATCTTTTTCTTAGGGAATTCTTCCTTGATTCCTCAGGCTGGATTAAGTTTATTTATTATCTACTCTTATGGTTTACTATATTTTTTGACAGTAATTAAGACAGTATATTTATATTTGTGTGACTGTTTGACAAATGTTGTGTCTTCACTAGATTACATAGCCTTGTCTGTATTGCTCACCTCCTATTTCTGGCATGTAAAACAGCATATGACACATACCAGATATTCAGTAAATGTGTAAATGGCTTCAAATATCCACTGTAGGCTGGTAGTTGCCAAAAGTATCTCCAACCCAAGTCACTCTCCTGAGCTTCAGATCTATATAACCAATTTTTTACTTGACATGTTTGATTGTATATCTCATTGGCATGTCAAACTTAAGAAATCCCAAACTACACATCTACCCCATCTGCCCAAACCAGATATTGGATGTCAACTCTGGACTTTTTCTTTCCCATGTCTCTCACTTCTGATAAAGCACTAAGTACTACCCATTCTGTCTCAAATATTATTCCAGTCTATCCATTTCTACTTAACCTCATGGTCCCTAAAATACTCTAGTTCAAGGTATCATCACCTCCCACCTGTATCACTACAGAAGCCACATTACTGGCCTTCTTCCTTCTAGCCTTGCGGTCCTTCTAGCTATTAACCCCCATAAACAGCAATCTGTCAAAAGTGAAAATCTTATCTTACATCTGATTCAAATCCCTAGCTCCCCAACACTTAATAAGGCTTATAACTCTGAAGGGTCCAGTTCTTGCTTGACTCTCCATCCTTACTTTTTATCCCTTCTCCTTTCATACTCTCTTTTCCATTCATCTTAAATCACTTCTCTTGTGTTGAATATGCCCTGCTCTCTTATACTTCAGAATTGTCTGGATGAGTAAATTATGCTGCATAAAAATAATCTCAAAACTTAGTACCTTATAACAGTTATTTATTACTTTGCATAAGCCTGTGGGTTAGCTGGGCAATTTTGTCAATATGAGCCAGACTCATATGATCTCCATTAGACTAGCTCATTTGTCTTTGCTCTTTTGGCAGGCCAGTCGGAGGCTGGCTCATCTAGCATAGTCCAGCATGGCATGGATGAGCTGGTATGATGAAGCTCTTCTCCACATTGGCTCTCATCCTGCAGTAGCCAAGTCTAGCTTATTCTTGTGGTGGTGGCAGAGTTCAACAAAAAACAGTGAAAGTATGCAAGGCTACCTGATGCATAGGAATGAAACTAACATGTGAATCACTTCTATAGTATTCACAAGATCAGCCTAGATTCAAGGAGTAGGAAACAGACCCCAGTGCTTGATGGAAAGTGATACAAACTCACATTATAAAGTGGTGGATACATAAAAAGGTGGAAAATGGGGGCCATTTTTGTACTCAGTCTACCAAGTGATCTTTCATCATTCCTTTTGCACAGAATACCTATATGTCAACCCTCCTCTTTAATAGCTGGTAATTACCCCACTGTTCTCAGTTTGGATGTCACTTCTGGGAAATCCTTCTAGGATTCCTCTAGCTGTCTCTTTCTGGCCTCCTCATTATAGTACGTATATTAAATGCCTGACTACTTATCTTATTCTCCAATTCGAACATAGTCCTTAAAGACAGAGACTATGTCTTATTTGGATCTCTCCTAGCACTGTACCTGGCAGCAGCAGAGGCTGTTATAAGTACATTTAAATTTAAAATGCACAATAAAAATCAATGAAGCAAGGCCTCAATAAGTAAGCAAAAATCTAAAGTGCACAATAAAATCAATCAATATCAATATATGCTTCCCCTGCCACTTAAATCTCTGATTAAAGATAAAGCAGCAGCAAGTATCTGTACCAACTCACTTTTCTCCTTTTATTTTTATTTATTTTTTTTCTTCTTCAGTAGAATCAAGGGAGCAGGTTTTGAATTTCACTGTGTGATTCTATTCATGCAGAGTAGTCATAAAAAATGTAATATAAACCCAAGAATAATAGGTATAAATCCACCTTATTTTCTTAGTGGGACAGAAGTATTTATTTCAAGCTCCTTTTCTACTGCTCTGTTCTCTACTCATCACCCATCTGATAAGAAGTATTGCACTGCTTTATCTATAAATTACTTTTTCTCAGGGCTCAGTAATTTCATCCCCAGTCTCATGTCTTCCACAAATCCTTGAGGTCTCATGACAGAGCTAAATCTGGTATTCATGGTATAGTCTCTAGAGCAGAGAGGCACGAGATGACTCCAACTTCCCCACTCGGCTGGCTTCCTTTTTGCCATCTTATCACATTCACTTCCAAGTTGTTATTGACTTTTCTTAATCTCCTCTCTCACTTTTTAATTTACTTTCCTCTTGCTTTAGCTGTTTCCGCAACCACACCACACCTCACTCTATACACAGATGCTCATCTTTTGCTGTTTTCTACTCTCACAATGTGGAAAATGACAACGTTCTAGTCACATTTCTTTTGGTTTCCCATCCACATATTTTTTTTCTCTTGCAAATTATTTTAATGTTGGATCCAACAGGAAATGCTAATCACCCATCTCCACATAACTCACTTCAATAGCAAGTTGTGATGGCATGTTCACTTACTGCTTTCACATCTTTAAGCCTGTCAGGGTTACTCATCCTCTACCAACAAATACTCACTTTTGTGGTTTCTGTCATTGCCATTGTGACACATGTTCTTGCCCTTTCTCCAACTGCCTCTGAAGTTAACTAGCATTTATCACAAAAGAGGGGATTAGCAATGGGAACAATCCACACAAAAAGTACTCCTTGGAGATTCCCCACACAGACCATTAGAGTTAGTCAACTAGGGCTCTGATTCAGCAAAATAACTATTAGATTCTCGAAGTGACAGGATGCATTCTAAATGAGCTGTGATTGCCAGCTAGTAGCAGGTTCAATATGTCAAAGTAGCCCCATTTACATATTTGACAAATTTATGAGATTAGGATTTTATCAAAACATTTGACAAAGCTTTCAGGGTAGTCTTGTGAAGGATATATGAAGAAGAGTGTTGATCAGATTACCTTATGAGTGCATAGATATTTGAATGACTAATCATTCTTACACAAAGAAAGTTGATTAATAGGGCTGGCAAACTTTTTTCTATGAAGGGCCAGGTAGTAAATATTTTGGGCTTTGTGGGCAGAACTACTCAAGTTTACCATTATATTCTGAGAGCAGCCATAGACAATACATACAGAAATGAATGTTACTGTGTTCTAATAGAATTTTATTTACCAAAACAGGCAGTGGGCTGGATCTGGCCCATGGACCATAGTTTGTTGATCCCTGTCTTAAGGCCTAAGATACCAGTGGGTGTGACTATTACCTGTAAGTTTTAGCAACCTTTATAGCATAAGAATTCAAAACCTTGAATAGGCAACTGCCTTATTGTCTTTGAACCCTGTTGTTGTTGACTTTGGACCCTATTGCACTGTGTGTACATTCAGATCTGCTGTTCTTATACAGAAAGCAACTCACCATACAGAGGTTTCCCTTTATTCTAATTAGTACCAGATATCCTTAGAGAGATAAGAAATGTTGAGTTATTTTAATACAGAAATCAGTACATATTAAGAATCTACACATAGATGAGCTCATAAAAAAACATAAGAAAACATTAGCAGTTAATTAGAAACTAATGCTAAAATGCTAAAGTTCTTAGATTAAAGCAACTATAGCACACTTGAATTGTTAATATGCCAATTAGCTCAGCCACCTACAAAGTACTTGTTAATAAATACTTTATAAAGACTTCTGTTAAGTGAGAGCACAGCAGGTTTGTAAAATGTAAGTTTATGTGGTCTTGAAAAATGTACTCAGTATGTTTTCCTTTTAGAAGTTCTAATCATGGTGGCTTCTTGAAAGAATTCATGCTGCCTCTAAATTTCAAATATATTTTCCTTTCTGAAACTAAGGCTCAATATTCTACAACAGTAGTTTTCAAAGTGTAGTTCAAGGAATAGCAGCATCAGTATCACCAGGGAACATGTTAGAGATGTCAATTCTTCAACTTCCCCACACTTAATGAAGCAGACACTCTAGACTCCAGAAATCTGTATTTTAATAGTCCTTCCAGTTACTTTGGATGGATATTATTTTCAGATTATAAATGATTTATTAAACAAGCAAATATAAAACAAATGAAATTAGTAGTCAACTCAACAAGCAAATAATAAAGAAATATAAACCAAAAGAAATTCATTAATAAAATTAAAAAGACATTAATAAATGAAATTGCATAAAATTGTCATATTTTGTCCTTAAACTTTAGAAAAATATAAATGAACCACTAACTAGTCTAGTTATACAATTAGATGAATCTCAGTAAAGAAAATTAAGAATAAGACCATCATCTATACATAGGAAATAGAAAAGAATTTTAAAAAATTTTTATGCTAACAATTTTTAAAACTTGGATAAATTGGAAAATTTTCTAGGAATATATTTTTAAAAATAGATCCAGAAAAAAGTAAAAGACTTAAATAAACCAATGACTGTAGAAGAAAAACAAAAATAAACATAGGTTCATTTTTTCAAATCTTTAAATTTCAGATATTCCTAAACCATTGAGTCTCTTTGAGGGAACAGAGAAAGAAGAAACATTTCATCCTTTTTGCAAAGCCAGGGACTAGAGTAATGCTGATGAGCATAAACTGACCCTATAAATATTTTCATAGTGTGGAAAGCGGAAAAGAGAAAGAGAAAGAGAGGGAGAGGGAGAGAAACTAATGATTTCACAAGGACTTCACAAAATGGATCTTACAAAAGTTTAGTTTTATTGGCTGAAACATGAGGCCACAAAATGGCCTTGAGCCTCCTAAAGCTTTCCATTGTCCAAGGATGAAGGGCCTCACAGAATGAAATATTTCCTCATTCTAATTTTCCATTGACTATATGTCTTAGTCTGTTCTGTGCTGCTATAACAGAATACCTGAGACTGGGTAATTTACAATGAACAGAAATTTATTTGGCTCGCAGTCCTAGAGGATGGGAAGTTCAAGACAAGGGGCTATATCTGGTGAGAACCTTCTAGCTACTCCATAATATGGCAGAAGGCATCACATCATGAGTGCGTGCAGTGTTGTGGTGGAGGGAAGGGGATCAAACTCGTTCTTTTATCAGGAACACATTCTTGTGATAACAGCATTAATTCATTTATGATGAAAGAGCCCTCATGTCCTGACCACCTCTTAAAGGTCTCACTTCTTAATATTATTGCCCTGGGAATTAAGTTTCCAACATATGAACTTTAGGGACACATCTAAATCCTAGAACTAAATCACCATTAATTTAATTGTAGATATTTTAGGGATAAAATAAACTATATTTATTGCCCCTAAAACAAGAAGACATGCATTTGTATACTTATATATCACTTTCTATTCAGCATTACAAGATTTCATCTAAGCCTTCTTCACACTGCAGAATCTAAGAATTCCTAGGACTCATTCTGAGGATTTCAGTCATGCACAGTACCCCACCATAGGTGGCATTTCAAAATCTGAGCTGCTAGACCTGACCTCTTCACCAACTTTAGGATGACCATATGTTTGGAAGAATATGTAACAAAGCCAGGGCAATCTGTTCCTGAATTTATTATTTGGTGACATTCTGGTTTCCTTCTTTTCTTTAATCAAATCACATGTTAATGGAAGAGAGTCAGTTTCCTTTGAATGGCAGCCAGAAGATTTGGCTCTGGCTGGCTCAAAGACCAACTGCTCTTTGGTACCTGGGTATTAGTACCTTGTCACACGTATATAAGTCACATCAACCAGTGCTGGCTTTTTGAACCTTGTATTCTCTCCCAAGATCTCTGATTTCTACTGCCTTTGATTATACGCCCTAGTATTTCCCAATAAATGTTATATTCAAACAATGACTTCTTTTTCCAATGTGGCATAATAATGAAATAATTTTAAAAACATTTTAAAAGACGATTAAAACATCTAGTGCTCAAATATTGGTTCATATTACTATCCTCCAATAAATGGAACTAGGGATCCTTAGAAAAATTGTTGATTTTAGGGCAGTGGCAGGAAATAGATAAGGCAAGCTTGAGCATCTTGGGATGCCAGAAAGAAAATGGTAAAAAATAAAACACAATTTTTAAAACCCCACAATGGTGGAAGTAAGTCAAAAGATAGAAGATCAACTGGACAAAGCTATAAAAATCTGAGCAATAAGATATAGTATAGAACTATGATCTGGTGTGTAATATAAATATCCATGAGTCCATATCAATGTAAATAAATTATTGAATAACTAACCAAATAAATAAATAAGGAAGGAAGAAGAGATAGATCTCCCATGCTGACAAATTCCAAATAATTTATGGAGATAGTCTTCCCTTAGGGTGGTGGCACATCACTCTTCACTTTTAAAGTGTGGTCTGTGTTTAAAGCACTGTATGAAAAGGGAGACAGAGTACCATTCTGGTGGAGACATCTGACAAACGCTACCTTAGCTGGATCATTAAGATTAACCTCAACCATAGGCCATATTGATAGACTGTACCCTTGATATGATGTAGTGAGAATGGCACTATACCTCTGTGGCATTCCTCCTCAAAACTCATAATACTTGTCTAATCATGAGACAGACATCAGCCAAATTCCAATACAGGGTCATTCTAGGAAATAGTTGAGCAACTCTCCTCAAAACTGTCCAGATCATCAAAAATAATGAAAATCTAAGAAACTGACACAGTAAAGAAGAGTCTAAAGACACATGACAACTAAACATAAAGTGGTATCCGGAATGAGATTCTGGAAAAGAAAAGGAACAATAGAGAAAAGTTAAGAAAGAATAAAATATGGACTTAATAATAACAATGTATCAATATTGTTTCATTAATTGTGACAAATACACTATACTACTGTCAGATGTTAATAATAGGGGAAACTGAATCTGGAGTATGTATGAACTCTGTATTGTATTTACAACTTTTCTTTAAATGTAAAACAATTTTGAAATTAAAAGTTTTTTTTTTTTTTTTTAAGACAGTCTCACTATGTCGCCCTTGGTGGACTGCCGTGGCGTCCCAGCTCACAGCAACCTCAAACACTTGGGCTTAAGCAATTCTCTTGCTTCAGCATCCCAAGTAGCTGGGACTACAGGTGCCTGCCACAATGCCTGGCTATTTTTTCATTGTTGTCATTGTTGTTTGGCAGGTCTGGGCCGGGTTCAAACCCAACAGCCCCAGTATATGTGGCTGGCACCCTAACCACTGAGCGATGGGTGCTGAGTCAAAATTAAAAGGTTTTTAAGAAAGACATATCAATAGAGGCAACATTCAGATCAACAGATCTCTTAAATAGATGTCTAAATTCAAATATTTAGACGATAGCAATTCAGTATTTTACCTTTCTTCTGACAAATAATTTTTTAAATGCATGTTGATTTTAGAAATATTAAAATCTGAAAAAGCCTATTTAGAATGTAGGATAATTAATTTCTTTCAGAGTTTATTATGTTGAATTATAATTTATAAAAAAAATGTTTATTTTTATTGTCTCCAATGCTGTGACTTCCTTAAGAGTAGGAAGAAGTCCTATTCATCTTTGGCTCCTCAGCACCCAGAAGCACAGGTGCTCAACTGTGTTTGAAGTACTGTATGTGTGGTTGAATGCCTAATGGAATAACTTCATTGGCTGATTTATAGCAGTGTCCAGTTCTTTTAACCAGAGTGATTACAAAAATAGAGGGAGTGGTAAAAAAACACAAACACAGACTCATACAAGCACAAATTTTACTTCAGCCCACTATTTTTTAAGAACCCTTTATTTATGTAATGGGTTTTAGTTTATGCTAATGGATGTATTATTTCAGATGACACTTCTGATGTCAAATTGATTGTATTACAATTATTCTTTTAGACTATATTTCATTGATACATAATATTTTACATATTTGTGAGGTACATGTGATATTTTGTCTCAGTCATAGACTACGTAATGATCAAGTCACAGTATTTGGGGTATCCATCACCTTGAGTATTTATCATTTCTATGTGTTGAGAATAGTTCAAGTTCTGTTTTCCAGTTACTTTGAAATACATAGTAAATTCTTAACTATTGTCACTCTGTTGTCAAATGTTAGGACTTATACATTCTATCTAATTGTACCCCTCTTCATCCTCCTCCTCCACCCCTAACACACCATCCTTCATAGTTTCTGGTAATTATTCTACTCACTACCTCCATGAAATCCACTTTTCTAACTCCATATATAAGAACATGTGATATTGTCTTTCTATGCCTGGCTTATTTCACTTAATATAATGACCTCCAATTCTATCCATGTTGCTACAAATTGCTTGATTTCATTCCTTCCTATGGATTAATGGTATTCCATTAGGCGTATATACCACACTTTCTGTATCCATTCATCTGTTGAGCCCCTGGGGTGGGATGCTGTCTGGTGAGGGATGGGCTTCTCAATATGGCACTGTCCTGTAGGTGCTTAGGACTTAGGAATCATTGGGGAGTCACTATAGGTTCCCCACTGATCCCAGGAAAGCAGCCTGCTTCATTTCCCTTTTTTTCCTTGCTTTAGGTGTTTCCTCTCAGTTCTTTCTTGAATCATGTTTTTCCCTCTTAGATGATCTATTTGAAGTGTCCTTATGTACTCACTACTTTGGTTCTTTGCAGAAGAGGCAAATACCAGATGTATTCAATCAACCATCTTGAAGCCCATTTTCTATCTCCTTCGATGATTTTTTAATGCTCAACAAAATGATAATTTAGAAATATTGGCTCATGCCTGTAATCCTAACACTCTGGGAGGCTGAGGCAGGTAGACTGCTTGAGCTCAGGAGTTCAAGGCCAGTCCAAGCAAGAGCGAGACCCTTTCTCTACTAAAATAGAAAAACTAGCCAGGCATAATGACCAGTGGCTATAGTCCCAGCTACACAGGGGGCTAAGGCAAGAAGATTGCTAAAGCCCAGGAGTTCGAGGTTGCTGTGAGTTATTATGCCATGGCATTCTACCTAGGGCGACAGAGTGAGACTGTCTCAAAAAAAAAAAAAATTTCACCAAATACATTTACATGACATATTTAAATAAAGTGACAGTGGGCAAATCAAAACTTCTGTAAACTTCAGACATTTTTAAGAGACCTATTTGGAGAACAACAATCAAACATCTGCCACACATGCTGGAGAAATTATAGTTTCTGGGATAATGATTCTAAACAATGAGTCAACTAAGCTTTTAATATTCTGTGGCAAAATTGAAAGCTATTAAGATATTAAAGAGGACTTTAATGTTTTCTTGCAAATCTTCTCCTTAAGTGGTAATATTTCTGAAATCTACCAGCATCCTCCCAGTTGCCCACTTCAGAGGCCCAGGATCCATCTGGACACTTCTCTCTCTACATTTCAACAGCAAAACACAATGTCTTATATCTTCTAAGTCCAAAGAGTCTCTTGAATTTGCCCACTTCTAAAGGTCACTACTTATGTCTGAGTCACCACTCTTCTCTAATGGACTTCCTTTCTTTGACTTTTGTCCCTTCTGATTCATTGCCACAGGGGAGCCAAAGAGATCATCATCAAATGCAAATTTGTGGAGACTTGTTCCCTTTAGTACACAGGCACTTATCCCCCTGTTGGCTGCTGAAGGCTCACAGTTGTCTCTTTCTCAAAATTACTCCTAGCCAGAGACAACTGGCACCTGAGTTAGTGGAATATACAATGATCAATGGCAAGATGTATGAAGGCCTGGCTCACATTAATTTGGGACAACATTGAAGGGTCATCCCATCTCTCCTTATTGTTTGCTGAATCATTCATTGCAACTATATTGAAGTTCAAATTCTCCCTCTACTCAGTCCTGTTTCCCATTCATTTCGAGATATTGTTCCCTAGTTTACACCTTAACAAACTCCCTATGCTCAAACCAAACCTCCATCTCAGAGGTTGTTTCTCACAAACCCAGTTGCAGACATCACTACTTCTCTTGCTACCCTCTTCCATGAAATTCATCCTCTGACCCATCTCTGTGGCAACTTGGATTTTAGTCTTATGTTTGCACCAATGGATGGAGCTGAGGCTCTTTATTTGCCACATTTTGTTTTCTTTCTTTTTTTTAATTGTTGGGGATTCATTGAGGGTACAAAGAACCAGGTTACACTGATTGCTTTTGTTAGATAAGGACCCTCTTATAATTGTGTCCTGCCCCCCAAAGGTGTACCACATCCCTTGTTCCCTCACCCTCTCCCTCCTTCCCTTTCTCAGCTCTCTCCCCATCCCCTACTCCCACCGTGTACTAGGACCTTAATTGTCCTCATATCAGAATTGAGGACATAGAATTCTTGTTTCTCCATTCTTGTGATGCTTTACTAAGAATAACATGTTCCACATCCACCCAGGTTAATACAAAAGCTGTAAAGTCTCCATCTTTTTTAGTGGCTGGATAGTATTCCATGGTATACATATATGATAGCTTGTTAATCCATGCCTGGGTTGGTGGGCATTTAGACTGTTTCCACATTTTGGTGATTATAAATTGAGCTGCAATAAACAGTCTAGTGTAAGTGTCCTTATGGTAAAAGAATATTTTTTTCTTCTGGGTAGATGCCCAGCAATGGGATTGCAGGATAAAATGGGAGGGCTAGCTTGAGTTCTTTGACGGTTCTCCAAACTGCCTTCCAAAAAAGTTGCATTAGTTTGCAGTCCCACCAGCAGTGTAAAAGTGTTTCCTTTTCTCCACATCACGCCAGCATCTACAGTTTTGAGTCTTTGTGATGTGGGCCATTCTCACTGGGGTTAGATGATATCTCAGGGTTTTGATTTGCATTTCTCTAATAATTAGGGTTGCTGAGCATTTTTTCATATGTTTGTTAGCCATTCATCTATCGTCTTTAGAGAAGGAGCTATTTATCTCTCTTGCCCAGTGATCTAAGGGATTGTTGGCTCTTTTTATGTTTATTAATTTAAGTTCTCTGTAGATCCTAGTTATCAAGCTTTTGTCTGATTCAAAATATGCAAATATCCTTTCCCAATGTGTAGGATGTCTGTTTGCTTTGGTTGTTGTCGCCTTAGCTGTACAGAAGCTTTTCAGTTTCATTAAGTCCCATTTATTTTTGTTGTTATTGCGATTGCCACGGAAGTCTTCCCCATAAAGATACCACATTTTGTTTTCTACAAAAGGAAAATGTATTCTAGAGCCAAGATTCTCAAACTGTAAGATGCCTATAAATCACATTGATCTTGCTAACATGCATATTTGGATATTTTGAGATTCTGCATTTCTAATATCAGTTCCCAGGTAATGCTGTTGCTACTAGTCTGTGGACAACATTCTAGTGTTAATATTGTAGAAATTCTCTTAGATTCCTTCCAGCTGCACTAGTTTGACAGGCAGCAGCATAGAATTCTGGATCAAAGACTCCAAATTTGCACAAAATTGCCTTCAAGTCTTAGTTCTGGGCTTCTCAGCATGTGACCTCAGCCAAAGTGTTCTGTTCAGGCCTCAGTTTCCTCATTTACAAAATGGGGGGGTGGTGGTGCCAACTCTAGTATATATTATTGTGGTGCCTGAATGACATAATACAAGCAGAGCCACAGGACAAACATTTAGATGATCGCTACCAGTAGCATCACCTCTCAACTATAAGTGGTATAGAGATGCAGAGAGGAAAGCAGGATGGAAGTAGCAGTTTAGGCAGCACAGAGATGAGGAAGGGTTGTATCAAACAGAAGAGCAAGAGCTAGAAAGGGGTAGAGTGGCATGACTTTTCAGGATTTTCTGTGTCATTTTGCAAGTAAAGAAAGGAACCTAAGTCCCAGCTGCCAGCTGTTCTGTGATCTGTGGGCTGGATAACTTAGGAAATGGGGAACAGAATGGGTGCAGAGCAAAAGAGAAGCTATCCTGTTATTCCTTTTTGTGCCTTTTGTGCTTAGTACCCCTCCTAGAATGTACCTTTAAGACTCATGCTGGATTTAATCCTAGTACGTGTATGATCAAGGAAAACCGTAGTCCCCAGAGCAGCATTAAAAAGGACTCCATGGCCTTAACATGTTTCCTTTGATTCTGAGCAAGGAGCCACATCAACAGGAAACACTGTTGTTTTCTCTCAGAAGGGACGGCACAAAGCAGCAGCTGTTGTGTAAGCCAGTGTGCTGACAAAGGGACAAAGGGACACATCTTGGAGCTATGTGAGACAAACAGGCAAACAGCGAATGGCATTCATTTCTATTTCAGTCAGGAGCAAGTATAGATTACCTGGACAGGGCAAGGCCACACTTCAGAGCAGCAGGATGGAAGAGAAAAGTGGGGGAGGAAGCCATCTAGCAAAAATACTTCACCAGTAAGTCTTTTGTGGTCTCCAGTAAGAGCAAAGACATTGTTAGAGGTAGGGCAAGGCTACAGCAGGCCAGAGTGAAAGAAGCCTGTTTTTAATGGGTGAAAGGAACTTGACATAGAGAAGGACACGTTTTGGAAAATATCTGCATCAGCTCTCAAAATGCAAAGGGGGAAGAGAACAAGAAATTTACTTTAACTGGTTATAACTTATTCCTGTTTGCTTTTTAACAAACTTCATTGAGATTAATGTTCCAGTCTTTTACTAAAACAATGTGTGTGCTGTTCTAAATGAATGAAGTTTTCCTATACTTACTGCTCAATCATTCATTCAACCATATTTATAGCTTCTATATTTATTGCTATTATATGTGGCCAAAGGATGGGGTTCTTACCAGAGGAAGTTGAGCAGAAGAGATGTGCTCCAGGCATGGTTCATAAACTCTCCCTCCCACAGTCTTGCTCTGTTTGATTTCAGAACAGAGGCTGTTATTAGGATATTCCAGAAGTTTGAGCTACAAGACAGGAAATTGAGTCCTCAAAAGATGGAATAGAGGACAGCACAGATGCTCACCTGACTCCATGGCCCTATTATATGTGTGAGAAATAAATATTTACTGTGTTAAGCCATTTGAATTTTGGTGCCGTAAGCTACAACAGCTAGAGTATCCAGGTTAACACATATGCACAATACAATGTGAGTATGGAAGATGGCCTGCTTTAGTCTTCTTTAGTCTCAGGGAATACAGGAAGGCACTTGCAGATACAAAAAAAAAAAATCCAGTGGAGTAGAAGTGGAAGGGAAACTAGAAGTTTGCTAGCCAGGCAAGGGAAGGGGGAAGGGAAAGCTGGGGTAAGGCAAGAGCAAACTCAAAAATAAGGCATCACTAAAGAGAATGGGTTATTTGGGAAGCCATGTTTTAGTATGGTTGGAGTGATAAATGCTGGGAGAGACTAGAGATACATCAAACAAACAATGTCATTATCTAGAACAAGAGTAGACAAACTACAACCTGCGGGTCAAGTCTAGCCTATTACTTGTTTTTGTATAGCCTGTGAATTAATAATGGTTTTTGCATTTTCAAATGGCTAAAAAACATCAGAAGAAGAATAATATTTTGTGGCACGTGAAAATTATATGAAATTCAAATTTCAGTATCAATAAATTAAGTTTTAGTGGAATAAAGCCATGCTCATTCTTTTACATACTGTCTAAGGCTGCTTTTGCACAATGGCAGAGATAAATAGTTGTAGCAGAGACCATATGGCTCACAAAGCCTAAAGTATTCACTATCAGTCTCTTTACAAAAAACATTTGCTGATCTCTGTTTTCCTTTTTTTCCCTCTTTTTTAAATTAAATCATAGCTGTGTACATTAATGCAATCATGGGGTACAGTGTGGTGTTTCCATATACAATTTGAAATACTCTCATCAAACTGGCTAATGTAGCCTTCATGTCATTTTCTTAGTTATTAAGACATTCATACTCTGCTTTTAGAAAGATTCACTTGTAACTTTGTAAGATACATGATGGAGGTGACCCCACCAATCACCCTCCTTCCCCCCACCGACTAACCCCTCTCCCCTTTGATCTCTGTTTAGAGCCCAAACTTTATCTCATGTGATAAACTGCACATTGTTTTCCTTTTTCACTTCTCTTTTAGTCCATACTCTGTCATGTGATTTTGAATTTCATACTGCCAGGTCTACCCCAGTATTCTTTCGCTTTCTTGATTTTGAGCTTGGCTGTGTCACTTGTTTTGGCCAATGGAATGTCGGAGAAAGTGATAGTGCACCTGTTCCAAGCCTTGCCAAAAATAGAAATCACATGTTTTTGCTTTTTGTATTTGTTTTGCTATCAAAGTCCCAAGAAGGACATGTTCTTCATAGATAAGAATGAAAGAAACATGGGGCGGAGATACCTCAACTAAGCCTCAGAGCCAAAGCCTGAATAGAGCCACCACATGCACTTCTCAGACGTAGTAGTACAAATAAATGCTTATTGTCATATACCACTGAGCTTTGGGATTGTTTGTTAACCAGTAAGAGCAGACTGACACATCACATAGCTGCTAAAAAGAAATTACCAGGTACAAACCCAGACACACTTCCTTACAACTAAATGTCAAAGAATATTAGCAAGTTAGGGCTGCCAAGACCTTATGCTAAAGGTATTTTATACTAATCATATAGAAGTCTAGTAAGAAACCAAAATTAGAGTGAACTCAGGCAGAATACTCTTGATTCCTTCTCCATTTTTTGAGGCCTCTGACATCCTTATATAAAGTTAAATGGTCCTATGTTTCCATAGAGAATTTCCTTTTCTTCCTTTCAATCCACCTGGTCTTTGTTTTGGTATGTCCCTGCTATGTCTTCAATTTGTTAGGACTGTCCATGCCTCTCTAATAGGAAATTCCTCCCCCTGCAATCTGACTTGTATAATTTGGAAACTTGAGAATTTCTAATTCATCCCACCCAGGGAATTCTGTCATACAAATCATTTTATGAAATGTCTGAGAAAGGAGCTGAAGTAAAACACCAAAAGTGCCCTTTCCAGGTTCTTGGTTAATGCCTGTATGAGTTGTCACGGTGACTGGGGAAGGGATGGAGATCAAAGAAGAGATTAGAGAAAATATTGTCATATTGGGACCTATAAAACCTTGTGAACATTTGCTTCTTGGAAATTAACTCAGGAAATTGCATCACTCCCTGACGTTGTTTCCTGGATTTCACAAGGTCAGTAAAATCTCCTTAAGATCCTATAAACTGGGATTATTTCCTCTTTCTCTTATCCCAGAGTTTTACGGTTCATAGCCAGGAGAAGCAGCATTCTGGGCATGGTAACATTAAAATGTAAACATTTGAAATGTGTTTATTTATTTATTACATTGAAGCCTCCCACTTACCTCTTTCAGTTGCTACCTGCTTTCTTACCACCAAAATAAAGCAAATAAAAGGCAGACACAAAGCCTCAGTCATCCACAAAGCAATTAATCACTATCTCTGAGAGATAGAGGCATCAATAGCTTTTGAAGTTCCTGGATGATTCCAATGTGCATACAAATTTGAAAACCACTGTTCTAAGTCATGTTCTTGAGAAATCAGCATTCTGTACATCACAGGGGCACCAAGAGGCAAATAATCACCACATATCAAGAGTTTGAGAGTACTTAGTCCAAATTGGCATGGTATCAGTTAAAATATTTTAGTTTCAAAGTAACAGAAAACTCAATTTAAACCAATGCCCTTGATAAAAACATTTATAGCCCCATGTAAATAAAAAGTTCAATGGCAGTATTCTTTTCTGCTGCTGCTCATGCTATCATTGCTGGTGGTTCTAGGAGAGCTTTCCAGAAGCACCTGCAAGGGCTTCAGAGATATGTTGCAACTCATCTCTGAACCAATTAGTGGGACAAATGTTTAGTTTAGGCCAATTAGGACTTACCACTAGAGCTGGGAGGGATGACAATTACACCTAGAAAGGATGGCTGCCTCATAATGTCATAAAATGGATCTTGTTAGGAAGGGAAAAGTATGCAATTGTGGCTGGTGAGACAACTAGAAAATACCCACTGAAGAATGGGGACAAAGCAAAATATTCCTTAAATCATTTTTTGGATTTGTTATTGATAGCAGAGTAGACTTGGATTCCTCCTAAAAAGAGGAGGTCCTTCCACACATTTTCTCCCAAGTCATGAACCGTGCAAATGGATGATAAAATCACCAAGGCCTGATCATTCTTGAAGTTTTGAATTTCTTCTGTCTTTTATATCATCCTAGAACAATGGGAACAACACAGGCACTTTTATCCAGAATGGTCCAAAGAATTAGAAACTCCTCATTTGTGGACCTGAGGGAGATTTTATTTACTAAACTCAAAAGGAATGGCTACACATTGGGAACATATCAAGTTGCCCTCTGAATGAATGCTCTCAATAATTCCCCAGTCTCCACAGAAGAAGATAGCAGCTATTCTCCTTTGATTAGGACAGCCTCTCGGGGACTGCCGCTGAAACCTCAGGACCTCTGACCAAACTAGTGATAACCTTTTTAAAATCAGACTCTCTGATCTCTGCTCAGGGTTGGGTGGAATGAGTGTGGTAAGAAGACTCTTCTTGTCTGCTCTTTCTAAATTTAGACTGGCAGGAGAAAACACTTGGAAAGCTATTTCTTTGAGTGTTGTGACTCTTGGGTAACTTTGAGTTTTGAGTACTCTCGATTACCAATCCTTTCCCTTCCAGGGATAGCCACGACTTTCCTCCTGTTTGTTTTCTGGCCTGAGAGCTTGGCTTGGATCCAGTGAGAGGGTTCTCCCTCTGGCTTTCTGCCTGCTGGGGGGTGTGTGTGTACATATTTTTTTAGGCCTACATCCCCTCCCCCACCAGGTGTCAGGTTGAGGAGGTCCTGAGAATTTGCAGCTGATTGTATAGAAATGTGCACCCTAGGCACCCCATTTGTAGCTGATGGTCTAGCCACCTATTGCCATCACTCAGGAAATTGATCTCTCTTTCCCTTTTGCCCTGATTGCCTGCGGTACTAATGTTTTTTTTTCTTCTTCTTCTTTCTTTTCCTTTGACTGTCTTTGAGAGTGACTTTGGATCTTGGGGCTGCATCTTCTGCAACACCTCTTATTCTATAATTGAGCAACATCTCATTCTATAAAACAGAATGAGTGTCTGATGAGCTGAACAGAAAGAAAAGTTTGGCTTTATGGGCAGAAAAGAGCGTAAGAAAGCAGATATACAGACCAAAAAGCAGATTGGTCATTTCAAAGTTACTTTCCTTATAGGTCTAAAACAGAGGGGACTTCCTTATTGCTGTGACTTATGCTGACTAGAATCTCCTGTTTTTTTTTTAAGGAAAACTATTATTTGTAAAAGTTCAGTTTGATTTCATGGCACTTGGTACAACTGATTCCATACTGGTTTAGTCTGGTCTGCTGGGGCCTAGTGTAAGGGGCTGGTCCAAAATAGTGGCTCAAAAGGCTTATTGGTTTTGAATTATATTTTGCAATAGGTACTTGTTTAGATATCCTAGCTACTTTGACTCTTGCTTTAAAAAAGTTCTAATACTGCCAGTGGTACAGTAAGGCTTGACAGGGACCCCCTTTTCTAGGGCTGGGTGAGCTCGGAAACCAGTCTCATCACAGACCCCCATCTCAGGGCACAAACAGGCCCTTTGCACATTGCATTCTCTGGGCTCCTGCAATGATAAGAAAAAGTGGCCTGATTGGTATTTTTTATCTGGGCAGTTCCTCCTGGAGCAGGGAACACGCATCCTACTGTCTTGCCTGGGGCAAAGACCCAAGGACTGCATTCCTTTGCTAATTTTAGGATTTTTTTCTGCTTGCAGGCCCCTGGCCAATTGTGACTTGTTCCAGACATACACCTCCCCCAACCTCCTGCCTGTGGGCTAGGAAAAGTAGTATATAAACCCCTAGACTAAGGTGACCAGACGTCCCACTTTTGGCGGGACAGTCCCAATTTTTAACAATTTGTCCCGCGTCCTGCTCAGTTTTAAAAAAGTCCCAATTTTTGGAAAGAATGCACGACAAGCTAGGGAAGGGCTGGAGAGTGGGAAGGGAATATATGGTTTTTGGCTGCTGAAAAGGTTAATATAATTCCATTTGGGAATGAAGAGGTTAATGTAACTCCATTTGGGAATGAAGAGGTTAATGTAACTCCATTTGGGAATGAAGAGGTTAATGTAACTTCATTTGGAAATGAAAAGGCTAATGTAAACTCCCTACTCCCCTCCTGGGCACGGTCTCCCAGGTGGACCAGCACCTTACTCCTTTGAGCCACAGGCGCAGGCCTATACATACTTTTTATAAATGTATTATATTTGTAAATTGTACTTATGTTGAAATTAAAAGAAAGTTTACAATACTATTTTTGCATTCCAGGAAAATTTTTGTTGCTCCATGTAGACCAAATTTTTAATTAAGAACCCCCCTCCCCCAGTCAATGGTGTCCCACTTTACCAATGTTAAAATCTGGTCACCTTACCCTAGACAGAAGGCCCAAATAGGCTTCCCACTTGGGTTCCCCACTCTGTTGCTGGAGGTTCTGTTTCCTTCTTTCTTTTATCTGTTCCTTCTATCTTTTATCAAACTCTGTTTACTCCTGTGGTTTGTGGTTTCATTCTTCAAACCCTGTTATCATGAACCTGACACAGAGAAATTCCAGCTAGCCAAAGCCCAATAGTAGGATATTTGAAAGGATTTTTAGAGTGCTCTTACCCTAAAGCAAATGTCTTATTTTTTTCTGCTATAGAATACTAGCCTAATCTCCCTCTTTAACCTATAAATCAAATAAAATATTGAAATTTAATAAGTGTTCTGTTTATTAAAGATTGAACATGAGCCACTGATACATTTCCTTCTTTCCCAAAAGCAGCCAAGATACATCCACTCATAGTGAAATTTTAGTTTCATTTGTACCCTCGAAGCCATAATTCACCGTTAACTTAGCTTCTCTAACTTACTCATGTGGAGTTCCTGAATGTTCATATATTACTAAGACTGAAGCCTTGAAACAAGGGAAGAATAGCAGCGACACAACAAACACTTTGCTAAGGTGTCATATCCCCCCCCAAGAACAAATGATCCATGCAATAAAAAGAAATGGAGTGGGGGGCGGGGTGGATTGAGGTCAAATACCTCACAGGTGCCAATGGCAGGAAAATATACAGCAGAAAGCTGAATTACTCAAAAAGTTAATAGTAGGACTTCTAGTTTATCTAGCAAAATGGCCATGCTGACTTAAACATTAATATCAAATTCATCCAGTGCTAGGGATGTAATATTTGAATAAATGAGTTTTACATAAATTGTATTCTTTAGACTGTTGTCTTCCTACTGCCACAGGCCTTTTAGTCCAAGGTGTCCTCTGTCTGGATCAAAAGGGACATTCACAATTTTTAGGTAGCCCAACAGAGGCTTCAGATTTCTCCAAGGACCACTTCTAACAATAAGCACAGGTTAGCAACTCCCTCTTATTTAGAGACCATAATCTGAATTTGATTGGATTTCAATAAAGTACTATTTGGAATGAAAATAGGAAAGTAATTAAGGTAAGGAAAAGGATGCAAAAGTATATGATTCTCTGAATACATCCTAAAACTTTGGTTTGAGGGTCCTTTCCCACTTTGCTGAAGCCTGTGAAGAATACTACTTAACTGGTGCTAATACAGAAAGCAAGGAAGTGATTAGTTGTTTTTTTTAATTATTTCAGTTCATTTAATGTTCTTTCAAAATAGCATACTGATATTGCACAAATCTTTGCAATTAAATGGACAGATAAAAGCAATGCACACATACTTATTTTAGAGAAACAGTGAATTAGCTCTCTTAGTCAATAAGCTTAAAATGTAATAACATTATAAGACAGTTAACTGTGGGGTAACTGACAACGGGATTGGGTCTTGCCATCTTCAAACACATATTACTGCTTGCAACTATTCATTCCCTTACTTCCTTGTCAGAGGACTATACCTTTCTGCCCCATTGATTCTAGAAAAGTGGCCTATAAGATAGAGTCTGAGAAGTTAAGCTGAAGCAATACAGCAAATGTAGTCTGCTGAGTTCACATTTCTCCTCACAAACACTTTTCCTGTGATTATCTCCTTAAGGTTTCACCATGACTGTGAGGATGTTTATCTCAGGAGATTCTAAGGAGGTAGTCACATGTAGACAATAGGTGTTGTGATATTGGTAAAGGTTACTTTGATGATGTGATGTTTCTCTGATGATTCTCTAGATATATTGTTAAAGTGAAAATCACCTTTCTGTTGTGTAAACATTCTGCATTGTAACTTACTATCAGATAAAGTTAAAATTTTCTAGGTTGGTTTCCTTGTATTTCATTATAAAAATTATTAGAATTCTAAGTGAGGCAGAACAGAATTGAGAAGTTATCCTCACTGTTCTCCAGAATCGCCAGCCTTCTGACTAATCTTGGTGGACCTATCCCTGTCTCTGCATATTGGCTGACAGTGACAGGCAGCTGGACTCTCTTCGTCCTGTCACAGACTTGGCCACATAACTTACTTGGGCCAATGGGATATGAGATAATGTGCTACAAGTCAAGTTCAAGCAAAAGCTTTAAACATGGTTGTGGGATTTGGCTTAGTCTTTTTCTCCTCCTTTAGCATATGCAAAGACACAGGAAGTCACTACCTTAAGTGATGCTTAAGTTAGGGTGCTAAAATTAGAAGACAGGTGAGGCAAAGGCACCATCACAGCGGAACAAAGTCACAGGAGATGCAACTGACCCCCAGTTAACATTTGTCTGGTAACATTTCATTTAAATGTTATTGGTTTTATCACTTTGTTCATATGCAATTTTTGCATATATTTTATTTTATTGTCATCATTGTTTTAAAGAAATAAACATTTTTGAGGAAAATACTAGTTAAGGTCACAGTCTGAAATGATCATGTCTATGTTTGAAAACTGGCTTCTAAAATAGGAATAATAATAGTTTTACATTATAAGGGTTTTATGATGGCTGAATAAGCTTATTCACTAAAGAGTTTACAAGAATTCCTGGCTTGTAGAAAATACTCAAAACATGAGACCTTTTCATATTTTATGTTTATATATGCTATATAAAGCTATGATAAAAATAGTGTGAGTTAAAACTACAAGTCTGTGGGAATAGTTTTTCTAGTTGGGCATCTCTTCAGCTGAAAAATGAAACTCTTTAGGTTGTCCTGAACAGCTGACTGAATTTGGCATGCGGGTGAAGGTGAAGTGAGATTATTCAGGGACTCCTGGCAGACAGCTCTACAGAGACTAATAAAACAGTGAGTGCCGAGGTGTGTGCTTGTGCCCATGTGCTGCGTGTGTGTATATATTTGTGTGTGTGCACAACATTGTGTTAGATTTATCTCCCTGCCATCTTCATCATAAAAAAAAGCAGGGATACATAATATTAAAAGTGACTAATGGGAAGACTAGGAGATGGGAGGGTGAGGCCTGCTTTGGGCAAAGACAGAGTGTCCACCTCTGTCTTCTAATTCCTTCTCCATTTCTCTCCCACACCTGAGGCTTATACAGAGCTCTTATTTGAGGCACTTTTTCAAACCCATGTTCACATATAAGATTATATCCAGGAATTGACCTTTGGGCTCACAGAGAGACAGATAAAAATGTCTTTTTCATAATGCTGTTAAACCAGCTTTTATATATACCTTTTCTCTAACTCCCTGTATGTCTGTAATATGAGGTTCTTGAATTGTGATATATATTATCCCAACTTTGAAAGTCCTGGAGCCATAGATAATAGGCAGCCTTTCCTTAGTTTTTCTTTTCTCCATCAGAACACAGTTGCTCTTGAAGCTACTTGGACAAAAAATGTCAGGAGAAAAATTACTAAGGAAAAGTATCATGGCTAGTGTCACTAGGATGTATTTACTTAGAAAAGCTTCTTAAATAGAAAAACTGATCATCTAACTCATACATGGAGCTAGCTGGCAGAACACAAGTGTCATAGAAGCAAGATGGAGGGATATGAACAAAGGGCTGACGGGCTAATAGCCTCAGGTCAAGTGGTTTGCAAAGGTACCATGAAGACCTGGTGAGATGTGCAGGATAGAATGAACCACTTAGAAAAAGAATTTCATTTTGCCTCAGAGAATAGGGCAATCTGTTTACCTATATGCAACCTCAGTGATACAGGCTAATGTTTAAACACACTATTTCCCAGAAGTGCAAAGAAAATTCAGCTTTATTTTTTCTCATTTAAAAGTATTTATGAATATGCCATATAAACATGTAATTTCACATAGATGCATGTCTGTCAATATAAACATACTTTTTTAAGACCATGGGTCAGCAAATTTTTTCTATAAAGTCCCGAAGACCAAAATTTCCAACTCTGTAGATCATATAGTTTGCTCTGTTGCAAACTGCTCAGCTTGGTCATTGTAGTGCAAAGGCAGAAGGAATGAGCATGGCTGTGTTTCAGTAAAATGTTATTTACAAAAACATATGGTGGGCTAGATTTGCCCTACAGGCAGTAGTTTGTTTTAAATCTTTTTTTCCCTTTCCTTTCGCTGTTTACCTTCCCTCTCTCCTTCTCCTTGCTGTATATGTGCCAACTTCCTTTATTCCACCCTGCAGTCACAACCCATGTTAATAGCTGGGTGTCTTTCCATACTTTTCTTCATAAAACAGCTTTATATTTTTTCTATAATTCCCAAACCTGTGATTCACGAGGCAGTAAGGAGATATAAGAACTTAAATTGTAAATAAATGATTTTTTATTTTAAGAGTAAAAAGAAATCCTAGCTGCTGTAACAAACTTTCTAATTTTAGAAGCTTCACCCAATAAAATATCTATCTAGCTCTTATTCATATCAAGTATGATGTGTTTATGACAAGTGGACAGCCTTTCATGGGGTGACTCAGAGATCCAGGCTTCTTCCAACTGTGACTCTGTCATCCCTATGTCTTTAGAGCCTTAGCCTTTCCTGGATTTTCTGCACCCCACTGGTAGGTAAGGGAAGAGATAATAGCAAGGATCACATGGGAGCTTTTTATGAGCCAGGCCTAGAAATAAGTGTACTTCTGTCCACATTCAATTGGTTACATGGCTGCATGTAACTGCAAGGGATTCTGGAAAATGTACCCAGGCTGTGTGCCCAGCGATATATACCTGATAACTCATGGTCATGTGACTTAAACTGCAGGCACATTTGTGCTTTATCACACTGAGATGTCAGGCTTATGTGGTAAGTTTGAAGTAAACTCATTCCTCAGGCCAGAATTTATGTTACTCTTTCAGAAATCGTTCACAAAGATGTAATAAATGATCAATATTCTCATTTATTTACAATAACATTAGTCACGGCCTTACTTTTAGTAGCAAAAAAAGAGAGAATGCTCTAACAATGGAGAAAGGGTTGGCTAAATAATGGAACATTCATGTTATGAGATATTATGTAGCCACTAAAATTCCTGTTTTTAAAGTTCATTGAAAGACAAAGGAATATTTAATTATAGCATATGTTTTGTTATAAGCTTACAAAATGACTTTGTATTATATTACAAAATATAATCCTGATTTTATAAAATTTATAATATGCACTGACATAAAGTAAAAACTAAAGGAAAAATATGAAAAAATTAATGTTAATTATCTCTAGGTATTAGATTTACAGGTCATTTACATTGTCTTCTTAAATTTGTTCTGGGTTATAAATGTTCTTTAGCAAGTAGGTATTTCCTTTATATGAAGAACAAATACATTATAGCTAATATAATTTTGATGTTTATTGAAAATACATGTAGAAAACTATTAGATTAGGAAGTAGTGCTTTGGGGCAACATTTCCCAGAGTGAGTTCTGGTATCAAGTTCCAAAAGATGTAAAGCTACACCAGTCATCACAACTAACCTACAGCCAATTAATTCTAATAAGAATAAAAAATATTTGTTCTTGTAAAGTATTGTAACTGTGGAGTTATTTGTTACTGCAACAAAGGTAAGTCAGGAGCTAAATCTGAGAATTCTCTGATCTGTTAGTTCTCCGATCCTGTTAGTTCTCCATATTGTGAATGTTCTTCTAACAAGATTTATATAATATTGGAATGAAACACTTTAGGGATCATCATTTACCTTTCCATATTTCAGACGAGTAAACAGCTATTTACAGAGGTCAAGTAATGGCCTAAAGATACAGCGACTTAATCACAAAACTAAAATTGGAGTTATCCTGGTCTAGAGCTCCTTCAGTACTTTTTCTACTGGATGGTGTAACTGAGAGACTACTGGAAAGACCTCATATCTTAGTTCCCAAAGCATTGCCCACTTAGGTCCAGTATTTTTTTATAGTATTGAAAAGAAGCACAACTTCTGAGTTCCCCGATTACAGATCTAGAATCAGAAGCATATCGTGAGGTCTAAACATAAAAGTTATGCAAAACTCATTTATAGAAAATTGGGTGGACTTATTAAAAGTCATTAATTAACACCCAAACAAATGTTTATGCTTAGAATGAAAGCAAATATACCTCTTCTCCCCAAAGTGATCTATGTTCAATAAAAATCCTGACAGATTTTTTTAAAAATTCAAAAATGTATATGGCAGAGAAAAGACTTAGTTTTGTCTATAGACTCATGAGGACTAATAGAGTGAGATTATTTGCTAAGGGAGATATCACTATATAACAAAGTCAAAGGTATAAGAATCAGGGCAATGAAGAATTTATACAGAAATAGAAAAACTAGACCAATGAAATGGGAGAGTTCAAAAAGAGATACAAAGACCAGATTTCAAAGCCATGGAGAATGGATGGACTTCTTGATAAACATTGCTCTGAAAATTAATCTATGAAAAACGAATTTTTATCCTAATTACAAATCATCCAACAATCAGTTTTTAGGTAGCTTTAAAACACAAGTGAAGAAAACACAACTTTGAAATTTCTAGAAAAAAAATAGAAAATATCTTTATGAATTTTGTGTAGGAAAGAAAATTTTAAACTACATATAAGAGTATAAACTATTAATTAAACAATTGATGTGACACTAAATTAAAATCTTCTAAAAATTCCAGTCTTCGAAATATGCTATAAAGAAATTGAAAAAGTAAGCCACAAATTTGGAGAAAATATTTGCAACTTATATGACCAACAAAGAATTATTATCCAAAATACATTAAGACCTTATAGAAATCCATATAAAGAAGAAAAGCAAACCAAGGACAAATGACCAAAAGACATTAATATAAAGAAGAAACTTGGCCAGGCATGGTGGCTCATGCCTGTGATTCCAGCACTTTGAGAGATCAAAGTGGGAAGTGGGAGGATTGCTTGAGGCCAGGAGTTCAAGACCAACCTAGGCAACATAGCATGACCGTATCTCTTAAAAAAAGAAAAGAAATAGCTGGCTATGGTGGCACAGGCCTGTAGTCCCAGCTTCTTGGGAGGCTGGAACAGGAGGATCACTTGAGCCCTATGATTGTGCCACTGTACTCCAGCCTGGGTGACAGAGCAAAACCCTGTCTCTAAAAAATTATTTAAAAAGAAAAAAGAAGAAATCTCCATGAACAATAAATTTGTTAAAATGTGCTTGATATGATTATACATCAGAGAAACTTAAAGAAAACTGCAGGAGGCATCTTTTCATTCCACCAGTATTATGTATGGTGCCCCTTCCCTCTCAAATTCACATCCTAATCCCTAATGAAGTAAGCAAGTAATTAAGGTTAAATTACATTATAATGATGGGGCCCTAATCCATAATAATAAGATTAGTGTCCTTATGAGATGATTCATGAGAGAGCTGGCACTCTCTCTCTCACTCTGCCATGTGAAGATACAGCAAGAAGGGGGCCATCTGCAAACCAGAAGGAGAGCAGTCACTGGAATCCAACCATGCTGCCTTCATCTCAGATGTCCAGCCTTCAGAACAGTGAGAATTTCTGTTCTTTAAGCCACACAGTCTATGGTATTTTGTCATGGAAGCCCAAACTGACTAAGGCAACCACATAGGCAAAAATTTTTAAATCTGATAATACAAGTGGTATGAATATGAGTGAGGGGAAATCTTACAGATTGCTAGTAGAATTAAGAATAAGTACTCTGGAATTTTTATTGCATACTTAAGGTAAACAACATGAAGTTTTCATATACATATACATAGTGAAATGATAAATCAACACTTTGGCAAACAATTTGCCATTATTTAGTCGTTTGAAAGATAGACTAACCCAGGGGTCCTCAAACTTTTTAAGCAGGGGGCCGGTTCACTGTCCCTCAGACCGTTGGAGGGCTGGACTGTGGGCCCCAGGACGAGTTAGCTGCTAAGCAGGACAGGCAGTGGCGGCAAAAACATCTGGTGGGCCAGATAAACGTCCTAGGTGGGCTGTAGTTTAAGGACGCCTGGTCTAACCTATAACTTAGGTATTCTACTTCTTGCTATTATCCTAGAGAATTTGGTCCATGTGCATACAGGAAACATAAACAAAATTATGTTTAGCCACATTTTTGTAACAGAAAGAATATGACAAATGCCCCCCAGAAACTGCAAAAACAATAACAAAACTAATTCAAATGCCATCTATGGGAAAATGGCTAAGAATATTCTGGTTGTTACAAAAGATAGTAGGTCATCATCTTTTTTTATAGCTGGTATACATATGATTATACTACATTTTCTTAATCCATTCATGTATTGATGGGCACTTGGGTTTTTTCCACATCTTTGTGATTGTGAATTGTATTGCTATAAACATTCGAGTGCAGGATTTTTGATGTTAAAATGACTTTTTTGTTGTTGTTGGGTAAATACCTAGTAGTGGGATTGCTGGAGAAAATGGTAGGACTACTTTTTACTTCTCTGAGGAATCTTCATATTACTTTCCATAGAGGTTGTACTAGTTTGCAGTCCCACTAACAGTGTAAGAGTTTTCCTGTTAAGTGAAGTATTGCAAGAATGTGTACTCAATACTAAATTAGAACTAGTTGATCAGCACTTACGTGCACATATGAAAACAAAACTCAATGGAATTCAAGTAGGTGGGAGGAGGGGAGGAAGGGACTGGTAAATTCACATCTAATGGGTAAATTGCATGCTTTCTGGGTGAAGGGAACACTTATAATTTTGACCTAAAATATACAAAAGCAAACTATGTAACCAAATGTGTGTATCCTTTAATATTTTAAATAAAAAATTTAATAAAAGAATATTCTTGAATAATAATAGAATGGACACTAAAAACAGTCAAAATTAAAAACCTACTACTTAATGAATCAACATGGGTTAACTATAGAAACATAACATTGAATAAGAAAGCAAATTGCAGAATAGTTGTAATATTATACCTTTTATAATAACTTTAAAAATCAGCTTAACTAAACCATTCTCATTTTAAGACTGCATCTATATGTATGTCCATAGGTGCCACAAAATCTTAAAGAGAAATAACACACTAATAGATACACTAAATTTAGATAAGGATTACCCCAGGAGAATTAGGAAGAAGGTCTTAGGAGGGTATACACAGGACATCAAATTATGGGCAATGTTAAATTTCTTGGCTTAGTAGTTAGTAAGCCAGAGCTTATTTTATTAATATTTTATATGGTACATGTACTGATTTGTATTCACCAAATATTTTAAAATAAATGACAAGATTAAAATTTTTGGGAGGTCCATATTGGCAATTAAATATGATTTTCTTAATTAACTGGTACATGTTCTTAAACTCTTCTAGACCACACTGGAGAGATATAACTAAAGAACAAGGTGCATGACTCATGACAGAATTTGAATGTGGCTAATTGGAGCTAATTGCTGAGAGGCACCCTGTGAATTGCTCAATTTTATCATTAAGTTCAGGGAATGAGAAACCCCCATGAAATATCAATGAAACAACATCTCCAAATGTACCTTGCCTGATTATGCAATGATTATGTTTAGCTTCAATTAATTATGACAATTAAGTAGTTCTTACCGTACTGGTAGCATTAACTCATTACATTAAATTGCTAGCAAAAAAAAAAAAAAAAAAATTAACTTGTGACCCAAAAGGGGAATGGCTTGCTTGTGAAATATTAGCATCTGAGAAAATGATTAATATGCCTCTTTTAAAGAAACAGATAGAAAGATATCCTTTGAAAAATATTTTCTAGTAATGATTCTTACTTCTACATCAGTTAATACTGTATAATATTAAATATTATATAGCATAAAATACACTAACACTAGAGGGGGAAAGTGATGATGAATTCTTTTTCAAAACTCTATACTGAATATACATACCCTCTCTCACCTTAGTGAAATCTCTAGAAATGATAAAAAAGATAGAAGACAAATTAATGAATGCATAATTAAGCACACAAAAAAAGAAATCTTGTGAAACTTGAAACTTTGAGCAAGTTCTGAAAGATGAAAAACCAAGGGGATTTTATTGAAAAGGAAAAAATATGCCCAAATGCTTGGAATTGAAGTCTATATCAAAAGGGAAAAACAACTCCAGGAGTTCTTCATTCCTGGGTGTTCTTGATACCAGGAGAAGAAAGGGGCTGGTCCCTGCAGAGTGGTTAGGTACAAGAACAAGATGAGTCAGAGGTATATTTCCTGTATATTTCTCACCCCCATGAACTGGGCCATACATTAGCATGGGGAGGTATCTGTCAGTCTCTTGTCAGGAGCGAAGACAATGAGAGATTGAATAAAAGAAAAACGTAATGCCCCAGAGAAGAACAGAGGAACTAGTCATAGAAGACAAACTGCTAAGTTTCAGTGCCTAGTAGTTTGCCTGTACATCCTCTAGTTTAACTTAAAATGCATTTAAAATATCATCCAATGTCTTGATTACCAACTCAAGTTTACATACTCAAATTTTGAAACATTAAATGAAAGCCAGTTGTGAAGGAGAGATAAGAAAGTTCATAAATTAAAGAATTAATACTCAAGGAAACAATAAAAAGAGCAAGTGGAACAGGGTTTTACAACAATTAATTTATATCCTTAGAGAATAAAAAAGACTTGTATCTATGAAGAGAAAGAACATTATCAAAAAGAACCAAATTATAATCTTAGATATCAAAAATAATAATTATAAAAGCCTCAACAGAAGAACTGCACAGCAGATCTAGAAATTCCAATATTCGTAAATATTTCTGGAAAGGGACACTAGAGATAATAAAAGAATGATTCAATATGTGAGGATTGTCTTATGGTAAATAAAGTATGATCTATAGATTAAGTGGCCCAACCAATAGCTGAGCAAGAATATTAAACAATGCCTTTCCCACTCCTGCAAAAACAGACAGACAGACAGACAGACAGACACACACACACACATTTAGACATGTCAAAATGAATTTTCAGGACATCAGTGTTGAGAAGAAAATCCTGGAAGACTGAGAGGATAAAAATTACATACAAAATATATGGAATAAACATCAGAAACTATGGATACAAAATAGTTGAGCAGTATTTTCAAAGTACAAAGGAAAAGTCACTGTGACAATATAAATTTTTATCAAGTTAAAATATTAATTACATGTGACAAGAAAAATAATATTGTGACTGACAAGTCCTACTGGCAATGAATCCACTCTGAAACAATTAATAAAAACATTTTCCAGAAAGCAGAAAAATTAATATAGGAGGAGATGTTTGGGTCCAAGAAATGATGCAAAACAGAAATTCATAAGACTTTTTCAGTAAAAAAGCATTTATGATAAATTTCAAAAATATATTCCATAATTTATTTCTTGCATCAAGGGAATGACAGAGAAGTTAAACCTGAGCATTTTGCTTTATTAGAAGAAGGATATAAATGCAGATTTACTTTAGTTCAGAATGGGGAAAATAAAACTCAAGTCACCTAAAAGCTGGAAAGAGAAAAAAGAATAGCTAAAGTACGATGAAATTAAAAACCACGATGGCCATAATACATGTATATCATAGATCTAAATAACTGGTATTAAAGATAAAAACCTATCTTAATATAATAAGGTAAATAAACTCATGAATAAAATCGATCAGGTGAATGACACAAAATGAAAAGAATTTGAAAAATACAATCAAAACAGAAAAGTTCTGTTCAGGCAATGACAGAGTCACTTGTATGCAACTAGCAATCCCATATGTAGCATTTAAAAACTGATAATACATATTTTAAAAATTATGCTGAAGGTGTGGAGAATAAAAAAAAAGGCAGAAAGAAACTAGCCAGAAGTTGACCCTTGAAGGGGAAATACTGCACTGGGTTACATTTGCATGTATATGACTTTTTGCCTGAGGGCAGTCCTTAGTAAGTCCTTCTTGAGGCTGCTAAAACTTAAGCAGAAAGCCAGCACTGCCCTGCTTGAGAAGCTGAGGATTTGAGTTTTGAGCTACTAGAGAAGTAAGTAATTGAGAGGGTTTATCCTAAAGGAAGGAGCCACAGAAGAGAGAGATGCGTTACCTATATATATGCTCTGCTCAAATGCCGTATGTCTGTGTTAGTGAGATTCCAAGATTCTTAAGAACAGGCAATATCTGGAAAGCTGAGAACTGAAGATCCAGGTTCTGCCCACTGCCAAAAAATGTTTTGAATTCCTGCCCAGCCAAATTAATTGCCTGGCTTGAATAAAAATCATCCCTTTTCAAAGGAAGGTGATACAATCCAGAATCTCTATGATGCCTTTTTCTAAATTTGGTGAAATATTTAAACCCATGTATCTAAGAATTTCAATGAACCACAGGGAGAACAAACACAAAGAAACCCATACCCAGGTATATCATAGTCAAACTGCCAACAACCAAAGATAAAAAGAATATCTTGAAGGTAACCAGAGAGAAATGATACATTTAACACATTTAGATGATTCAAGTAATGGCTGACCTCTCATTGGAAACAAAGACATGAAACTGAAATCTTAGAATGCTAAAAGACAAAAGATACAAATGCAAAATTCTATTTAAAATGTGTGAAGCAATTGAGGGGGGCAGAGGAAGATGGACTAGAGACATGTGGGAGAGCTATCTTCTAGGCTCAGCCCTCAGGGTCTTAGAGCAAGGCCCGTTTTGACTGATAAGCAGGCAGGCACTTCTGGAGAGATCCTAGCAACACTTGCTTCCTGGGAAAGCCACTCCTTAGCTAAGGCACAGGGTTTGGAAAGGTCGAAGTGTGTCTATTAAGTGGGTCAAGGAGAGATTCAAGCTCCCAACCCTGCAGGATTTGAGGGCAAAGAAGTCAGCAGAGGTTTCCAGTCTCTGTCTCCATCTTATACAGCTGTGTTGTGATTAGCATCACATACCTCAGAAGGTCACCTGTTGCCTAGGCAATATTCAGCAAGATATGTATGTGTGTGTGTATATAGATAGATAGATAGATAGATAGATAGATAGATAGAGATATAGTTTTTTTTTCTTTTTACAAATTTTTTTCAACTTTTTTACACCTAGATTTTTCTTTTTCTTTTTTCTTCATTTTTCTCATGTAAATATAATTTTTTGCTGTTGTCTTTTTTAATAATAAGGGATTCATTTTTGCTAGTTTTTCTGGCCTGTTATTTGTTTTTTTCCCCCCAATTTTAGCCCATAAGGTTTGTTTGTTTGTTTTGGTTTGATTTATAGTATTTTTGTTTTTCTTCTCTATTTGGTGGAGGTGGGTTCCTGTGTCTGCTCAGGCTGGCAAAGAGCTGCAGATGTCAAGGGACCCAGCCAACCCATCTCCTACAGAGGTTGGAATTCGTGGGTGTGAGTCAAAGAACCCTACTGTACACGAGTATTACTCTTGTTTCTCTCTTTCTGTTCTTCTCTTACTTTTGTCAATCTTCCCTTTCCCTCATTCTTTTTCTTTTCTCTTTTCTTTCTTTTTCTTACTTTGTATCCCTTCTTGCTCTTCATTCTCCTTGTCCTTTTAGTCCATTATCAAAAAGATACTTCAACACTTTAGGTCAGAGGAATGATAACTTAGAGAGCAAGATGAAGTGAAAGGAAAAAGTAGGGCAAGGAAACAGACAAAAAGAAAACACTCATGAGGAAGAAAGAGAAAAATCCTGGCAGTGTGAACAACCAGAATACAACATATCCCTGCAAAGGATCATGGGGTAGCTACTGCAGAGGATTCCACCTATAAAGAAATGTTAGAAATAATGGAAGGAGAATTTAAAATATGAATGGTAAAAACAATGAAAGAAATTGCTGAGAAAGTGGAAAATAACCAAAAGGAAATCCAAAAACAGAATCAAATAAGAGATAAATGATATGAAGAATATAGAAAGGATATAGCAGAGCTTAAGGAATTGAAGCAGTCAATCCGAAACCTAAAGATGCAGTAGAAAATACCAATACCAGATTAGACCATACAGAAGAAAGAATCTCAGAGTTAAAGGATAAAGCTCTTGAGCTAACTCAGGCAGTTGAAGAGACAGAAAAAAAGAAAGAGAAAGCAGAACATTCACTGAGAGAATTATGGGACTTCATGAAGTGTTCAAACATATGAGTTATAGGTATCCCAGAAGGGGAAGAAGAATATCCCAGAGGAATGGAAGCCCTACTACAGGAAATTGTCAATGAAAATTCCCCAAATATCATTAAAGATTCTGACATACTCCTTTCAGAGGGATATTAGATCCCAGGTCATCTCAACTCAAATAGAGCTACTCTAAGACACATTGTCATGAACCTGTCCAAAGTCAAGATGAAAGAAAAGATTCTGCAAGAAGCTGCCAGGAGTAAGCGCGAATTGATCTACAGGGGTAAATCTATCAGGGTGACTGTAGACCTCTCAAATGAAAGTTTTCAAGCCAGAAGACAATGGTCATATACCTTTAATCTACCTAAACAAAACAATTTTCAGCCCAGAATTCGATATCCTGCTAAGCTAAGCTTTAAAATTGACAGAGAAATCAAATTATTTACTGATATGCAAACATTGAGGAAGTTTGCCACAACAAGACCAGCCTTACAGGAAATACTTAGATCTATTCTGCACACTGACCATCACAATGGACCATCAGCAAAGTAAACACCCAGAAACTAAAAGACAAAACCTAGCTTCTACAGAAATGCAAATCAAAACTACTTTGAGATATCACCTAACTCCAGTAAGATTAGTCCACATCACAAAATCCCAAAACCAGAGATGCTGGCGTGGATGTGGAGAAAAGGGAACACTCCTACACTGCTGGTGGGAATGTAAACTAATACATTCCTTTTGGAAAGACATCTGGAGAACACTTAGAGAACTAAAAATAGACCTGCCATTTGACCCTGCAATTCCTTTATTAGGTATATTCCCAGATGACCAAAAATCGCATTACAACAAAGATATTTGTATCAGAATGTTTATTGCAGCCCAATTCATAATTGCCAGGTCATAGAAGAAGCCCAAGTGCCCACTGATCCACGAATGGATCAATAAACTGTGGTATATGTACACCATGGAATACTATGCAGCCATAAAGAAAGATGGAGACTTTACTTCCTTCATGTTTACATGGATGGAGCTAGAAAATGTTCTTCTTAGCAAAGTATCACAAGAATGGAAGAAAAAGTATCCAATGTACACACCCCTATTATGAAATTAATTTATACCTTTTATATGAAAGCTATAACCTAATAACAAACAAAAAAGACAGGGAAGAGAGAAAGGGGAGGGGGCAATGGGTGGAGGGAGGGGAATTGGAGGGATCACTTCTGTGGTTTATCTTACAAGGGTACAAGTGAATCTTTCTAAGAGTAGAATATAAATGTTTTAACACAATAACTAAGAAAATGACATGAAGGCTATGTTAACCAGTTTGATGGAAATGTTTCAAATTGTATATGAAAACCCCACACTGTACCTCAGAAGTGCATTAATGTACATAGTTACCATTCATTTTTTAAAAAAAAAAACAAACCTAGCTTCCACAATGATGCAAAAGATAAAACTAAGCAATGAATTTTCACAAAATAAGATGAATAGAACTCTGCCACACTTATCAGTTATCCCAAAAATGTTAATGGCTTGAATTCCCCACTGAAGAGGCATAGGCTGACTGATTGGATAAAAAAGCACAAGCCAGGGCAGCACCTGTAGTTCAAAGGTGTAGGGCGCAGGCCCCATATACTGGAGGTGGTGGGTTCAAACCCAGCCCTGGCCAAAAACTGCAAAACAAACAAACAAACAAACAAACAAAAAACCCCCAAGCCATCCATTTGTTGCCTACAAGAAACACAGCTAGCCTCAAAGGAAAAATTAAAACTCAGGGTTAAGGGATGGAAGATAATTTTTCGGTAAATAGAAATCAAAAGAAAAGAAGGGTTGCAATCTTACTTTCAGATACAAGTGGATTTAAAGCAACTAAAGTCAAAAAAGACAAAGATGGACATTTCATATTGGTCATTGGAACAATACAGCAAGAAGGACATTTCAATTCTAAAAACTTACGCACCCAATTTAAATGCTCCCAGATTCTTGAAACAGACCTTAATTAGTCTGAGCAATATGATGTCCCATAACATGATAATGACAGGGGACTTTAACACTCCTCTTACAGAGCTAGACAGATCCTCTAAACAGAAACTGAACAAAGATATAGGGACTTAAATTTGACCCTGGAATAACTGTGGTTGGTAGACATATATAGAATACTCCATCCCAAAGCTAAAGAATATACATTCTTCTCATTGGCCCATGGAACATTCTCCAAAATAAGTCATATCTAGGACACAAATCAAACCTTAACAAAATCAAAAGAATTGAAATTTTACCTTGTATCTTCTCAGACCACAAGGCAATAAATGTGGAACGCAACTCCAACAAAAATTGTCATCCCCACACAAAGGCATGGAAATTAAACAACCTTACGCTGAATGACAGTTGGACAGTACATCAACGATCTAATGAATCATCTTAAAGAAATGGAAAAGGAAGAACAATCCAATCCTAAACCTACCAGAAGAAAAAAAATAACCAAATTAAATCAGAAATAAATGAAATTGAAAATAAAAGAATCATTAAAAAAATTAACAAAACAAAAAGTTGGTTCTTTGAAAAAATAAATAAAGTCAATAACCCCCTGGCCAGATTAGCCAGAAATAGAAAAGTAAAATCTTTAATAACCTGAATCAGAAACGAAAAGGGGGAAACAATAATTGATACCACAGAGATACAAGAGATTATTTCTTACTACTAGCAAAAATTTTATGCCCAGAAATTTGACAATGTGGAGGAAATGAACTGATACCTAAAATCGAACCATCTTCCTAGACTTAATCACGAAGATATAGATCTCTTGAACAGACCAATATCAAGCACTGAGATTGCAGAAACAATAAAAAAGCTTCCAACAACAACAAAAAAAGCCTAGGACCAAATGGCTTCACATCAGAATTCTGTTATACCTTCAAAGATGAGTTTGTACCTATACTGCAGAACCTATCAGAAAACATTGAGAACGAAAGAACCTTCCCCAACATGTTCTATCAAGCAAACATCACCTTGATTGATATTCCTGATTGAAACTAGGAAAGGTCCTAACTAAAAAGAAGAACTACAGATCAATTTCACTAATGAATATCAATGCAAAAATACTCAACAAAATCTTAGCTAATAGAGTGCAGCTACTCATTAAAAACATTATACACTGGGATCCAGTAGGCTTCATCCAAGGGATGCAAGTTTGGTTTAATATACACAAATCCGTAAATGTAATATGCCATATCAATAGAAGCAAAAACAAAGACCATATGATCCTTTCAATAGATGCAGAAAAAGCATTTGACAAAATTTAGCATCTTTTTCTAACAAGAACACAAGAAAATAGGCATAGGTGGCACATTTCTTAAGCTGATTGAAGCCAACTATGACAAACCCACAGCTAACATCATGCTGAATGGAGTAAAACTGAAAGCTTTTCCTCTCAGAACTGGAACCAGACAAAGTTGTCTTCTGTCACCATTACTATTCAACATAGTGCTGGAAGTTCTAGCCAATACAATGAGGCAAGACAAGGAAATAAAGGGCATACAAATAGGAGCAGAGGACGTCAAACTTTCCTTCTTTGCTGACGATATGATCTTATACTTAAAGAACCCCAAAGACTCAACCATAAGACTCCTGGAAGTCATTAAAAAATACAGTAATGCGGCAGTGCCTATGGCTCAAAGGAGTAGGGCGCCCAATGTATACTCTCTATGTCTTTGTTGCAAATCAGTTGGCTATAAGGGTCTGGGTTTATTTCTACATCTATATTTTAATGATAGAGAAACTATGGGGGAGAGAGAGAGAGAGAGAGAGAGAGAGAAAACTAGCAAGTGTAGGAGCCAAGGTGCACAATTGGTTCTGTATATCTCTCTTTAAAACCCACACTTAGCCACTATGATCTACTGGATATATGAGATATAAATAAATTGCAACAAGACACAAGAAGGTTAAGAATTCCATTTTGTTTGTTTTAAAACTTCTGACTTTCCACAGAAAAATCTCTGATTTATATATGCTCAGACCAGGGGGAATCTTGGAATTTTTAGTGGTAGCCTTGTTTATGTAGGAAGACTAGATTATGTCATGGAACATTTTGAGATCATGTGCTTAAATATTTTGTATTTCACATATCCTTGGAGACCCAGTTTTTTTCCAGCCTGAATTGACACCACACTAGGAAAGGAGGCTGCCTGAGAATGCATGACTTACATTCAAACAGTATCACCATTTAGAAATCAGAACTTAGGAAACCATTCTTTCTCTGCTTTGGGCATTAAAAAAGTTATTATTTGATCTAATAATAGTTAATAACTGGAGGAATCCCATGGTACTACAAAGCCAGGGTGGTAAGTGTAAAAGAAGTTATGAAAATGAAATTCTAGGATATATCAGTTAGCAAGAGGAGAATAAAGTTGAACATAGGCTTTGTCTTATCTCCTCAATGTAATTGTGGAATGGGCAACAATAAACTCTCCCCCTGGGAGGCCCATCTGATGCAGAAAACTAGAAACCTGAATATTAAGCTAAGTTGGGAAGCTGTGAGAATAACCAGGTATCATAGACAAGAATAGGAGACAAGAAAGAGCGTAGCTCAAGATAATTTACTAAATGGTTTGCCTATCATTTTGACTGGCCTTTGTTGAACCAACTCAGCTGAACTTATGGTATTTCTTCTGGGACATCTTGAAAATTCCATGTGGCCTCTGATACATAAATTATAAGTCTGGCTCAACGCCTGTGGCTCAAGTGGCTAAGGTGCCAGCCACATATACCTAAGGTGGCGGGTTCGAATTCAGCCTGGGCCGCCAAACAACAATGACAGCTGCAACCAAAAAACAGCTGGGTGTTGTGGCGGGTGCCTGTGGTCCCAGCTACTTGGGAGG
>NW_003852446.1:167746-195391 GCF_000181295.1 Otolemur garnettii
AAAAAAAAAAAAAGTCAATGATGGTTTACAGTGAGTTTGGACCATCTTTGGTACTGGAAAGTGCTGTCCTTGACTATGATTCCATAAATAAAGCAGGTTGATAAGGATAGAAGAAAAAAGTGACAAGGAAGAGACAGAGAAGGAAGTAGAGGAGAATTGAGGTAGGGTACTTAGTTGTGTGGCAGGAGAGACAGGTGAAGTAGAGGAGAGCAAAGGTAAGACAACACAGAAGGAGGCTGCCATGGGAAAGGGGGCGGATCATGAAGGATACCTACATACTGGCTTCTCCTACCATCCTTCTTCAGAACAAGAACCTGATGCACAAGAGGTATTCTTTGAAGAAAGGTGAGGGGGGAAGACCAGAGATATGCCAAGATAAATACTTACATGGAGGTAAAATTGTTATAATACAAAATCTTATATAGGCTTCCTTCTGCCATCTTTGTTCTGATCCTATCAGAATCATTCACTGGCTGTGCTATTTGGGTAAATCCCTGAATCTCCATGAACCTTAGCTCCTGTATCTGCTTAAAATTTCAAACCAGTAATACTTGCTTGATCTATTTTATGATGCTATGGTTTAAATGTATGTCAGCCCCCTCCAAAATTCATATTGGAACTTAATCCTCATTGTGACAGTATTACAAAGTGGGGTGTAGGGGAAGTGATTGTGACTGAGGGCTTCACCATTGTGAATGAGATTAACACCCTTACAAAAGGGGCTCCAAAGAGCTTCCTATCCTTCCTTTTTTTCCTGCTATGTGAAAACACAATATTTGTCCTCTCAGGAGGACTTCAACAAGATGCAATCCTGGAAACAGAGAGTGAACCCTCACCAGATACCACATCTGCTGATGCCTTGATCTTCTACTTCTCTGACTCCAGAACTGTGAAAAATAAATGTCTATTATTTATATATTACTTAGTTTGTGGTATTTTGTTGTAGCAGCATGAACAGGCTGAGACAAATGGGTACCCAAATAAATAAAATAGGCAAAACATTTGGCCACCTGTCAAATTCTACAAAACAAGTTGTTAGTTAATTATTGTAGGATGTTCCTCCTTGGGGGCCGGATTGAAGTGTTCCCTAAGAACTCAGAAAGAATGTGTGTATTTGAGAGGTAATCTAGTAAAACACACACACACACACACACACACACACACACACACACACGCAAAGGTAAATCTAGGGCTATCCCTGCATCTGAAATGTCAGTTGCCGCGTTCTAACACACAACTTCAATCACAGGGTCTTGAGCATACAGGGAGACAGAGTGCAGAGTGGAGTGTGATGTGTGTATGTGTGTGTGTGTGTGTGTGTGTGTGTGTATCCCCTTGAACTATTATTTTTGCTTTAGCTGACTCTGTCATGGATCAGAAATGTTTGCTTGAATCTTCCCTCTGAGGAAAGAATACCCTGAGCTGCCACAGCCAGCCCTCCAGTGGTATTTAGTTTTATGTGTAAATTAGTTATAGTGGTATTTGGCTTTGTGTTGTCAGCTGCAATGACCAAATATAATGTGAGTCTTCCCTTGAGATAGCTCTATTTTCAGTGTAGGTAGTCAAAATCCCATGTCTAAGCCTCTACTAAGGTGAATTCATCCGCTTAAATAACACTGTGGGAAAACTTGTAGTGGCACACCGGCTTCTCTGGTGACCTCCAACCTTGGCCAGCACCTAAAGTGACCTACCACTTCTGGTATGCCTGGGACAGAGAGGTTTCCTGGGACACAGGACACCTAGCACTAAAACTGAGACAGTCTTGGGCAAACCAGGAGGAGTTCATTATCCTACCAGCTCCTCATTTGAACTGCAGCAGTGATTCTGGCACAGGTATCATGAAGATGTAGTGATGTGAGGGGCAGGAGGAAAAGGAGACACTTATTGCCACAAACAGGGACAGAGAACAGAGGATCCAGCAGCCACCTGGGCAAAGGAGAAAGCTTTTATGGCCTAAACATCCTGAGAGCACCCAATTAAGATTAAATCCCTTCAGCTTCTTCGAAAGATTCCCTTTCTCATCCTCCAAACTATTCTGGAGCATCTGACTACATAGTTGCCTAGGAATTAGTGCAAGTAATTGGTAACACAACCAACATACTGAGGCTGAGGAAACCTGGATTACTTGCAGGTAAATTTCCAAGGTCAGTTTCATGAGCAAACTTCCTACTTAGTATTCCCAAACGTCAGGCACACTGGAAAACTGTTTCTGTAACAACTGTCAAAGGTTACCGACATTTGGTTGAATGCTTGCACTGTTGTTTTTGTTCAGCGGTACCTTACCATCCTTATATTCCCAGATCGCAACCCTGTAGTGTGTAACTCATGAATTGAGGCCATTTTTGAGATAACTCATTCTAGCCCTGGGGAAGGCACTCTACTATAGTTAAGATATCTACATTGTGGACCTTGTTTGTTCTGTCACTAATTTTTTTGAGATAGAGTCTCACTTTGTTGCCCTTGATAGAGTGCTATGGCATCATAGCTCACAGCAACCTCAAACTATTGGGCTCAAGTGATCCTACTGCCTCAGTTTCCCAAGTAGCTGAGACTACAGGTGCTCACCACAACACCTGGGTATTTTTAGAGATGATGTATTGCTCTTGCTCAGGCTGGTCTCAAAATCCTGAGCTCAAGCGATCCACTTGCTTTGGCCTCCCAGGGTGCTAGGATTACAGGCATGAGCTACTGTGCCCCCCCCCCCACTAACTTGCTTTTTGGGGGTAGTGCTTGTGGTATACAAACAGGATTTATTGGTCCTAAGAAAGCAAGTCAGAGGAAAATATGTTTTCAGAGTGCATATTTTCTTTCAAGTCCAAATGTTGGAGCAACAATTTGCTGCACATATTTGCAGTTTCACAATCATATATTTCTTTTTATATTGAGAAAGATTTGTGTAACAATCAATTTTTGAACCATGTTTTTTGGTAGAAATTAAACCTTTTCTTGAAATAATTATATATACGTATTCAGTTAAAAAAATAATACAGAAAAATCCAACATACCCTTTATATCTCTTTATCTAATTTCTCCCATTAGTAACATCTTTCAAAGCTATAATACAGTATCTCAACTAGGATTCTGACATGACTGCAGTCAAGATAGAGAACATCCCCATTAGCATAAAAATCTGTCTTTCTGCCCTTTTATTTTATTTTTTTATTAGATCATAACTGTGTACATTACTGAATTTATGGGGTACAATGTGCTGATTTTATATATAATTTGGAATGCTTACATCAAACTGGTTGACATATCATTCACCTCACTTATTTAATTGTTTAGACATTTATACTTTACTATTAATATATTTGACATGTACGCTTGCAATAAGCACAGTAGGTGAGGTTCCACCAATTACCCTCCCTCCACCTATCCCCCCTCCCCTTGTCCCCCTCTTCTCTCCTTCTTTCTGGGCTATAATTGTGTTTTCTCTTTCTTATGAAAGTGTGGGTGATTATATATTGATTTCATAATAATATTGAATACATTGGGTATTTTTTTCCCATTCTTGAGATACTTTACTAAGAAGAATATGATCCAGCTCCATCCGATGTAAACATAAAAGAGGTAAAGTCTCCATCTTTTTTATGGCTGCATAATATTCCATGGTGTACATATACCACAGTTTGTTAATCCATTCATGGGTTGATGGGCATTTGGGCTGCTTCCATGACCTGGCAATTATGAATTGGGTTGCAATAAACATTCCTGTGCAAATGTCTTTGTTGTAAAGTGATTTTTGGTTGTCTGGATATATACCTAGTAGAGGAATTGCAGGATCAAATGGCAGGTCTACTTTTAGTTCCCTAAGTGTTCGCCAAACTTTTTTCTAGAAGGGACATATTAGCTTGCATTCTCACCAGCAGTGCAGACATCTTCCCTTCTCTCCACATCCATGACAACATCTGTAGTTTTGGGATTTTGTGATGTGGGCTAATCTTACTGGGGTTAGATGGTATCTCAAAGTAGTTTTGATTTGCATTTCTCTGATGATTAAAGATGATGAGCGTTTTTTCATGTGTCTGTAGGCCATGTGCCTGTCTTCTGCAAAGAAGCTTCTGTTCAAATCTCTTGCCCACAATGAAATGGGATCACTTGTTCTTTTCTTATTAATATGTTTGAGTTCTCTGTGGATTCTGTTATCAAACCTTTGTCAGAAACATAACCTGCAAATATCTTCTCCTGTTCTGAGGGCTGTCTGCTTACTTCACTTACTGTGTTCTTGGCTGTGCAGAAGCTTTTTAGTTGGATCAGATCCCAGTAATGTATTTTTGGTATTGCTTCAGTTGCCTGGGGGGTCCTCCTCATAAAGTATTTTCCCAGGCCAATTTCTTCAAGTGTTTCCCCTGCACTTTCTCCAAGAATCTTTATAGTTTCATGCCTTAAGTTTAAATCTTTTATCCAGTGAGAGTTAATTTTTATTAATGATGAAAGCTGTGGGTCCAGTTTCAGTCTTCTACAAATTGCCAGCCAAATTTGCTGCCCTTTTTATAGAGACATCTACCCACTTCTCTCAACCTTTGGCAACCACTAATCTGTTCTCCATTATTATCATTTCAAGAAAGCTGTATAAATGAAATTATGCAGTATGTAACATTTTGGGATTGGCTTCTTCCTTCAGCATAATTCCCCGGAAACATAATTCCCTATCTACATTGTTGTGATATCAATTGTTCCTCCCTTTTTATTGCACAGTAGCACTCCACCTAACCAGTTTTTACCTTAGGGAAGTCACTCTTTTTCCTTTCACTTTACTTTTCTCATCTGTGAAATGAGGACGTTGGCCTGGATGATACTAAGATGGTTTTCTATTGCAAATTTTTGTTTGTTTGTTTTTTGAGATAGTCTTACTCAGTTCCCCAGGCTAGAATTCCATGGCATCATAGCTCACAGCAACCTCAAATTGCTGGGCTCAAGCAATCCTTCTGCCTCAGCCTCCCCAGTAGCTGGGATTACAGCCACCTGCTACCATGCCCAGCTAATTTTTCTATTTATAGTAGAGATGGAGCCTGGCTCTTGCTGAGGATGGTCTGGAACTCCTGAACTCAAGGGATCCTTCTGCCTCAGTCTCCCAGAATGGTAGGATTATAGGTGTGAGCCACCACATCTATAGATTCTTTTCTCCCATAAAGGTTTTTATGATTTTAAATCAAACTTTTTTGATTATAAGACAAAACTCGCTCTCTTCTGTCATCCAATCTTCTCCCAGGCTAAAGGTGGGAATAGCAAGCCTTTTAGGAGAGGGATGTAGGGCAAGAAGTAGGAGGTGGCAAGCATCAGGTGTAAGTTGAACAGCCAGTTATGTTTTCTCCTGGATTTTATATGTATCAAATGACTACTGGGGCTAAACATGGGTTTGAGTTATGGTTCCCTTGCCTCTCTTCCTTAGCATCAAAATTAGCTTCATTGCCTGACTTACAATACTTGATTTTCAATGTAGGCTAAAAATCTGGTAGACCATTACAAGGTTGAAGTCATAACAAGTCCTCAAAATGGTCCAAATTGTTAAAATTTTATGACATTTGCCAGAAGCCCTCAAAATAAAAGTCCATAGCTTTGCAAATCATGTTCCATTTTAGCAATTATTCATTCTGTTTGGGGTTCTGCCTGGCATTGTGGTAGAGGAGTGAGGAGTGAAATATAAGCTCTAATAGACTGCCATGAATAATGGAGATCCATATTTACATGTGAGAGTAAGCGAAGCAGCACTAGGTTGATAATAACCATCCTTACATCATTTCTGCTGGAAAATTTGGGGCCTTCCCTACTGTTTCTCCCAAACGTTTATAAATTCAGGGAAAAGTCACTGTATAATACCTCCTAGATCCAGTCTCTAGTAGTTCTTTCTGGAAAAGGCTAGCCCATATAGCTGTGATTCTGAGACCTGAGCCTCCATTTTAAGTTCAGATGACCATCAGAACTGGGTTAATAATTCTGTATCATTAATTGTCTGTGCTTACACCCTTAGCTTCTCAACATATTTTATTTTTTCAGTTGCCTAAGACTCCATATGTCATTTATTTTTCTTGTGTCAATTTTTCTTAGTTTTCAGATGAAAATATTTCAGAGAAATGATTCCCGATTCTGGCTCTGCAACTCCCCAGGATGTCTCCAATTATCTCAAGAGGTGTCACAGCATTCTCCCCAAACAAAATGCTAATTAATTCATTAATGAAAAACAGAAGTTTTGGAGACAGTAGAGCTGAAGGGGAGAGTCTGAGTTGTCACAAAATCTAGCAGTGGTGGAGCATTCGATTCCCAGAAGGCAGGCATGCTGGGAGCACCCCATGGGGAAGCCCCAAGACTGTCCTATCTGCAGTTAATCTGTGCTCTCTAAGGATGAGTGGCGGCCATCTGAGGAAAAAGCTGCAAGAGATAGTGAACGAGCCCAGCCAATTTGAAATTTAAACAAAACTGCTAATTAGGGATGATTTAGCTTTTCAAATACAGGCAGTGCCATATTTTCAAGTAAGATGGCCATTGTTTGGAATTATCCATAGAAATAAACATTTGATTTCTTGGGAGACCAAGAATCCCCAGAAGGTGAACTAACAGTATAATATTAGTGTGAATTCTGGAAAGCCAATGGGGCAGAAGTCCATGGCTCTCAGAGGTGAGGTAAAAGACAAGCAGTTTTTTCTTTTTCTTTCAGAGCAATGTTTAAAATGGTTGAAGCTTATCTTTTATGCTCTTCTATCTTTGCTTCCTTGCCTTTCTCTCTAGGACCCTGTGTCCTGATGAAAATTTCAGCCCATCTTCAGCAGCCTGCTGGAAACTCATACCCGACCGTAGAATTCTCCATGTTCCACCAATTTGATAATATATACAGGGTGGGAGTGAAATTTCCTCCAGTGTTTTCTGGCCATCCTGCATGTCTTTAGCATTGGACATGTTTTTAAAGTTACCTTTGCTCCCATTTTTGACTCACTTCTAAAAAATTCCACTTGGTAATTGACTGATATATTAAACTCTACATGCACAAAACTGAGTTCCTGCGATTTTCTTGGTACATTTTCCTATCTCATGTCAGATAATAGCAACTTCATAGTTTCAGTTACTCAGGCCAGCAATATTGGTGTTATTGTTGATGCTCACTTCTCTTACTCCTCACAACCAATCCTTCAGCAAATCACCACTTTGACCTATGAACTGCTTCTACTTTGGTAGAAACATCAGCATTTTCTATCGCATTCTTATAACTACGTGGTCTAACTGGCCCCCCTTCTTTACATCCTTGCCTGTGAATGGTCTTTTCCTAACAGAAGTGCCATAGTGACCCACAAATGTGAGTTCATGTCATCATGCTGCTCAAAAGTTGCCAAGGTTTGGCCATCTCACACAAAGCAAAAATGGAAGGCCTTATGATAGCTTACAAGATCCCATGATCATCTCTCCTCATCCTTCCCCAACTGGCCTGTTTTATTCATTTCTCACTGCCTCGCCACTCATCCCCTACACCCCACCACCCTGTGGATGGATCATTGCTCTTTTCTGGATACACTGGGCCAGTTCCTGTCTTGTTCCCTCTGCCCAGAATGTTCTTCCCTCAGAATTCACAAGGCTGGCTTTCTATCAACTTCAAGTCTCATCTCAGTGAGGCTTTGTAGACTAGCCCACTCTAAAGAGCATGTTTTGCTCCCTACACCCTAGCTCTTTCACTGTTTCCCTTTACTGCCTTCTTTGGCTCCATAGAATTTATTCTCTACTAACACTCTTCCACCAAGTAGAAAGATGAATGTGCCTCCTATGCATGGGGAATGCGCATGCCCTCTATCAACTAATTACTCGCAAATTGGGCATTTCTTACAGTTAGAGTTGATACATCCGAAAAGGTTAAAATTTCATCTGGCACATAGAAAGTTCTATATGTGATTAGCTATTATATAAATACATAAAATGATACATTGTTGTTTTAAGATTTTAATGACTCATCAGGAAAAGAAGGATTAAATCCTCAGATTATATATGTAAATACAGGGTGGCAATAAAGTTCATGTACAATACTATTTAAACTGCACACGATATTTATGGCCAGCCTGTATAGGTGCCTATGTACATTTTTATGTATATATTATACATATATGTGCATATTTTTTCCATGCTGCATATTTACATTGAAATTTCAACCTACATCATTCCTAATCTCTGTTCAAGAAACTATGAAAATAATAATTTAAAATGCAATGTCAAGACTCAACGGTAGACCCTGTAATAACATTATTTGATGCCTCAATGAAATCCTCATTAGCAGACAGAATAGTATGGAAGCTATTTCATGCCTTCATTAATAAATGTTACAATTATGTTCCAAAAAAATGCAGTCATGTTTACCAATTAATTTTAATGGACCATGTCACAGGTTAGCATTTGCTAGGCAATATGTTGCTGATTAAAACCACAGCATTGTTCACATATGGCGAAGTAAATCATCCTGCAGGTATTTATGAGGAAGAGTATATTTTAACTCTTAATTTGTTAAATTTGATATAAATCATCTTTAGAAGTTTGCTTACCATCATTTGACTTACACATTGTGAAATCATAATGAACATGAATTTACCAACAATGTATTTGGTCCTAAATACTCTCCACTCATAGATATTTCCCACTTTTTAAGCTCACACCCTTTGTTTTATTTTATATCAGGAGCACTGGACTGGGTTACTTACATCTTTGCGTCTAACTGGCTGTGTAACTTTGGACAAACTCCTGTTATTTCTGCATCAATTCCTTCAACTGTAACAGGAGAACTACAACAATTTTCTCATTCCCCTGGTAACAGCTGTGTCCTTCATCATGGATGCACACAAACACTCTCTCACACACATACACACATTCACAGACACACACACACACTCACTCTCATGCATTCACATCATTACTTAAAATTTTTTAGATTTGCCTAGGAGAGTGTTTTTAAATTTCTCAGAATATATGGAAAGGGAGATTTTTTGACCAATCACTAATTTTATTTCAATATTATCTGAGAACATACACACACACATATATAATACCTTAATATTTATTGAGTCCCGTTTTGTGGCACTTTATGTTGAATTTTTGTAAATGTTCCTTGTGTACTAGAAATAAATGCTTCCTAAATGCCCAGCAAAGGGTTCTTTCAATGTATACAATAAATAAAGTTATAAATAGTATCCCTTAAATCTTCTACATTCTATATTTTAAAAATTCTGCTTGATCTACCAATTACTGAGAAAAATGTAGTAAAATATTCCATTGTGACTGGGAAATTAAAAATTTCATCTTATAATTCTGTCATTTTTAGCTTTAAATATTTCGAGGACACATTGTTAGGTCTGTGTCTCTATAGGTGAGAATCACTATATTATTTTATTGAAGTTTCTTTTTAATATTATAAAATATTTCTCATTAAACCTAAAAATATTTATTTTCTTAAAGTTCTGTTTTTATTAATATTGATATATATTTGTCTTATCTGGGTAGTATATGCCTGTATATTTTTATTTCTCTACTATTTGTGCATATAAAGTAGATTTAAAAATTCAAATTAACATTGTCTTCTTTTAACTAGTAAATTTAGCCTTTTCATATTTTTTGTGATTGTTGATATACTTAGATTTATTCAAATTATTTTATTTTGTGCTTTATATTTTCCTTCTTCTAAGATTTTTTCCCCCCTATTTCTGTCTTTATTGGATTTTTGTGTTTATTTATTTTTCAAATCACCTTTACGACTTTGGAAATATTTTGGAAATACCTTCAATCCACATAGTTGTTATTTTTCAGTACTTAACATGCATATGTTAAAATTAATAAAGTCTAAAGTTACTTAATATTTTTATCTTCCTTCTAAATAATATAAGAGCCTAAGATTCCTTAAACTACATTCAGCCTTGCTGAAGCAAAAGCCTGAAAACGGGCAACTGTCTTCTAAGTTGGCAGTTATTTTCTCTCAACTATTGTATGATTATTGGTACTGGTGAAAGTCATGCTGATAGATTAATTATCATTGCTTTTTATTTTATGGGTCTTTTATTTCTGGTTGATTTCAAAATGTTTTCAATGTCTCTGGTTTTTTACAGTTTCACAATAATATACTTATATGCAAATTAATTTCATTTATTCTGCTTGGAACCTGGAGGGGCAGGGCTCTTGAATTTGAATATTCAGATATTCATGTTTTTCATCAATTAAAAAGTCAGGGCTATTATTTCTTTGAACATTATTCCTCATTTTCTGTGTATCTATTTTCAGGTATTTTTATTGGGTATGTTGACCTTGCATATTCTGTCTTCTATTTTTCTTAACTTTTCTTTTGTGTTATTTATTTAGGTTTCTATGTTGCATTCTGAGTAATTTTATTAGATCCAAATTCTAGTTAACTTTCTCTTTAGCTATTTTCAATGGAATTTTTAACGTATATATTGATTTCGGTTAAATAACTTTATCTTTTACTCCTAGAAGATTTTTTTCCCCTAGATTTCCTCTATCATTTTTATTAGTGTCTTATTTTTAGCATCTGTTCCTTCTTTTATGTTATTTATATCATTCATTTATATATATATAAATATATATATTTTTTCTTCCAGATTTTCAATTTATTTTTCTGAGTTCTTTTTGGTTTAATTATGTGGATTTTTACGTCCAATGATTTTCATTCATAATAGATTATTTTCTTCTAAAAATTTCCAAGTTTTTTTCTTGAGATTATCTTTATCAGCCTTTTGTTTCAGTGTTACATGAATATTCTTGTGGCATGGGTTATGGGAACATTTCTACAGGTGAATTTTTTGTTTGGTTTCCTGGGTATTCTTGCTCCAAGTTGGTAGTATAAATATGAACTACAAATCTGTATGTGATGAAGGACTAGAAGTTAAAACTTTCAGATGACAGCATTTTCTTTTGACACTAGCTTAAGAAACAAAAGGAATCAAAGTTTCATCTTGTGTCTATCTGCTGATGGGTGGAATTTTAACTGTTTCACTTTTCCCTTGAGGCTGCAGCCCATTGAGATCTTAGTTCCAATCTCATGCCTCATTCAGACTTGGGAAGACACCGACACCTTAGTTCCTACTTGGGCATTAAAACCCAAGCCTTCAAATACTACTAAACTTCCTCAGGCAGCCAAAGTGCTACCTCACTTGTGGGCTTCTTTGAGATTTTAGCTCCTTCCTCATTTCTGGCCTTTGTCTTTCTTATGACCACATATACTTCCTTAAACTATTTTTTTTATTTTCATAATGTCTAGATATTTTTAGCAAGATTTTTGTTTTACTACCTTATTCTTCCATGTTGCTGGAACTAGTGGTTTGTAATAACTTCATAACTGAGTTCTTTGGAACTAATCTTGCAATTCTCAGATCTAATTTTACAATTATAGATAGAAAGATAATTTTTGAAATGCAAATGTCACTCCCCAATTTGAAAATATGTAATGACCTTTAGGAAGAAGACCAAATCTTTGGCGTTACTACAAGGTTTTCCACGATGTGAATCATGTCTATTTCTAAAGCCTCAACCCTTAGCACTTGTTGCCTATAAGGAACTATTTTTCTACAAATGAGTCACATTCTCTTTTACCTCATAGCATTTGTTTAAGCTGTTCTTTCTGAATAATCCCACCTTTTAACATGTGGACACTTTTAACGTTTGGAAACATTTAACATTTCCAATTCTTACTAAACCTTCTGATTTCTGCTTAAATGCCACTTCTTCCAAAAGACCTTCACTGGTCCCTTGTGTACACTCTGATGACATGTATGATTCCCTCTTTATAATATCCTCAATCTTATAATTATTGTTCAAAGTCTGTCTTGGTACTAATCTCATAAGAAGTGTTGGAATGTTGCTAACACAAAGAAATGATAAATGTTTGAGGTGATAGGTATCCCACTACCTTGATTTCATCATTATGTGTTATATGCTTATATCAAAATATCACATGTACCCAATAAATATGCACAACTATTATGTGCTTACAAAAATTAAAAATAAAAGAATAAAAAGCAAAAAAAAAAAAAAAGAGAAGTGAGACTTTGTCTTTTTGATTCACTACCTTTGCTTTAGCAATTAATCTAGTTCTTGGTATATATTTGGGGCTTAATAAACCTCTGTGAACAAATGAATGAAAAAATGATACATTTCATTTCTGAGTGGAGTTAACTGACCAAAACTTTGCTTAGCATCATGTTGCTTCCTAAAAAGAGGGGCTCTTTTTTTTTCTTTTGAGACAGAGTCTCACTCTGTCACCCTGGGTAGAGTGCCATGGCATTGCTAAAAGCAACCTCAAATTCTTGGGCTCAAGAGATCTCCTTGCCTCAGCCTCCCATGTAGCTGGGACTACAGGTACCCACCACAACACCTGGCTAGTTTTTCTATTTTTAGTATAGAAAAACTTCTTGCTCAGACTGTTCTCAAACCCCTGAGCTCAAGGGATCCACCTGCCTCGACCTTCCAGGGTGTCAGGATTACAGCTGTAAGCCACCACCCCTGGCTAAAAGAGCAGCTCTTTAAGGAAAAGTTTTTGCTTTAAAAAAATAAATGGTGTGTTGGGAGAATTTTGATCCTTGAGAAGTGAAGACAAAAGTGAAATCAAAACCTACATTCCTTTCAGTTTAGCCCATGCAAAGAAGTCTCTGAGCCAAATAGGCCAAAAGAGAGACAGACAGGTGTGGTTTATAAGACCTCAGTGTGAGCATAGTAATGGGATTCAATCAATGAAAGTGCTTGGGTGAGACAAAGGAATCTTTCAAAGGTGAGAAAGAATAATTTTCTATTTCTTCTGGATCAGTGACCTGCAGCAGGACTCAAAGAAGGATTAGGGCATGCTAATGAACAACGTCTTCCCATGTTGTCAAAGAATAGTTAGTCTTGTCATCAAACAGACTGAGGATGGAATCATGGGACTATGAATCAATAATACAATTTAGATTTCATAACCATCGTTTATAACCACACACTGCTATCCCTAAACTATTACTATTTCAAGAATCAGGTGATCATTGACTAGAGGACCAGAATTTGTAATTATGTCTGGCATGTTTTTATGATTACATGAAACCTGATTCTATTTTCTTTTAACTTCAAGGTTAATCTTTCACTGCTTTTTCAGATAAAATCTTTTCATGCTAATATTCACTTTTACTGCAGGACCCAGAGGCAAGCCTCTTTTTAAAAATTGCCTTCTATGTCAGGATCCAGAATGAATAATTACTTCCAATATGTATGCTGTTCTTGCTTCTTTTCTTTCATCCTCTCCTTCCCATTTATTTATTTATTTATTGGTGGAGACAGAAATGAGAGGGAGCATAGAAAATTAAGTGTTTTCTTTTCAGAGTCTACTAATTATCCTTTCCCCATCAAGTCTAATCAGGAAAGTAAAAAAACAAAGTCAGAAAGATTAATTGCAAGAGATAAAAGTAAACAAAACACAAATATGCCAAAAGTGATTATTTTTATCTTCTAAAAGGAGCCCTGACATACTAGTCTTTGATATAACAATATACCCATTTACAAAGCTTTGTGCAGATATAGCTACTACTGCATAAGAAGTAGATGCTGTTAGAAAAATTTTAAAGTCTCTATTAGTGGAAGGGAATAGATTATGAAAAGCAATTCCCAGTGCAGTGATGACTCTATTCTCCCTTCACTCCAAATATCTAACCAAATATTGATTAAATTTTCTACTTAATGTGCCTGAATTATGATAATGAAGATTTAATTAGGCTATCAAAGCTATATTTTAAGAATTCAAATTCCTTTAAGAGGATCAAGAAATCATTCTCATGTTAGTGTAAATTAGTTCATACTGCTTTTAACAGAACTATTGCCTTAAATTTACTGAATGATTCAGAGCTTTAATAGGGAAGGGGTGGAGGATTTGGGATAGCATAAAGACACAGATATCCTTAAGAGAGGGGCAAAAATGACAAAATAAAGTTCACAAAGGGAAATGGTAGCGTATCAAAACAAGGGGCATTTTCTTCTTCCTACTAATACCTGAACTGATCCAGCATTTGGACACATAATTCGGACACAAGGGTCTGGCGAAATCATGGTTTATATAGTCTTTTAGAACTATCTATGTGAGGTAGCTGCAATTTAAGTATATTTTATAGGCAAGATATTCTGAAACTCAAGCCTTGATGTATAATTTGATATTACAGATTGTTCATAAGTTCTGTGTATTATGTTACATTACTTTGGAATATTATTTTTTTAATTTGAATAGGTAAAAATATCTTAATATATACACTCCTTGGCTTGTTGGAAGAGAAAAGAACCTCTCTCCAGTACTTTTCCAGGCTAATGCTTATTTTTGGAGAGTAAGCTGTTAGCATCTACTGACATTTATAAGAAAATATTTTTTTTCAGTTCTCAAGTTGTCACCTATCGGAAACAGAGCAAAGACCAAAAAATAATTTACAAAAATGGCTCTTTCCTCATAGGAAAGCTACTCAGACTAACCTCAACACTTATTTACTCTTACTTCACACACTTCTAATAAGCTGGATTGTCTGACCTTTAAGTCCAAAACAGCTTAGAAGCAGTAAATTAAGGGGTGGTATGAGAAGAGGTCCTTATGTAACCTCATGGAGCCTTGTAAGTGGTACATTACTTTTAAGAGAAGTTATATTTATTTTCCTTTAAAAGCTTTTTTCAAACTTATCTTTCTTGAATGAATTGTTTCCAACTTCAGGGTTGAACACTTAATTATATCTCACTCAACTCAATGAGTTAGGAATTACCATCTGTATGTTCTGTCCAATTTCTTCTCTCCATACCCTGATAGAAATAAGTCTTTGGGTAGGGATACTATATTTATTGAATCCATGTAATAATTGAAGGATAAGGCTATAGTTCAAATAACATCCAGGGTGTAATTTCCTAGGGAAATGTCATTATTGCTACTAATTGCTGCCAAGAAGATACATCTCTCTCTCTCTCTCTCTGAGAGATTTATACTCTGAGGGTCCAGCATATAGGCAACTTTCCTGTCTATCCCACAATAGCATCCAACTCTCACCTTGTGCTTATGCAGTTTGTTCTAGCCTCAAAATTCAGCAGAACTTGCAAGCCTGCACCTTGGCTCAGAGGAAAAATGATGCCATAGGAAAATGGGGAGAAGATATGAACAAGCAATTCTCAGAATAGAAAATACAAATGTTTTATATATATATGAAGTTTTCTCAAATTTACTAATACTCAAGGAAATGCAAATTAAAATCTGTTTACATTATTTATAGTGAGGATACACTTATGTTAGGAGTATAAATCTGTACAGGGATTTAGAGATCAATTTGGCAATGTATCCATATCAATGTTATAACTTTCCTATTACCCAGAAATTCTACTAGTATGTCTAAGTCCTGGATAAACTCTCACACATGCACATACAGACACAAATGGAACACAGCTATTGGAACCAATTTAATGATAAAAAATTAGAACAATCCCAAATGTCAGTCATCAAGTTAGTGCTTATTCATCTTATTGAGTAATATTCAGCAGTGCAAAAATCTACTATATTTATCCACATGGATGAAAGTCCAAATTTAATACTAAGCTGGGCACAAGGGCTCGCTCCTTAATCCTAGCACTCTGAGAGGCCAAGGTGAGTGAATTGCTTGAGCTCAGGATTTCAAGACCAGTCTGAGCAAGTGTGAGACCTTGTCTCTACTAAAAATAGAAAAACTAGCTGGGTTTTGTGGTAGATAGTCTACCCTATAGTCTCAGTTACTTGGGAGGCTGAGGCAAGAGGATTGCTCAAGCCCAGGAGTTTGAGGGTACTGTGAGCTCTGATGCCATGGCACTTTACCCAGAGTGATAGAGTGAAATTGCATCCCAAAATAAATAAATAAATAAATAAACAAATAAATGAATAAATAAAAACTAGCTAAATAAATAAGATAAAATAAATAAATTTAATATAAATGAGGAAAGCAAGTTTCAGAAGTATCAAACAGTATATTCTTTATATAAAATTTAAAACATTAGATAATATTCAAGAAAATATATGTAAATAATAAAACAGCAGAGATATCCACCAAACCTAGGCTGTGTTTACCTATGTAAGGGTACAAAGTTTGATCAAGGCATCGTCAACAAGGGTCCATTAATTCTTTTGGTATGCATTATTTCTTAAGCTGGGTGAGATGTATATATGTGTATAAAATAAATTTAAGAATTATAAAACCCTGGTTACCACTAAGACACAAAAATTCACACACCAAAGCCAAAATTATCTCAAGTATCATCAAGATGACAGTAGAGCTGTATTTCACTAGAATTCAATTAATAGTGAACTTCAACTAATAGAAGCTTAATTTTGGAAATGGAAAATGCATACATTGAGACACAAATGAGCACACACAGACACTCACCTTCATAAGCAGCCAAGGTCAAGGCATGAATATTACTATTTGATAAATCCTGTAAGTAGGCATTTTAATAGCTATTGTAAGGATATACAGCCTCAATGAAGAGGACAAAATAATGCATTATTCAGAAACAAACTGCAAAAGCTCAGGAGCATGGAGTCATTTAATGTAGGAGCAAATGTTTATAATAGCATATATTACTACTATTGTAGTATGCTTTTATTTTCAACAAATCTGTCCATTTTTGCCTATCTTTTGACTTTGCTAACACTACGTTTTAATGTTATATTCTCTGCTTCCTTACTTCAAGGAGCCAAACCATCACAAACGTGTCCTTGCTCGTGCAGATGCACTGATTACTCTTAAGTGGGCCAATAAAGAGGATGAGGAGGGAATTCTACTCCCAGAGCAGTATACTTTCATCTTACATCCTTTCTGCCCACGTGAGCAAGGATAAAGAGCTAAAAAGACAAATCCCACAGTCTTTTTACTGATCTCGCCATATAAGGAATCTGTAGAAGCAGTTTCTATAGCAGAGAATTAAATTATTTGCATAGGTTGTTATTCAAAGAGAAATATTTTGCAGGGAACTAAAATAATTCACTCAGGATCATTCAGATTCCCTATTGTAGAATTTCCTTAGTTTCTTTTTTCTTTTGCCTGATATTACATCTTCCATTGCTCATATATAAGCTTCTAGGTTCAGCCCACTAAGTTTATGTAATTAACTAGGTTAGATTCATTTAGAGTCAAGTTTTAGGTTCTTTTGATTTCCAGAGGCTGTGATTCTAATTTTCAGAAGCAATGTACCCTACAGTATCAGGTTTGTGGTGAAAATTGTTTATTATTAGTACTTGTCTTTTAGGTGGATATAATGAGTAAAGCTAGGAGTTGCACCCACCCAGACTAGGATCTTTGCCTTGAAATGAGGGAGCAACTGTTTTTAGTACTTCAATTACGCCTCTACTTTACAGTGTATCACACACCATACTGGTAATTGTATATTTTTATTTGTATGCTTGTGCTTTTAAAATAGGCTTTGAGAATATTACACTAGTTAATATATTTTATTAGTGTAAAACTAGATATTGAAGAGAATTTCTGAGGACAGGAGTGGATGAGAAGATAGTGCTGTTTTGAATTTCAATGAAAATGGCCAACAGAATGTATGTTGATTTTATCCATAACTACTCAAAAAAGAACCCCCCAAAAGCATATATGTAAAATTTGAGCATATCTTTACATTGTTTAGGAATATTATCCATTCCTTTAGAGAAGGATTAGACTCACACAAACTAAATAGTGAATCATTTTTGGAAAGGGAAGGGCGAGTGTCCACTGTCATGTCTGAAGCTTGGCTAGAACCTGTCCCTTTTTGTAAGGTGACCCAGGAAAAGGTTAAACAATGTGCTGAGGAAGACAATCTTCCCTGTAGACCAAATATGATGCTACTTGAATTAGTAGCTGCCTGGTGGATAAATTGGTTTTGTTATCACCTGCCTCTGATAGACTTAAGCAGCCTCTGGACATCTGTAAATGTAGTGCTTGCTTTATCATAGAGGTTTTTTTTTGGATACTCTGAAAATTTCTGTCTGTCCACCTATTCATTAACAGGTCAAAAACTGGCCACTCTTTACTTTTATTCAAACTGTGTTCATGATGGTACCCTTACTAAAGACCACCACAATTTTAAAAATTTGTCCTGGCATTTCTGTAAGTAAAGTAAGACTTAGCTACTTTGTCATCTTAAAAGAGTATTGAAAAAGTCATCAAAAATACCAATAACACATTCCTGGGGAAGGAGGAACAGGAGAACAAGAGAAACAGCTCTTAGTAATAGAAGAGAAAAGCACAAACTCCCATCTATCTTTCAGCATTCAGAACATCATTGATGTACACAATGACTAGGATTTCATCAGAAAACAATCTGTTTGACTTTTTCTCCACTATGTGATTCTGACCACACAGGTTTTCCATTTGCTCTTCAAATGAAAATATTCAGAGCATAGCTCTCTAAAACAATGCCTATTGAACTTCTTTCTAATAATGACAATAAGATTTTTATCTGAAATTAAAGGTTCTGAGAAACAGAGCATTTTCTTTGTCTGACAGGCACAACTAAGTCCAATGTTCTCTTCTGTGCTCTTTATGCTCAGGTTCTCCAGCAGGCCTTGCTTCTGAAGCACTTTGAGGCTAGAGATTTGTCACAGACACATTTGATGTCTTTATCATATCCTCTCGGCCCATTGATTTCAGCCCCAGCTGAATCAGATGGACACTTCTATACAAACCCAGTCACAGTTGTGGTGACAGTGCCCCACCCGAAATGCACATTGCACATCTTCCAGATTTTTCTTAGGGTATTCTCTGACCTATGGTTGCCCATGTGGGGCAATTCTTGGAGGTATTTATATGTTCCTCAGAAGACCCCAATGGAATCAAGCTTCATTACTTATAGCAGTGACTTGGGCAACTCAAGGTTATATTGTTTTTTTTCTTTCTTGTCTCATGCCTTCATGTCTCATTCTTTATTCTTATTTCCTGGGATCATTTCATACTCAAATTCTTGCTTCAAACTTTTCATAGGGGAAACCTAAACTACAACAGGATCCCACAAAAATGTACATTATGCACAGTGTAGTTCAGGGACCCCCTATATGAAAATTAATAAATGTATGCAACCAAGCCTTCTCTGCAATTATCTAATGACATGACCACCACTAGTGAACACATGATAGTTGATGTCCTGCATTGCAATGTGAAGTCAGATTGATAAAAACTCAATTAAAGGGAGGCTAAGCCTGATGATATCTGGATAGTGGAACATTATCTTCTTTTGGAAACAAAAAGCGACTTGCCAATAAGCTATAGTTTATGCTATACTAGGATTTATCCAAAATGAAGAAATTCTCTCTACAAAACATGTGATTCTCTGTTGACCATCTACAAAGGTAAGTTAAAACTGTGCTATTAGAAGTTGAAATTTTTAAATATTGATAGTTATGTGTAATGTTGATATTAGGGGAAGCTAGGTGAAGGGTATTTGAGAACACTTTGTACTATCTTTGAAACTCTTCTATAAATCTAAAATGTTTCAAAACAAAACATTTCCTTTGTTGTTGTTTTAAAGCCTTTCTTGGTAAATTTTTCCATTTGTCAGTGTCTTTACATTAGATTAAATATCAAAACTTTATTACTTTCTTTTTTTCTTCTCTTCTGAGACAAAAGACATGAGCCAATGATCATAGTTAAATAGGTGCACTTTTATGCCTAAAAACATTTTTTTTTTTGTATTTTTGTGGGAGGTTTTTTTTTCTTTAAGAAGGAGAAAACAGGCTCGGCACCTGTGGCTCAAGCAGCTAAGGCGCCAGCCACATACACCTAAGGTGGTGGGTTCGAATTCCCAGCCCGGGCCCGCCAAACAACAATGATGGCTGCAACCAAAAAATGGCCAGGCGTTGTGGCAGGTGCCTATAGTCCCAGCTACTTGGGAGGCTGAGGCAGAAGACTCGCTTGAGCCCAGGAGTTGGAGGTTGCTGTGAGCTGTGATGCCATGGCACTCTACCCAGGGGGATAGCTTGAGGCTCCGTCTCAAAATAAAATAAAATAAAATAAAATAAAATAAAATAAAAGGGGAAAACAAGGCTGGGTGCAGTGGTTCACAACTGTATTCCTAGCACTCTGGGAGGAATGTTTGAGGCCAGAAGTTTGAGACCAGCCTGAGCAAGAGGGAGAACCTGTCTCTACTAAAACAGAAAAATTAGCTAGGCATGGTGGCAGGTGCTGTAGTTCTAGCCACTTGGGAGGCTGAGGGAAGAGGATGGCTTGAGCCTAGGAGTTTGAAGTTGCTGTGAGCAAGGCTGTGGCCATGGCGCTATAGCCCAGGCAACAAAGCAAGACTTTGTCTCAAAAAAAAAAAAAAAAAAAAAAAGATTAAAAAGGGAAAAAAGAAGAGGGAAAATGGCCAATCCTCTAAAACACAGGGAGTATGATATAGCTTGTACCCTCTGATGACCTAACTGTTGCTCACAGTAGGTATGCAATGTTTCTTGTCTCTCCCTCATATTTAGCAAGTTCAAACTGAAGATTTAATTATCAGATATACATTTTTTATTATAAGAATTTTCTAGAACTGATTTTTTTCAAATCCTTTTATTTTTATCAGAATAAAATTTATGCAAAATACACGCTCAATTTAGGCATAAGTGCAAATTAGTTCCAGCACATGCTTTCCAATCATGTTTCCATTTTGTAAATAGAACCACAGAGAGTAAAATTTAGCATAAATGGGTGATTTTCAGATCTAATTGAAGTGATATCTAAATGCAGGGCGTGGGATGGAGATCTTCCTATTACTTGGGTAAAATAAAAGCCTGGCCCTTATACCAAAACAGATCTGGAATTGAATTGGAAAGAATTTTTTCTTTCTTCATTTCCTCTGGCATAGTCCTCTTGCTAATCACTTATATCATTCATTTTAGAAGAAGGACCATTTTAGTGTTGCTGTCTGCATATTATACAATGTGCTTCTAGGAAGCATAAATATATTATAGGAGATCCTCTTTTATAAGCCTACATTTTGTGCTGGGAATTTGAGAGCTGTCTCCTGTCAGAGTCTCTTTTTCTCTTCAGCTGAAAGACTCAACCAACCCTTCCTAGGTAGTCTCCCCTTGGGTAGAATTCCCAGTGGTATCCTAGCAAGAAGGGAGGACATTTCTCACTGCCTTCTAGGGCAAGCTACCACTCATGTTGTGGGATAGACTGAGATGTCCTTGTGTGACACATTTCTGCCCAGATGTCTCACTTTAAGCAATAAATACAAAACCATTCAGGGGCCTAGTGGAGCATGACTGGGTAATGCCAGGAGGTAGTGTTTCTCCAAATCTGATACTTCATCTGACATGCCCTAAACCTAGTCCTGCAATGACCCACGAGAGCCCACTAAACAGGCAGCAATAGTTGTCATTTCCTCTAAATACCGAACTTTGTTACCAGAGGATTTGGCAACAATCCCAATCCCATCTTTTGATGCTTCCCCTTAGACTGAGGGTCACAAAGTTCAGACTGAGTCACAGATATTCTCTACTTAATCAAGACTGAAGTCTGAACTCAGGCCAATAACAATGCCGGTTTGTCCTGCATAAAGACATTTCTATTATGAATTGTTTCATGTACCAAGCAGTTTTACCCAACCCTGCATGCCCTTCCTTTCATTGTTCCTTACTTTAATTCTATTGACCTTTCAAACTAGAGCTTAAAATCTATCTGCTCCACCAGACCTCTCTAGATCACTTATCCCAGCCTGACATTAGCTATTCCTTTTGTGAATTGCTTTTGGTATAATCATGCATTAGCTTGTGATTGCCATCATCCTCTCGAAGAGCCTTTTAAAAGTGTCATTGTTATTTAATGAGAAACATGTATCTAGCTTATTTCCCCCCAAAAAGATGGTGAACCCTTTGAGAGGATGCATTATGTGTCTTTATTTTGACATAATGCCTACAACAATATCTGAGTGAACATGATGTTTTCATTTACATAATGGCTTCTTCAAATACCTGCAAACCATCAACTCTCAAAGATTTCTGCTACTGGAGAAGGTCAAGTGGATATGAATAATCCAACATTTGAATTATTCAAAAATCCTTTATATTAAATTTTGGAAGATATTAGTGGCATTTGCATTCTTTTGTTAATGAATGATTTATAAAAAAATTAATAGCAATACAACACTCAGTAAGATGTTATAGTTTTTAAAGTTTAGCTCAAACTAACAATGATTCACCTATATATTTGCTCTATGTATTTGTTGAGTATCTATAACAGAAGACAGGAAGTAGGGTCCCAGTTATGGACTGGTGATATAGAGATCTCAATTTACTTTGTAATCCTCATGGTACCCACAACTACATTGGTTTGCATGCCTATGTATTTGCCGTATTTCACTTGTACTTCTCACTGACATTGATAAGTGACTATGAGTGACTAAGAGTAGCACATAGCCTACATTCACATTATGGCCAGCCCATTTCCTAGTGTAATCATGGACAAGTTACCTCTTTATACTTGAGGGGCCTCCTCAGCATAATGGGTATAATAATAGTACATATTTCATAGGTTTATTTGTATGAGAGTTAAATAGATTTGTAAAATGCTTACTACAATGTCTGACATATAGCCAATTCTCAGATGTTAGAGAATGACTAAGTACAAACAAGCACATAGAGAGGAAGAGAAGTCACTAGAACTTCTGTTCTCTTCCTTTATTCTCTAGAATCCAAAGTGTAAAGAATACCAGACAGGGAGGAATGGCCAGGAGTAAAGAAACCCCAAGCTATGTTCTCCTATTAGGAAAGAATTAGGGGAAAGAAAAGCAGCACAAAAGAAGGGCAAGAGCAAGTTATGCATGGGTACAAAATTCCCAAGGGTAAGCCATTGATTCAGGGTGGGAGCTGTCTGTTATTGGAGGCTATGTGTAGACAATGTGGAGTGGCTCAGCCAATAAATAATATTTGATTTCCAGAGGCTTCCAGAGGGTGGATTCTGTGACTAACTCAGTTTATAAGACCAACTGATGATACTGCTGAATCCTACTATGAGACTGGGGCTAGCAACTCAGAGAATATTTAAGGGCTTAAAGATTTGGGTAGGGAGGTGGGATGTAGGCATAAACAGAATTAATTGTAACTTGGGATACAAGGAATGTAAATGAAAATAAAGCAAGAATTCAAGTTACAATTTGAACAGTGCTAAATTAGGCCTACCGAGAGACGATATCACCAAGGTCACTGAGAAGAAGCTCCCTAGTAAAGAGGTGGTTTGAGCTGAGCACTGAAGGTTGAGTAGGTCAACTTAAGCATGCAATAGCAGTGTGTTATGGCAGAAAGGCACTTGCTGTTGCTTCAGACAGGTCTGGGACGGAAGCTAGGCTCCATTTCCATCCCTCATCAGCTGCATTTCCTGAATAATACATGATTTTAAGACTATTATAGGGATATATAAGTACCTAGTACAGTGCCTGCCATATAGTAGAAACCAAAAACGCTACTATTGATAACGATAGTCTTGAAATTTTTTTTATGATAATGCAGGCTTGAACATTGGTAGTATAGCTGTTTAACATTTCTTCTCTATCACTGTATATAGCAATGGTAAACTTCTGTAGGATTTTCTGTGCTTACTTCTCTAGAAATGCCATAAATAAATATCACAGTATCCAGAGACCCACAACAGAAGAAATTGAACAGACTCAAGCCAGCAACAATAGTAAACTTCAAGGACAATCAGAGTCCTTGGAAGGGCTGATCTATCCGAAATTATAAATATGGGGCATTCTGCCTTCATTTTTTCCTTCTTTATTCTCCTTCAATCCCTTTCCTCCTTCCTTTGTCACAAAGTACAATGTGGACCTCAAGCTACATTGCTCTTCCTATCTGTAGGTAAAGGCAACAGTCTTTAAACTCCTGAACACTAACATTTAAGCACTTTATTAAGTCACTCTCCCCATAGATATTAATATGCAAAATGTTTCAAGGAATAGGAAATGTTTATCTAAATCATGAATGTCTGAGAGCAAGAGTTTGGTGTCAGAAATAAGTAAATGAGTGAGGTTTGAGTGGGGTCTTTATGACTAGAACTACTGAATTCATTTCATGTAGAGAAAAGCATAGTGGAAGCAAGGAGTATTTGACATTTAGAATTATGGGAACTACCTTAAAAATCTCAACTCTGGAACATTTTAGTTATTCATTCTTATCAAGTAGTTGTAGCGCCCATGAGTGAGGGAAATAATAACCCTTATCTTATACAGGATATATAAGGCTTAGACAACACTTCTAGAATTGAACGTGTATACAGCCTACTTGCACATGTTGTTGAACTACAGATTCTGATTCTGTAAGTCTGGAGCAGGGCCCAAGATTTTGTGTCTCTGACAAGCTTACAAGTGGTACTAATGCTGCTGGTCTAGGGATTACATTTTTGTTAGCAAGGAGCTATTAAATAATGTAACTCTTGATAAAATGGGCTTTATTTCCAGACAATTTGATGGTAAGAGGTAATTTCTCACCCTCGGTTTGCAACCAGTTATGAAAATATAGTCAAGATTAGACAGAAGAAACATAGAGAAGAAAAAACCGCCACCAGGGCTTGAGAAGGGAGCTACTGCTTAGGCAGAAAACCTGAAAGCTGTCTTTTTTCATCTTGAAAGGAAGTGTTCAAAAATCTCAAGGCTGCTTGAAAGGAAGGTAATCACATTGCGTTTCCTCCCCTAGGCATGGAGCGATGGCTGCCAGAGTTGCCTAAGGAGGCTACCTACTTCCGGGGCTACCTTTAATTATTGTGCATTTGTTCCTTTTTCATTTGGGTATAAACATGTTTGATGTTTAAGGAAAATATTCTCTTAAGTGTTCTCATATTTTATTCCCTTTCTGTAAATATGAGTGAGCTAGATTTCTAAAGGCTTACTTCATAGACAGGTTACTCTCTCCTCTCAGAAGTCTTCCTACCACACACTTCATCCATTCCCTGTAGCCTTCCCAGTGTCTTCTTCTGTCTGCTAGTGACAGTAAAATTAAACATACTCCAGTCTTAATTGCAGCCATATCATTAACATTTCTTATTTATATTTGTTATCCTGTAGCTGAAAAACTCTGCATGTTTCTATGTGTGGGCTTAAAGCTGGCCTCTTGACATAGAGTTGGCTCATTGTAGTCATCTGTGAAATCATAAGCCTTCCATCCAGGGCAATACGACTTCTGAGTCTATGCATGCATTGTTGGTCAACACTTTTGCAACAGGGCACTACTCACACACAAGACATTGTAGAGCAGATAATAAAAGCAACGAAAAGAGATTCCATATTTCCCTTTAACAGGAGGAAGAAGAGAACATGAGGGAGGTAAGTGAAGGTGGCCCATGTTTCCTTTGCCTGGGTGGATAGACCAGTGAGTGTCTCATGAGCAAGTGAATATAGGCTTTAGTGAGTCTGTAAAATGAATGAAAAATTGTGTTAAGCCACCCTATTGTAATTTAAAATACTACTTCTTTTTTAATGGCTGAATAAAAAAAGATGGAGACTTTACATCTTTTGTATTAACTTGGATGGAGTTAAAACATATTCTTCTTAGTAAAGTATCAGAAGAATGGAGAAGCAAGAATCCAATGTTTTCAATACTAATATGAAGCCAGTAGAGGATCTGATACATGCCCACATAAGAGTAAAACTCAAATCAATTCAAGGTGGGGGATGGGGAAATGAAGGAGCAGGAAGAGGGCAGGAGGGAGGGGGATGAGTGTGCTCCCACTTAATGGGAACAATGTTAGGGTGCATGGTACACCTCTCGGGGGTGGGACACAATTATAAGAGGTACTCTACCTAATAAATGCAAACATTGTAACCGAATTTTTTGTACCCTCAAATTAACTGAAACAATAATAATAAAAGAAAAAATATTACTCCTTACCAACATGGTTAAAAGAACTAGGAGGGTGCTTTATAAATACATTTATTGAGGTAATTTAGACATATAATAAATATCATATACTTAAGAAGTACAATTCAAGTCTCGACATATGTATACACCAGTGAAACTATCACCACAATAAAAATAATGAACATATCTATTACCCCCAACAGTTCCTTGTGCTCCCGTGTAACCTCTCCTTCTGCCTTTCATGTCCCATTCCGCATCCCCAGGAGTAAACTGATCTGCTTCCTGTCACCATTAATTAGTTGGCATTTTAATAGAATTTTATATCATTGGAGTCAAACAGTATGTGCTCTTTTCTGACTGACTTCTTTCACTCAGCATAATTATCTTGATATTTATCAAAATAAAAATAATCATTGAAGATTTTGGGGGCTATAATTGAGGCTCATGCAAAGTGCCACATGAGTATAGAGGAGAAATATATTTTGTCTAGAAGAGTTTGGAAAGATTTCTCATGTTTTGAAGGGTTAAGAGTTGGATAGGTTAGAGGAAAACCTCTGCCAAACAAAACAAAATAACACAAAAATTCCAAAACATTTTAGGCAAGGAGAATCTGTGCACTGTACACAGAAGGTGAGTTTGGGAATCATGAGTTCTGGGTGATCAGAGAGGGCGGTGGGCGAGGGGGATGAAAAGAGGTAAAGGGAGGAAGGCTGAGACTAGATTGTCAGATTGTGAAGGGTTTAGTAGATGAGTTTTCAGAATTTGAGCTTCATCTTTAATTAGAGCCCACTGAAGGGTTTTAAGAGTCAGAGTAAAATGGTTAGGTTTTCATTTTAAGAAAATGGTCTGCAGTGATGGTAAAGGATTAGAGAAGATAATGAGTTCAGGAAAAAATGACAAGAACCCAAACAATGCAGTACCAGCAGGGAAAGAGAAAGGAGGGAGTAGATTCTCAAGATATTTAAGAGGAATGTTAAATATTGGTGAGTGCTTAGATATTAGCAATGAGGGAGATGGTGGTGTACAGGATGTTCCCAGATTCCAGTGAAGATAATGGGGTAATTTGAGAGTGCACTCATTATATCTAGATGTATCTGAATAGGAGAAGTGGGGGTATGATGGCTTCACTTTGTATCATTCATTCATCTATACAACAAATTTTTGCTGCGTGCCTACCATGTACTAAGAACTGGGAATATGATGGAGATCTAAACAGATACCATGCTAGTCTTCACAGAGCAACAAGTCTAGCATGGAAGAGAGAAAATGAAACAATCTCTCAGGTATATAATTTCAAACAATAATTGGTTCTGATTTTTTTTTTTTTACATAAAATAATAGTGTGTCAGGATAGTTGTGCACGCAGGTAACCCTGTGGTAGTCTCAGTCTCAGCCTAGAAGAAGTAAAGCTTAAGAGGAGATCTAAAGAAGTTAGACTGGTGGTGGGTGGCGCCTGTGGCTCAAAAGGGTAGCGTGCTGGCCGCATATGCCTGAGGTGGCGGTTCAAACCCAGCCCCGCCCAAAAACTGCAAAAAAAAAAAAAAAATCCCTTAGGAGAAAAAAAAAAAAAGGCCAGGTGAGTTGGCTCACGCCTGTAATCCTAGCACTCTGGGAGACTGAGGCAGGTGGATTGCTTGAGCTCAGGAGTTTGAGAACAGCCAGTTTGAGTAAGATTAAGACCCTTCTCTAAAAATAGCCAGACATTGTGGCAGGTGCCTGTAGTCCCAGCTACTTGGGAGGCTGAGGCAAGAGGATCTCTTGAGCTCAAGAGTTTGAGGTTGCTGTGGGCTATGATGCTATGGCACTCTACCCATGCCTACAAAGTGAGACTCTGTCTCAAAAAAAAA
>NW_003852446.1:196991-220393 GCF_000181295.1 Otolemur garnettii
TGTAGAGACAGAGTCTCACTTTATCGCTCTTAGTCAAGTGCTGTGACATCACACAGCTCACAGCAACCTCCAACTCCTGGGCTTAGGAGATTCTCTTGCCTCAGCCTCCCGAGTAGCTGGGACTACAGGTGCCCACCACAACACCTGGTTATTTTTTTGTTGTTGTTGTAATTTGGCCGGGGCTAGGTTTGAACCTGCCACCCTCAGTATATGGGGCCGGTACCCTACTCACTGAGCCACAGGCGCTGCCCAGGTCCCTGCCTCATTCAGTCTAAAGAATGGTACGCACATAAAATAAAAATAGTTTTTATAGTGCTTCTAAATACTCTCAAAGGAACTTATTTTGGCATCCCTCCTCCACCTGTTCTTCTGAAGTGCGATTAGTAACTTCCGATTCTTGAAATAACTTTTCAGCATATTTTAAATGTAGTCAGATTCCATATTGTATACTCCTTGTTCACTGAAATGAGTCAGAATACTGTGACCATTTCTTCTCTTCTGTGAAGAAAAATCAAGACCCCAAAGAATGTCCTCCCACTCTTTAATAAGGGCATACAGCTATATACCCACAAAAATGTTTGCTAGGGAGGCTTGCTATAAGGTCCAAACCACTTACCTGAAGAGAAGCCATTACCTTTCTCCCTGCCCCCTGCTTTCACGGATTGGTCTTTCAAATTCTGGCTCTCTTTCTAATCCCTGCTCCCAGGCAGGATGTTATGAAGATGTGACGTCCATAGTAAATATTTCATTTCTTCACCTTTCTCCATATTCAGACTAGTCAATCTAGCTCCTTTTTCATCACTCTAATGAACTACATCACTGTGTCTGTGCTAATAACCTCTATTCCATTAATCTAGTGAACTATTTTTAGTTCTTGTCTTTTACTCGACCTTTTGGTGATATTTGACTCAGTTCATCACTTCATCTTTCTCAAAATGTTATTTTCTCTTGAGTCCTGGGACACCTCCCCACCATGCTCCTGCTTTTTTTTCTGCCACTTGTTGAGTCCTTCTCAATCTCCTCTGTAGACTCTTCTTCCTCTATTCATAGCAATCCTATGTGCTGATATTCCTTCCAGCTCTGCCCCAGGCCTTATGTTATTTTCATTCTAAATGGTGCACATACCTCGGTGATCTTGCACACTCCTTCAAAAATATACCTAGACCTAAAGGCTGGTATCACAGTCAACATTGAAGAATAAACAGGAAATGTTTTGTACAAGTTTCTTATTCTCAGATATGACAAGATGAAAACTCTATCCAGAGTAGCTGGGAGCTGCAGGCGTTGGGAAAGACTCTCTAAGAACAAGAGGTTATGAGCTTCTAACATCTGGTGGAATCTTCACTCTCTTTATGTAGACTTTCATATGAAGTTCTGAATTGTTGGAGAAATTTTTAGGAAGGAAGGAAGATTCTTCCTGCATATGAGGGAGTATCTCCTACTATCTCTTTCTTTGTAAAGTTATTTCTAAAGGGCTAGATCATCATATTCTTTCTGATAAAATAAACTTTATATCACTTAATTGGATTTGTTGGTGTCTTTATATCATTCATATTATTGTCCTGTGAGGATGTTAATGTCAATTGGTGTCAGAAGTAGAATTGATGCAAAGACCTGAAATCCTAATGATCAAAGTTATTGAGGGAAGATACTGCATGAAGAAATGCTCATACCGGAAGGCTAGGTTGATGAATCAACCATTTTTTCCCATTAGAATAAATGCTTCTCTGCTAGGGAATGAAGGAGGAATTATTCCAGAAGAGAAGGTATACCACTCTCTTAACTCTGAATTTCTTGTCATTGTGATTGAAAATGAATTACAATCCCAAATTAGGTCAGACTACATTCCCTTGATTTCTTTTATTGGCTCTAACCAAGCTTGGCATTTTCAGCAGGATTTGAAACAGTGAGCCACCTCCCCACCAAGCATGTGCAGATTGATGAAAGGCTATTTATTAGGCAAAACTGGATTTAAATGTAAGGAGGGAAAAAAGGAGCTGAGATTTGCTTGCTTATTCTCACTAACCCAGGAGGAAGACCTCAAAGGGAAAAAAAAGGAAAGCATTGTGATTACTTTAAGCTATGATAAATTTATTTATTTATTCATTTATTTGAGACAGAGTCTCACTTTGATGCCCCTGCATCATAACTCACAGCAACCTCAAACTCTTGGGCTCAAGCGATTCTCTTGCCTCAGCTTCCAAAGTAGCTGGGACTACAAGCACCCACCACAACACCCAGCTATTTTTAGAGACGAGGTCTTGCTTTGGCTTACGCTTGTCTCAACCCTGTGAATTCAGGTGATCCACCTGCCTTGGCCTCCCAGAGTGCTAGGATTACAGGTGTGAGCCACTGCATCTGGCTTATGATAAATTTATTATGTGTAATACTAATGACTAATCCGTGTTTTGTTTAACTCCTTTTCTGAAAAAGTATTATGAACTTGGAGCTGTGACTTGGGCATCCAGATAAGGTTTTAATGACATAGAGAAATTTGGCCTCAGAAATAATTTTCCATGTGAACTAGACACATTTTTAGTGGAAAATAAAAAAATGATATATGAAACTTCCAATGGTAAAATTTAAGAAGAAGCAATTTCTTTTCAAAAGTTCTGCTCAAGATATATGCATGAAGCCAGTGAAATACAGAACCAAGAATGTCTGAGAAGCTGGAAACTGTATTCATAATTATGTCCAGGATGAGCCAAGGTTCCTAAGCATCCTGATTTAAAACTGTCTCAAGACAATAAAACTAAAGTATTAAATAAGTGATATTTACAGACAAAATTTTGTTTGGGAAAAGATGACCTTTGGACAGAGCCAACTAAGATAAAGAAGGAGACACTGGCATGAAGCCCAGATCTAACTTTTTTTAAACCTTGGAAAAAAACCAACTACTTTTTTCCTGTCTGGAACCTTTAGAATTTTGACTTGAAAGTGTATGAAGGTATATGAGGATGGGCAAGGGATTCCCTCTCTTTCCCATCCATTCAATGAAAAGTGATTCAAAATTGGGACCTTTCATAAGAGAAGTTTAGCTAAATGAGCTTTTATTTTAAAATACCCAGACAGAAAAAGCAGTTCTCCAGCTTCTTTATCAAATTTAAAAGATTGGTAAGAGAGAAAAGGGAGGGAAAGCAGGGGGGAAATACAGATGAAATAAGAAATTGTTTAGAATGTTGGATCCTGCAAAGGGAACATGGATTAAGCCTTCCGCAAAACAGATTAAAGATGGAGACAACTGCCTCCAGGAGAGAAGTGGCCATTCACAGAAATACTATCATAAGGCCTCCATGGTGAAACTCTGTGGCTCTCAGGTACTGGCACTGCCCTTACTTGAACACACACACTAATTAACATGTAGGATAAGAGTCTCTTACCTGACACCAAGCAAGAGTAGCATCCAAATCAGTTAAATTATCGGGAAGCATAAGGTCAAAACCACAATAACCACCAAGCTATTAAAAATAAATTATTTGCTCCTATCTCCTTCTAGACTCAAGTGGGAATCCCAACATGCAGTAGGTCTGTTTAGATTTGGGCAAACCTACATTTAACATTTGGGGATCTTATTATACCCTATTCACCAAGTTATACAGAAAAAGTGACTGATTATTCCTGGTATATAGGGCCTATACATTTACACAGAATGAAACATTAAGGGGCTAAAATAGGCCTTTTTCTTTGTCACAACAAAGGAGGCCCGTTTGCTGACTATGGTGAATACATCTTGCTCTGTAAAACCTGTATCTTGCTCTTGCTCTATAAACTTGTCCTTCATTTCCTCAATAAATTTTGTTCCATGCTTGACAAAAGGGGTGGGGAGGCTAAAATCTCTGCAAAATGTTGAATGATTCCGTCAAAGTATTCTATAGCTACAACTTGCTAAAGTCTCATATTTGTTTTATGTAGGGATTTAAACTTCTGGGATAGGTCCAAAAGTGTTTAGGAATTACTTGTACAGGGAGTTTAGGATATTTAAATATTATGTGATTACAAAAGTTCAAATGAAATGTGTCATAATCCAAACATGCTAAAAAAAATGCTAGTGTATTCTGAGTTGGCCTTGTGGACCAATTCATTTCTACTTGAACTCATGGGATTAAGTTTTATAAGTGTCTCAAATTTCTCAATATCAATTTTGTTGTATTTTATTACATTGTTAATTAATCTTTGAAAAGATGGACTGATACAACATAATAAATGATTAATTTTAATATATTATAAGCCAGCTATCTATTGCCACAGTAGCGCCTTATGACAGAAAACCTATCAGTAGCACAAAACAACAAGTGTTTCTTGTTTCCACATCTGGAGTGCCTGGTTGAAGTGGCTCTGTTGTTCATAGCTCGACTGACTCAAAAGCATAGATATTGCATACTCTTGGTTGATCTTGGCTGGCTGTGGCTTGGATAAATGGAACAATTCAGATACGCTACATGTGTCTTTCATTCTCCTGGGTGTGTTTCTGTGGTGGGGGAAGAGATGCAAGGGGGCCTCTGAAGAAGCTCAAAAATGGCATATCATCACCTTCACCACATTCTACTGGCTAAAGCATGTCCCAGGCAGACACTGAGAAAAGAGGTGGGAGAACACAATGTTTCCCTACTGAGAGAAGCTGCAAAGTCATATGGTAAAAGGCATGAACACAAGGGGGATTGCGTATGAAGAACAATAACTTTTAATAGAATCAATCTACTGCATATATATGTATAAATACAACAGCCTTTGAAAAGTTGTAATTCAATATTATGATGCCCATGATAAATAGTAAGTTATGATGCTAGGACTCATAACAATAAAAAGTTAAAGAAGAGTTTTTGGAAAAACCTTGAAGGTTTAAACATTTTTTATATTGTCTCATTCCTTGATATTGATGAAAGATTCATGGAAATCTAGCTGAACTATGGGATAGCCTGTCTCTCTATATTCTTTGGTGTTCCCTTGGAAGAATGTTGGAATTTATTTTTAGATAATTGGTGATTGACATATACAGTCAAGAGAGATCATTCAGACCAAAGGATGACATTTTTTTTAATATACAGTGCCAGATTGTAAATATTTTAGGATTTGTCGGCCATACAGCCTCGGTCACAACTATTAAACTCTAGTGTTACAGTGCTGAAACACTCATAGACCTTAAACAAATGATAATGGTTGTTCCAATAGAGTTGAATCAAAATATCAGAAAATGAGCTCGATTTTGCTGATAGGCTGTGGTTTGTTGAACCTTGATCTAGGCTTTAATATTTTGATGCCAATTCTATAAAGCTGGAGCAGAAGAGAAGGAAGAAAAAATAAATACTTCTAAAAATGGAGTAATAGTTGAGAGCATTGCTTATTGTGACAAAATATGGCATAGTACACCAGAAGTTACTGGAAGAAATAAATAAAAAGATTAATAAATACACGTTAGGGCAAGTAAGAGAAAACCCCTGAATACTTGGACTTTGGAGAAAAAGGTACTTTTTCCTGCCTTATGTCATGGTTTAAAGCTCCTATGTTATTTTGCTCTGCTTTGAGTTCTCTTGTAAAATCATACAATACATTTTTTCTTCCTGGTACCCAGATGTTGATCTCTCTGGGGCAAATGAACTCAAAATGAACTCAGAATACCCTTTTATGGAAAATCAAGGATATAGAGTATTTTTAAATGTTTGGAGATGATGCCCCTTAAAATGTTCTCTCTTAGCTGGGCTGTGATACATTGAACATCCAAAAGTAGGCAACATTAGGTTGGGACTGATTGAGACTATAGAAGATATTAAGTCTTTTGACACTCACAAAAGGGAAGTAGTAAATATGCATTAAAAGCATATTTCTACTGCCTTATCAACTTAGGTAAATTATTCATATCAATTGTAAAATCCAAAAGAGGGTGGCACACAAACCATTCAAATGATAAAAGAATATGGAGCACTTTAGTTTGCATAAGATACAATAGTTTCTTTGGGTAGTTTGACAAAGATGCAATGCTTCTCATATGAGCTATATATTAGTATACTTTCACTAGTCATTTGATCATTTCTCTGTCTTTCCATGGATGTCTCAAATTTAAATCTAAATCTAAGTTATCAAATTTGAACACACAAATATTTCTCTCCCAGGGTTTTATATCTTGCTAAATGAGCTATGACCTACATAACTGTACAGGCCATGATTTATATCCTATTAATTTTCAAGTCCTGTGTATTTTTCTGCTTACATGTCTCTTAAGTTTATCTTCTCTCCATACATAGAACTATCCTGGCTCAGACCATGGTATTTTTTGTGACTGGGACCACTGTCATGGCCTCTCAATTGGTCCCCTCTCTGAATTTTTGATTAGTACAGTCTCCATTCTCCAATTACATAACCATAAGTATGTTCATACCTTCCATTCCTTAAAACCTACTAAATCCTTGTGAACAAAAGCCATGAACCTCACAATTGCTGCAACCCTCAACTCATTCATCTGCTTCATTCCTGCACTCTATGTCCCTTTGGATGGCATTTTCTATCTTACCAGCTTATGTTATGAGACTCAGAAAGGTAGAGGATGCTCTTGACTCATATACTATTGTATTTTTAGTACCCATCATCATTCTTGGTACATAATAGACGCTCCATAAATGTTGAATGGGTGAATTAATACTTATTTACTTTGCTATATGTTGAAGTCACCAAATCTCTTTTTAGAAAAGATAAAGAATATATAATATGAAAAATATACACCTATGGCTAGACTATACTGTTATTCATGTCAGAGATCTTAATTTTCTTAATTATCTCTGCATCCCACAAAGCCTCACATGATGCCATGTGACAAATTAATGAATGGTTTAATATCACAAATTCCCAAGTTCCTAACTTAGTTCCAAATGAGCAGTAACTTCATATTTATTTTTATTTTTCCTTTTCCCCCTTTTTATCAACTTTCTAACTCTGAGAGGTTATCTACACACACACATGCATGTGCACGCAACCATAAACAATAGGTGTTTTCCTTAGTTTCAAAACCTATATTTTTAAAATTTACCATATAATGTGATTACAAATTCACTTTTACTTATTTGCTTATATTCAGAAATCACTCTAGAAGACATTATTACATTTTGTAAGTTAAACTACACATGAAAGCTATGATCTGATCAGTGTGTGGGAGGTAAACTTTATTTTAACTACACATTAAAGCTGAATGATAGAAAAGAAAACGTACTAAATTAGTTTTCAGAGAAGCCACATTCAAGTTCTGTCTTGGATGCTTCCATGATATCTACATGGAAAACTTACAAAGCCAAGATCCTTAAATGTAAGTTTCATGAGAGCAAAGATTTTGTCTGCTTATCACTGTAAAATAGTGCAACTACAATAGTGCATTGTATAACAGACATTTATTGCCCAATAAGTGTTTTTTCAATTAATAAAGGAAACTTTGGTCCATATACACCTTGTCAATTGCAGGTTGATGCAAACTGAGGTAATAGTAAATATTCTGGCAAATGTAGGAGATTGTTGGGACATTGGGAAAAACATGAACATTTGAAAAGATTTTAAATCTAGAGAAGACTACACGAGTTTAAGGTATTATTACTAACACCTTTGTGGTTTCCCCTCTAATGTCTATATTCTGAATATCCAATTTTACTAGATCATATCTGGGGTTTTGTACACTATCATTGAAGTATATGATTAGTATTACTTTTTTCTAAGTGTATTATAAGTTTGAAATAAGATGAGATTATAGATATTGTCAGTGACACTAATAATTTGAAAAACTTGTGTTTAGGAAAAACCAATTTTGGTATAGTGGCAAATGAAGACTCTTGGGAACATGTTTTCACATGGAGTAATTTCAAAGGAAACATCTGTATACCTAACATTTATGCAAACAATATAATTTTAAGCAATTCATATATTATCTTATTTAATTTTTTCAGTAATCCTTTTGCATATAGATGGAATTATTTCCATTTCGCAATGAAAATATTGAAGCACAAAGAGTGTAAATAAATTGTCTACGTTCACACAGCTGGTAAATCACAGAGTTTGCCCTTGAACCTAGATTATTCTGCCTCCAAATCCTTTGCCAACTACATTTTTCCACTGTGAGGAGTTTAGGATAAACTATGAAATTACTTCTGACACCAACTGCAAGTTTGGTGAATTCCCCAAAACACTCCTCAATTTTTTAATTTAATTTAATTTTTGGTATTAATTTTTATTTTTTTGAGACAGAGTCTCACTCTGTCATATTGGGCCAATTGTCATGATGTCATAGCTCCCCAAAACCTCAAACTCTTGGGCTAAAGTGATCTTCTTGTCTCAACCTGCTCAGTTGCTGGGACTATAAGCACCTACCATAACACTTGGCTAATTTTTCTATTTATAGTAGAGACAGGGTCTCCCTCTTGCTTAGGCTGCTCTCAAACTCCTGAGCTCAAGAGATATACCTGACTCAGCTTCCCAGAGTGCTAGGATTATGGGTATGAGTCACGACATCTGGCCACACTCGTCACTTTTGATAATTCACTAAAAGAACTCATAGAATTCACCAAAAGCTATTATACTCACAGTTATAGCTTATCCAGGGAAATAATTCAGATTAAAATCAGCCAAGGGAAAAAGTACATAGGGCCAAGTCCTGGACGAGTTCCAAATATAAAGCTTCCATTGTCCTCTTCCTGAGGAGTTAGGACACATTACTCTCTAAGTATCAATGTGTGACAGTATACCTCAAGTATTGCCAACCAAGGAAGCTCACCCAAGCCTCAGTGTTCAGGGTTTTTTTGGGGTTTCCATTTCGTAGACATTATTGATTGGGTGATTTCCCACATGGATGATCTCAGTCTCTGAGTCAACTGATATCACATAACTCAAAGCTCACATTGCTGACCTTTCTGGCATAGGTAGCCCCACCTTAAGACTACAAGTGTGACCATGCCTCATCCTAAGTCACTTTGCTAAAACTGTCCAGTATGATTCAAGGTGCCAGGCAAACAAAGACACTCCCATCAGAGATAATATTACAAGGGCCCAGATATTACCTTTCAGAAACAAGGAAAAGCCCAGACTTTTTTGGGCAAGGCCAAATTAGTTACTACACAATAATCTTGAGAAAAGAGTTTCTATATAGCAGAATAATAGAAAATGAAGATATCTGGTAAATTGACATACATACATATGTCAATATGGCTTGTTGGAATCAAGATTTGAACTTTGACTTGGCTGTGTTGTTACAGTCTCCTCTAGCCAGTAGATTACACAAATTGAGGCATGTGAGAAGTCCCAGATGAAAGGGATTATAACATTGCCATGGTTCAGATATAACCCTTATAGCTAATATCAAGAGATACAACTGTGAGAAGTGATAAAAGCATAAAGCCCATTGTTTGAGGAGGAAAGTCTGCTTGGTTTATGGGTTTTTAAAGAGGCTCTTAGTTGTTTTCAGTTTGAAAAATTGATATCCATTATCAGACCAGCAACAGTCAACTCCTGGGGCTTTTTGCTAAAATTAGTTTTGATACCTTAAAGAATATTGATGACATTTTAGAGTAGAACAGCCTAAAAGATACAAAATAAATGCTTTCTAAAAAAGACTTTATCCTTTAGCTTTATCAAGAAGCCAAAAAAAGAAATAAAAGTGAGTTCTGCTATTAGATGTAAAGACTCTAGTCATATCTATTTATACAATTGCTCAGTTTTATCTAGCATAGAGTAAAATAAAAAGAAGTTACACCATATGTCTGAGTAAGCCTGGTGTATGCATATTAATTCTTTTTGGCTTATGATTTATTTTCTTTTGGTATTATTATTTTAAAGCATCAAATTAGGTGAAGATTGTCTCTGATGTTCTACAACCCCAACCTACCAACCCATTCCCTCTTTCCAACCCTCTCCCCTCAGAGATCTTCTTTTTAGCCCCCTTAAATTCTAAGACTCTTCTGTTTCTTAAATTTCTCTGAGAAGGAAAAAAAATCTGTGATTATCAGGTTGGATTAGTTTTATGTGTTACTCCTTTTCCAAGGAGCAGTTGCAATTAAAAGAGAATGTCATGGGGAAAAACTATAACTATATTTACTGTAGTTTATTAGGTAGGATATGCAAAGTACTGCTGTAGTAACAAACCTCCACATTTCAGTGGCTTGGCATAGAAAAGAAAGGTACCTCATTTAGAACACCGTCTGGTGTGGATTGCGGGGCTTCTCCTGCCTCTTTTTCTTCCAAGTGCCAACTCAAGGACTGTTGAGTTTTATTTTGTAACTCTGACATCTTGATGTCCTCTGCTTCTAGCTGTGTGGACCTAAGAATGAGAGGATTGAAAAGGTAATCTGCTGTTAATTTCCTGAGACTGGAGGAAACACAACCCTTCTATTCAAGTTGAATTGATTAAGATTAGTCACTAAGAAGTATGATAGCTGAGAAATGTTGATAGCAAAATGAGATATGTTAGGGGGCAGAGGGAATTTCAGGGATCTACAAATCATACTAGCAGAGAATTACTAACTCCACCAAGAGATCAGCTAATGTTTGCATAAAGAGTTCAGCCTATCTTTATTGTGTATTTATTGTCAACCAAGAATTGTTCTAGGTGCAGGGCAGATGCAAAAGAATGAGAATACCGTTACCCTCAAGAACATCATGCTCAAGTGAAGGAGATTGATAGGTGAACATTTAACTAGAATGTTGTTTGACATTTACAATAATAGGCATATGTACAGGTTACATTTGAACAGTGTATAAATCTTCAGTACTGCAATGGGAAACTAAGAATCAGGAGGAGCTTTTCAAAGGAAATGACCCACCCCCACCAGATGTTGGAAGGAGTTTTGCAGGCAGAGAAGATGGAGACTGCGAGGAAGAGCTAACAAGGTCAAAACTGCAAAAGCAACTGAGAACAAGCTGTTCTGAGGATGCTATAGTGGAATGAAGGAGGGTAACTTCAAGGTGGGCCATAGTAGAATGGGAGACTGGAGAGCTGGGCTAGGGCCAGCTTCTGTGGGTTTCTCCTCTTAGCCATGCTGAGTTGCTTAGAGGCTTGTGGGCAAAGGGAAACTACTGAAAATTTCATAGTAGGAGGTAAATCAGTGTCTAAGCTACTCCTGAAAGCTTAAAAATTCCTAACCTTTACTGAGCTTTCACTGCTTCACAAGTATAGAGTGGAACAGTTTACACACACAATCTTATTTCATCCTCCCAGAAACCTCAGAGGTAGAGTTATTATTGCCATTTAAGATGAGGCAACTTTAGGCATAGAGAAGGTCAGTAATTTTCCCAAGGACACACAGCTAATATGTGAGAAAGCCAGGATTAAAATTCAGGCAATATGGGGCTAAGCATGGTGGCTTACTGCTGTAATCCCAGAACTTTAGGAAGCTGAGGTAGGAAGATTTTTTGAGGCCAGGAATTTGAGACAAGCTTTGGCAACATAGCAAGACCCCATCTCTACGATAAAAATTTAAAAAATTAGCTGGGTGTGGTGATGCATGCCTATAGTCCCAGCTACTCAGGAGACTAAGGTGAGAGGATAGCTTGAGCCCAGGAGTTGGAGGCTGCAGTGAGCTATAATTGTGTCACTGAACTTCAGCCTGGGTGACAGAGCAAGACTCTGTTTCTAAATAAATAAATAGACAAATAAATAAATTAAAATTTTTAAAAAGCATAGTAATATGATGCCAGAGTCAGATTCTTTGATCTTGTCCATAGCTGTGCATTAGAAATATAATGGTAAACCCACAAGACAATTAAAATTTTCTAGTATTTATGTGAAAAAAAGTAGAAAAGAAATAGGTAAAGTAATTTTATAATATTTTCATTTAGCACAATATAGCCAAAATATTATTCAATCTGTAATCAATGTAAAACACTATTAATGAGATATTTTGAGATGTTTTACCTTATTGTTTTATACTAGGTCTTTGGAATCTGGTATTTTATACTTACAGCACATCTCCATGCAGACTACCCACGTTTCAAATATTCAACAGTTTCATGTGGCTAGTGGCCACTGTATTAGCACTAACCCAGAGGGTTTATTCCTGTGGTTTTAGGGGAATTTAGCTGCTGGGTACTGAGGAGCTATAAAAGTAAACATCTGCCCTTGTTTCAGGTGGTTTTTGCCATCATGAACAGAGATTAAGCAGCTTGAATTTAGATAAATATCTTCTCCTAAAACTTATTCTAAAATCCTTCTTTCCTCCTCCTGGAAGTATTCAGTAGAAATTATACCTCTCATCCTATGTTAGCACATCTGGCACTGATAGGTTTTGTGATTCATTGTTGTGTCTATACATGACAGATATACTATTCAAACTCCTCATGTAGAAGGGCCCATGATCTTTCCAGTATCTAGTAAATTCTCCTTCCAGTTGATTCCCTCAGAGTGATGGTAGATGCTATATACTCCCAGCATGTTTCAAATGTCAGTGTAGAAATCCTAGAAATTCCAGTTAGGGTCAGCTTGTTATACTCATGAAAGTAACATCAAACATGGATAATTGAGTTTCCAAAACAGAGGATGACCTCGCTGTTTGTCCTTCACAAATACACATGGTTCTTTGGTCTATTTAATTAAATTCCTATGTAAATATGTCCTATGGGAAAGGAATTTATACAAAACCATCTAATAGTTTCTCCCAAGATTCGACCTTCCCAGTACATACCAGAATTCACTGTGTCCATTAGACACGTTTATAGAAAATTTATCCATCTGCCATTCTTATGACAATCAGAATAACTCAGACTGTATTTTGAAGTACAAGGCATATTTGATAAATTTGACTTTGAAAAAAAGTTGTGTTTTATGTTTTGATGAAGTAAATTTTATCCCTTTTAAAAGCTACAATTTAATAAACCTTTTGGAGTTCCTATTACTAAGGAATTATCCTAGACCTTGGGAGATGATGATGGGTATACAAATGATTACATCATGTTTCTGACTACACAGAATAGCATGGTAGCTAAATATTTGGACTCTGATCTAAAGCAGATCTGAATTAGAGTGAAACACTTTACTTAATAGACCTTAAGTGAGTTATTTAAACTCTCTAAGCCTCAGGAACTACATTGGTAGAATGAACTTAAAGATAGAATCTCCCTTGTAGGGTTGCTGTGAGAATTAAAGTATGAAATATGGCATGAACTTAGCATAGTAGTTGGCCAAAAAATAAGTGGTCAGTGAACATTATCATCATTGTCTTTTTCTTCCTGTTGTTTTTATCTTCTAGTAGGAAAAGCAGGCCCAACACCTATAATGAAAATCATAGTGCAACAAATGCTAATTGCATCACAAATCAGTACTGGGATGGTAAGAGAACTAGTCATTCTGATTGGGGTCAGACATATTTTCATGGAGCATTTGTCTAGGGTTTTGAAGCATGAGAAGGGAGAGAGAGGAAAGAAGGGAAATCTGGGCAAAACGATGGATAGTGGAAGTGAGGTGTTGAGCTCCTGGAATTTGGTTTGAAGAATAGTTTGGCCTTCATAAATATTGGACTGAGAATTCTTAATACAATATTCCATATGATTGGGTTACGTTGTTTGCATTTGTTAGGTAATGTGTGCTTTTTAGCAAGTTAGCATCGAAGGCATTATACAAAACAAAATTAAGATAGAGATCATCTGGGCAGCTTTAAAATATGTTTGATATTTGAAAGCGGTTTTGACTTTGACTTATTGACTTTCAAATATGACCTGATAAGTTAAATTCTGTGAAGTAAAATTAACATGCCAGAAATATGTACCATGGTGTGATGTGGTTTTTCATACCCCTTGGTACTCTGCCTAACATCTTCAAGAATACATGTACAGCAGTTTAAGAATCATGCATAACAGAGGAAGGTTTAACTTAAAATTATCCAACTTGAGATTTAAACAGTTCTGCTGCTAATTAGTTAAGTGGCCTTAATAAATAACTTGACCTATGTGAATACCCACACATGCACATGCATGGTAAATGATATTTGGGGACCCTTTGGGTGGTAAAAACATTCAAGATGAAAATTTAGTATGATCTCATAAAGGACTGGAAGTTAGAGACTTTATGTTCTCTTTTCTGCTTGGCAATGGCAGGGGAAAAAATAACAGGCCTCATTGTGACTTTCCAGGTCTCAAGTTGAGAAAGCACTTCACTCAAAACATCTCATCTCTTCTTCAAAAATCTTCCATGGGTACATGTCATTGTTATAAATGCTAACTTCAATCAGATGCTTAAGATTATCCACCAACCACTCAAATAGGCACCTGGCTCCTTTTGAAACAGTTCTATTTTTTAAAGGCTACACCCCCTTTTTATTTTTGGATACTGCTTTTGAAATTCACTTAAAATAACTATTTCCAATGAGCAGATAAAGGCATTATTGAATGCACTGGATGATGCAGTTGGAGATGAGAAAAGCTGAGGTTTTTTTTTATTTTTTTTGAATTTGCAAGACTTAATCACCATATGGATCATATTACATGCACGTTAAACAGAGAAATAGCATTGATTCAATTCATAACACTGGACCTATAATTCCATATCTCTCATCAATTATTTGTGAAGTCTTGAATATGTCGTTTCATAATGTGAAGCTTTACTTTCTGCATGGTAAAAACAGGGTGGTGGTATGCTAGTTTATTTCTAAAGTGATTGCTACATCTAATAGTCAAAAATTCTGAGCACATTGCACTTTTCTTGGTACGGACTTAATTCAGTCTCCGTAGAGATTGCAAATATTTTGATATCTTTCCCAGTAGTACTTGGGATCTACATCTATTCTGAGAAAATGCTACACAAATGTTTTAAGGAAATAAAAATATTGGTGACTATTATATACAGCAGGAATTTAATACTTAATGTACTAATAATTTTCAGCCTTTTATTCTTGAGACATCATCTGTGAACCTCTGTGGGAATATATATTCTCCAGGGATTCTCTTATAAGTTACCAGGATTGGACAGCTCAGGATCCTACACAATGATTCATGAACAGACAAGATAAGTTAGAAAATTATTTGTAGTTATAATTCTCTGAGGCAACTGCAATCCTTTTACTGTACAGTGAAGTAATCTAAGTATAGAATATTGGAACAACCTATCACTGAAAAAAATGTCCCTTTAAAATGTTCTGAGATGGGGCATCTCAAACTTTAATACACATAGACCACCTGGGGATCTTATTAAAATTCAGGCTCAGATTTTTCCACAGAGATAAATAACATAAGAGGAAGAAAGGAACAAAGGACCTATAAAACAACCAGAAAACAATTATAAAATGGCAAGAGTATATCCTTATCTGCCAATAACTGAATATAAATGGATTAAATACTCCAATCAAAAGATATAGGGTGGCTGGATAGATAAAAACACAAGATTCAACCATATGCTGCCTAAAAAAGACTCACCTTACTGTTAAATATAAAGAGATTGAAAATGAAGGAAAAGAAAAAGATATTTCATGCAAATGATAGGTCTGAGTTTGGGTCTGAGATTCTTAGAAACATTATTTATTTAGTTTTTAAATTAATACATTACAACTGTACATATATATGGGGTAAAGTTTGATATTTTGATACATATCTATGTGATTCAATCAAGGTAGTATATCTATCACCTCATGAATTTATCATTTCTTTGTGGTGAGAACATTTAAAAGCCTCTCTTCTACGTATTTTGTAATATGAAATATTTTCCTGCTAGCCACAGTAACCCTACTGTGTAAGAGAACACCAGATTATTCCTCCTATATAATTGTAACTTTGTGCCCACTGAACAAACTCTTCCCATTCGCCTTTCCCCTCCAGTGTTGAGCACTACTCTACTCTGTTTCCATGATATCAAATTATTTTTCAGATTCTACATATGAGCTAAATCATGTAGTATTTGTCTTTCTGTGTCTGTCTTATTTCATTTAACATGATTTCCTCCAGGTTCATCTATGTTGTTGCAAATGACAGGATTTTATTCTTTTGTATGACTGGATATTCCATTGTATATACAAACCATATCTTTCTCATTCATCTATTGTTGGACACTTAGATTGATTTCATATATTGGCTATTGTGAGTAATGCTGTAATAAACATGGGAATTCAGATATCTCCTTAACATACTGATTGCATTTCTTTTGGACATATACCCAGTAGTGAGGTTGCTGGATCATATGGTAGTTCTATTTTTAGCTTTTTGTGGAAACTCCATACTGTTTTCTATAATGGTTAAACTAGTTTGCAATCCCATCAACAGTTAACAAGTTTTCCCTTTCTCTATACCCAGTCATAAAGATAAACAACAAAAGAGGAAGAAGGGAACAAAGGATCTATAAAACAACCAGAAAACAATTACTAAATGGCAAGAGTAAATTCTTATCCATCATTAATAACTTTTAATGTAAATGGATTAAATTCTCCAATCATAAGATACAGAGTGACCAAACTGATAAAAATATAATATTCAACCATATTCTGCTTACAAAACACTCATCTCACTGTTAAAGAGAAATATAGATTGAAAGCAAAGGAATGGAAAAGATATTTCATGCAAATGGAAGCCAAAAGTGAGCAGGAATAGCTAAGCTTATTTATAACGGATAAAATAGACTTTGAGTCAAAAACTATAAACAGAGACAAAGGTCATTATCATGATAAAGGGGTCAATTAAACAAAAAGATGTAGCACTTTTAAATATATATTCATCCAACACCAGAACATTCAGATATATAAAGCAAGTATTAGTAGACCTACAGAGAGAAAGAGAGAGAGATACTGCAATACAATAATAGTAGAGGACTTCACCCCACTTTTAACAAAGGACAAATCATCAGGTTCTGAGATTCTGTTAGTCAATAGAAGTACTTTGAGTAATGAGACACCAAGGGACTAGATAGAATGCATGTGAATTTTTTATCAATTATGTTCCAGTTTGCCTATTGTAAAGACAGACAGGACATACATCATTTCTAAAATACACTACCTGAACTATCATGAAGCAGATCTCTTTCCAAATGGCACATCAATAGAATGGTATTTTTCAGCTTTAAATATTCATGTCTTGTCCTCCTCTTGTTTCTTTCAAGTATTTTGACATTTACTTAAGTAATTACTGCCACTATCAAATGGTGGCCCATATACATATATATATATATATATATATTTCTGCAAATCCCCTTATGTTATTATTCATGCCTTTGTTTCATTTCTACTCTTGGAAGCTGCCTTTATCAGGTTTACCAGGTGGATTCTGCACATATCCTGAATTAATCTCCATGGCCCATCAGAGTGTAGCTAACTTTATTTAATCAAGGGAAGAAGCAAGGAGGGTAACAATGACTGGGAGAAGAGATTGGGAGCCTGATGACCACTACAACTTATACTTATCAGACAAAACAAAAAAGACACTTTCCATTCATGTCTTCTTATAACTAGCAATGGCAGAATCTAAATGTGTTTTACTAAATCCATAGTCATCTTCTATACATACATACAGATTGACATGTTAGCTTCATACAGTCTTTGTTTCCCAAGAGTATTTGTATAAAAAATATCTCAGAACTGACAAATTGTCTTCCTCCCTTTTTGTGAGTCCATTTGAGAGTTGAGTTATGGGAGATGCTTAAAGGAAAAGAGAGGTGACATGTGCTTCTAATTGTACTAAAGTCTCTAAATATATTATTAATATTATAAACTTACTTAGTGTATTTAACACACAACCAGTAATGCATAAATCTCATATGAATGGCTGATTTTCCTCTTATTAAAGGTAAAAGTCATTTTTAGATTAAGAAGGGGTTCATTTTTCAATGAAAATTCTTTTGGTTCTGGTCTACAGAAATAAATTATGGAAGCTCTTTCAGCAATGGCCACAGATATTTTGCACTTCTGCACTTTAAAAATAAAAGTTGAAGTCATTTTAAAGTTGATCAGTTAGTCTTTACCAAGGTTAAGTGCATTGGGGTATTAGCATGCTATTGCATAATACAGTGAGCTGGCAGAACAGAAAGTAATCAGCTGAATTTAAAATGTTCATAGATTCTTTACTTTCTGGAGACCTTGAAGCAAGCAAAACCCAAATACTTTACATAGATTTTTTTTTTAGGTAAAGAAACCCAGAGAGGGTTTACTAACTTAATCTAGGGTCTGAATGAGTCAGATGGGCAGTGCAGAAGCTATCATTGTATGGCATCTATAAGTATAGAAGCCAAATTTGGGGGGTAATTATTTTGGGAAAAACTGACCTTTGACAATATTTCTCTAATTTTGATAACATATTTTTTTCTCTCATCAGGTATTATGTCTCCTTCTTTTCTAACTCTAACCCTAACCCTAACCCTAGTAGGCAGCATCTGAATACCCCATCTGATAGGCTGTAAGATTCCTATATAAATATGTGTGTATGCCTTTTCCAATCAGAACTTTCCTATTCTGCAGGCTTCCTTTGGAATGAGCAAGGTAAGCTGTGTGATGTCAGTGAATGTGCCTGTTAGGAAGGAAGGGGTATGCTCTGTGGGGTGTGCTGATGTCTCTCTATGGAATGACTTCTAGTGCTGATGCTCTGATTTCTCACTTTGGGGGCACAAATTCATCCTGACACACATCTGCAGGGGAAAAAATAGATCACAGTTTCATTTACTCAGGAGTAGCCTTTTTTGGCAGTCTCCGGGCACTTCAGGTGAGGTCTGCCACCTGTGTGTTTATGAATATCACAAAGCAGAAAAAGAACACAGGGCAACTGCTCAGGCTACCCTATATTTGGCTTGTTTTCATGATGTTTTGAAAGTTAATCTTACCTATAGAACCTCTCAGCTCCTAAAATGCCTGGAATTGAATATATTTACCTCATTTTATGTGATGGGTACTATTGAAATAGCTTATAAGGATTAATCTTTCCCACTGATTTTGATCATCATGTAAAATGTTATTTTCATTATAGAGTGACCTCCATTTAGTAGGGCTCCTGACACTTGAGATTTGGCATTACCGGTTGATCAAGTAGTCAGTAATCTATAGAATATCATAATGTATTATTATGATACTTACCATTATATTTAAAAGAGCTTTTAATGTGATACTGTAGGAGTGTAGTGGGGAAGTATGAAGTATTACCTCTTTGCTCTATGATGCTTCCCTGTGATGAACATACTAATACTGGAGAAAATTGTATTGGAAAAATGACCCCGTTAGAAATGCTCCCTACAGTTAATTATATAGTATGAGTGAAGAAAATCTATATTAAAAAGAAAATCCATTCATTTAATGCTCACTATTCCACCACTAGTGAAGGAAATTTTGATCTTTTCTATCAGAGATTGGGGATTTTATAAAATGAGGCTTGAGGTGGGAATAATAAACTTTAGTGTTTATTCATTAAAGTGGAATAATACTTTCTGGTTGATGTTACCTCCCCTTTCCTCCACCAAAATGATACTGGTAGCATAACTTCAAAACTGGAGGATTAGAATTATAGTCCAGATTATAATTTATTTTATATATGGTCTTGTTTAAGAACTTTTTGCCTACTCATATGTCATAAAGATTGTATCCTCTATTTTCTTACTTGCTCTATTTTTACAGTTATATCTACTATCTATCTGAAATTGATTTTTGGTTGGTGTAAGGGTAGGTATAAAGAGTCATTATTTTTTCCATTTGGATATTTAAATAATTAAAGATTATTTACTGAAAAGATCACTATTTCATTGCACTGCAGAGTTAATTTTGTCAAAAATCACGTGACTGTATACAGAGGGGTCTGTTTCCAGACTTTATTTTGTTCTTTTGGTCTATTTGTCCATCCTTACTCAAATAATCACATGGATTTAATTGCTTTAACTTCATAATAAGTCTTGATATCTGGCAATGTCACACAATTGCATGCTTTTTCAAGATTTCCATGGCTATTCTTGGCCTTGAATTTTCATATAAATTTTAGGATCAGTTTGTACATTTCCATAATGGCTGAGATTACATTAAATCTGTAAATAAATTTGGAGAGAAATGGTATCTTTATAATATCAAGTCGTCCAGTTCATAAATATAGTATATTTGGAGGAGCAGGATTAAAGTTTACAAAGATCCAGAAGAAATTCTTCTCCCTTTCAAATCAAGCATGTAATTGAGTGGCAGATATGCCCTGAAAAAAAATATGTGAAGGTCAATATTGTATTCAGTCCCACTATCCATTCTTTTATCTTCTCCTCTCACTTTCATATCACCCAAAGTCTAGGAACATCATCATTTCTTTTGGGTATCTGGGTATCTTCATTTCAAGCAAACTCCACATCACCTTCCTCCAATTAAAATTCATGCCTCACACAGTAACATAATGCAGAGTTGTGATGAGTTATTCACTTTAGAAATGTTAATTATGTTGGGAACTATGCACATTGTATCAGGAAAAATTTCTGATTGGTGTGCCAGTAACTATGACCATAATACCTCTGTAAAACAAGCAACTACAGAATCTCAGAGGTATACAGTCATAACAAGTCTGAATATCAGCTACAGGATGGCAGATCTGATATTCTAGGAGGACTGGGGTGGAGAAGCTGTGCTCTTTTCATTTTTGTCATTTTCCTCCCAAGAGCAGTAAACTAGACAGAGAAAGTTCTTCTTATTGGGATAAGCAGATGTGCAAGTGAGAAAGCCCAGCCTCTGAAGTGTTTTTAAGCTTTGTGTCTCCTGACATCTCACTGTCTAATGCAAGTCAGTGGACAAACCCAGAATCAAGGGATGGGCAAGTATGCACCACCCACAAAAAGGGAGGGGGTACAAGAGAATAAATTTTAACAATAATCTAATATACCACAGTTGGGAATTCTTACAAGTTAAACCTTATGAACTTGCTAACTGCTGATGTATAATCAAATTCTATTTCAATGAAATGACAGAAATCATCAAGTATCATTATGTTGTTCTAATAGTTTCTTATTTTATGTGAATCCAGTCTATACTTCTTTGGTGACATATCTCTGTGCCCTTACATGTGTGCCCCACTCACCTACTGGGTTAACTTTCCATCCTTTTGAGATTAAGTAAAAGTCTTTCCTGATCTTGGAAGACTCCCTAATGCTTCCTCCTGTTGGGTAGTTTGTAATTGCTGTACCCTGGTCACCAATAGCATTCATGCTATGCATTAATTTAGTAAAGTACTTACTGCATCGTGTTGAAAATGAAATTTTTTTGTCTGCCCTACAAAGAATACTTTAATATGTCTTCTCTCTCAATTACCCCACTTGTTCTCTTTACTGTGGGTCTGTAGGGCAAGGTGAATCTTTATCTCTTTATTCAGGGTACTTAACACATTGTAGGTGGTAATTCACATTAAATGAGCAAATGACTAAATGATTGCTGTGCACCTGTAATGAGTGCATATCTTATCAAAATGTGTTTTGTGCCTCCTAGAAAGAAATAACATAATTGAGTCAGAGTATTTGTTAAATTACATGTTTTTGGTCTATTTCGATATTTGATGTATGCCTCAAATAAACTCTGATTGGAAAGTTCTCTTTTCTATTTACATAAAAGAAATGGAAAATCTTTCATAGAGGAAAATTACTTAAATGTGAAGCATTATTTTGATTTAAAAATAAAAATCGGTTGCCTGGTAAAATCTCAGGTTCTGCTTGATTTCAGGAAGAGGCTAAGTATTCTGCAACTATCATACTTATATCTTTTGCCATTTTGGTTTCTTTGAAGCTGCCTCTTGAGGCTAATTTTTAAAATGGAAAAACTGCCAGTCCCCTGAACAGAAAGCATGTTCATGTATGAACTGCCTTTGAGTACCTCTCTTAAGAAGCAGATACACACACATGCCTTCTCCAGCTGGCATCTATTTTCTTCTCCTTCAACCCAAAGACAAGCTCCTTGTGATTCTTTCTTTATCAAAAAGTCCCAGTTCCAGGAGATAACAGGATCTGAGATGGTTATGTGACAGTGATGTTTTAGACTCTATGTTTCTAATGCCTTTAAGTGGTAACTAAGTTGCTGGACAGAGGCTCAGCTAACATATATTGCCTTTTGGTGTGCCTAAAATCTCAAGGTTTGGTTTAAAAATTCCTTTAATTTATATTTTCAGTTACTCATTTCCTTTTTTTTTTTTTTAACAATTTAATGTTTTCTAAATAGTGTATATTAATTATAGAAAATATAGACAATAGTTAAATAAAACTAATAAAATTAGAATTATCCCTAGTCTCAAAAATGTTTATTATAGAAAATATAGACCACATAGTTAAATAAAATAATATTTATTTTTTTCATAAGCTCAACATCTACAGAAGTCTCTCTCTCTCCCTAAATATATAGGACATCATATGTGTACGTGTGCTAACACACATGCATTTTTTAAACAAAAATTCAAAAATATTGTACATGTTTCTTAACCTATCTGTTCACTTTATAATATATACTGAACATTAATATTTCCCTAGTTCTTAATTATTCTTCTACAATATCATTTTCATTGCTGTATTATATTCCATTGTGTGATTATATAATAATTAATTTATCTATTCCCCTCTTGGTGCATAAACATCATTTTAGAAAATGCCCATATACTCATAGATTTTCAAAGCCCTATGATCCTCCCATATACCTAAGGATAAATTCTCACAAGTAGATTTGCAAAATCAAGAGGTATGCAAACTACTAATATAAATTGAATCTTCTCATATGGATTGCCAGATTGCCTGTTCTGGATTTATTTTGATATTTACACATTGCTTTCCACTTATACGCAATGTCCCTCATGTGCTTATTCTGTCTTTTATTCCCTATGATCTCTGGAAACCCTCAGGGACATGGGATTTTATGAGCTGTGATTATGCTACAGGCTGACTATGGAAAGAGAACTGAATCCATGTCAGACATACACTGGTGTCTGCCTTGCTGCAGTTCATCTGTATAGAGAGGCCCCTTGAGCCTTCACTACAGGCCCTTGGGAAATGACCAGCCAAAAGTTTCAAATATCAAACCAAATGTCATGCCAGTAATAGTAAAATGGCCCATGTTGGTATTTCCTTTTGAAAAGCCTGGTGGAAGTACCTCCTAATGGCAGAATTCTTGCATGTTTCAAATAATCAGCTTTTTCGCTGACAGCATTTCATAACTGGTAATATGTTCAATATACTCTCTAGATAAACATCGCTCAAAAGAAATCACTGTGACATCCTTCATGTTCACATGGATGGAGCTGGAAAATGTTCTTCTTAGCAAAGTATCACAGGAATGGAAGACAAAGTATCCAGTGTACACACCCCTATTATGAAACTAATTTAAACCTTTTTATATGAAAGCTATAACCTAACAACAACCTAAGGATATGGGGAGGAGGAGGGAGGGGGAGACGGTGGAGGGAGAGGGATTCGAGGGTTCACTTCTGTGGTTCATCTTGCAAGGGTACAAGTGAATCTTTCTATGAGTAGAATATGAATGTTTTGACATAATAAC
>NW_003852446.1:221196-270058 GCF_000181295.1 Otolemur garnettii
TAATAATGATAATCCTAATTAATTATGAAACTTTCAGTGTTTTTTTTTTTTTTTTGAGACAGAGTTTCACTTTGTTGCCCTCAGTAGAGTGCTGTGTGTCTCAGTTTACAGCAACCTCTAATTCTTAGGCTTAAATAATTCTCTTGCCTCAGCCTCCCAAGTAGTTAAGACTATAGGTGTCCACCACAATGCCCGGCTATTTTTTGTTTTTTTAGAGATGGGGTCTTGCTCTTGCTCAGGCTGGTCTTAAACTTGTCAGCTCAGGTCATCCACCCACCTTGGCCTCCCAAGTGCTGAGATTATCGATGTGAGCCACCATGCCTGGCCTGGTGTTTACTTTTTTAGAGGATCAAATTAACAAGTCTTGTGTAATGGAAAATAAGACTATGCACATTAGAGGGGACCAGAAATCTCTTTGAAACCCTATCTGATCTCTCTCCCTCCCTCTTATACACATACACACACACACATGCAGTATTTTTTTGATGCTCCACAGAAGATATTAATTATTTGGCATTTTAGGAAAATAACCTGTACTTATCTATTACTGCACAAAACCCTTTAAAATTTAGTGCCTTAAAACAAGATACATTTATTATCTTACAGTTTCTATGGATCAGGAATCCACATATGGCTAAACTGGATCCATTGTTTCAGGGTCTCTAACAAGGTCAATATCATCTCAAGGCTTAATTTAGAAGGATCTGCTCCCTAGATAACTAATGAGGTTGTTTGGCCCATGTTGGGCTGATGGCCTTAGTTGTTTACTAGATTTTGGTCAGAGGGTGCTTTCAGGTTATTGCCATGTGGCCTCTCTCAAAGCTGGCTTCTTCAGATTGAGCACACCAAAAGGTAAGAGAGTAGAGAATATATATAAGATGGAAGAAAGTTATGTTCTGTAACCTAATAAAGGATGTAATGTCTGTCATTTTTGCTGTATTCAAATTTTTTTGAATAAATGAGTAAAGTTATTCAGGCTACACTCAAAAGGAGTAGGTTATATAGGCATGCATACCAGGAGATGGTGATGCTTGGGAACATCTTAGAATTCTAGTTGCCACAGAATCCATGAGGGATATGGCTACCTGTCTCTCTCTCTTATCTATCTATGTATTATCTATCTATCAATCAATCAGTCTATCTATCTATCTATCTGTCTACCAGTATTTATAGCCTAGATTAACTTCTAGACCTTTATTTTCTCAAAATTTATTATTCATTTCCCTAAACATTTCTTCATTCTCCATATGCTTAGCATCAGATTGAGAAAAAAGTTTTAGCATCACTATTAACAGCAGCAACAAGAGAAACAAATTTTGGGGGGAAACTTCTTTATGCAATGAGCATTCAAGGACTGCAAGGATGTTAAGTTCATTCATTCATTTTTTAATTTAACAAGCATTTATTGAGTGTACTGCACTTAGTGTGTGCAAAGCACTTCAGAGATATAAAGATGAATATGAATGTATAAATATAAATATTTGATTAAAGTCATTAAAAGAAGTCCAGAGCCTATACTCGTAAGAGAATTCCAGACTTGTCTAAACAAAAATGAGGTACTGACCAGTTTGGCTTGACTATACAAGTCCTTCTCCTAATAGTTTTCCATGGCAGTGCAGCTGGGATGACCTCTGCAGGGTCTGTGTTGGAACCTTGAGGGTAAGCCCATACTGTCAACTCAAGTCAGCTATACCAGTGGTTCTCAAAGTCAGGCTGGACCACCAGCATCAGTATCACTTGGAAACTCTTAAGAAATACATATTCTCAGGTCCTGCTCCAGATCTATGAAATCAAAATTTCTAGGAGCAGGAGACAGCAATCTGTAAGAAACCTGGGTGATTCCATTTTAGAACCACTGATTCAAGAAGATCCTTTTCTCTCATTTCATACTTAACATTTTCCCCCAGTCCTAAAGATTTCTTTCATGCAAATTTCAAGGTTAGCCCCAAAGTTTCTTAGACATTCTGAGTTGAACATCACCCTTTCTTCCACTGTCTTTCAGCTGTCTGTTGCTTCTCCATGCTTTTTCCTTCTGTCTTCTCTGTACCCTATTGTAACTTTGCACAGGCATTCTTGCCCTTGTCTTTAAGTCACTGCTAAATAAAATTCAAGAAGCTAGCCATCTCAGAATGGAGATAGATGCACATATAATCAAAGCATGGACAGAATGATTTGAGTCCTAGTAATGATTAAGGGTAAGATAAATGTTGGCAAAAGCCAGGGGGAGGATTATTTTGTTCCAGCTGGGAGGATTGGAGAAGGTGTTACAGTTGAGATAGCACTTGATCTGAGCTTTGGAGGATGAGAAGCATTTTAATAGACTGAGAAGTGAGGGATTAGTGTTTTGACATACACCTCAAGTTATGTGCAGTTTTGTGCTTAGTGGTAAGACTTCAGTATAGTGACTGGAATTATAGTTGTTCCCAACTTGCAGCATTATCTCTTTGAACCTGAATTCTTTCTGATCTAAATCAATCCCCTTTAAAAAAGCCTATTGTCCAGATATTCCTCTCCTTTCTCATCTTATAAGTATTCTGAATTTTCTCTTGTCTGGGACTAATATCTAACAAAAAAATGGGAGCAGGCACATTCCTAGTTGATGGAGACAATTTGAGAGCTAATAGCCTGAGCAAGATCATATGAAAGCAATTTCACTTTGGTCTTAGTCCAGTAAGTCATCATTCAGTAAGTAAGTTGCAGGTTTATAATCTCATGGATCTGAGTGATGAGTTGAGGGCTTTGGTAGGAAAAGGGAAGAGAGTAGGGTACTATAAAAAAGTTTTAATTTCCAATAAAAGAGAAAGAGCCCAGAGGAGATAAATGAGTATTGGGGATCTTGTTGCTTAGGTTTAGAATGTCATGATGGATTACAGTGATACTCAAGGGGTAAGATTTTGCCTCCTGGAGACATTTGGCAATGTCTGAAGACATTTTTGGCTGTTGCAAAGGGCAGTGGATGTGGAAGGTAAGGGATGGGGCATGCTACTGGCATATAGTAGGTAAAGGTCAGCTTAACATTCTATAATCACAGGACAACCCTCCCAACATCAAAAAATTAGCTAACACAAGAGGTGGGATAGGGGAATGAGTTAGTGAGGAAAGGGGAGAAGGGAGGGGTATGGGGAACACGGTGTATGGCACACCTCTTGGGGGTGGGACACAAGTTTAAGAAGGACTTTATTCAACAAATGCAATCAGTCTAACCTAATTCTTCAATGAATCCCAAACAATTAAATGAAAGAAAAGTGGAAAAAACCTGCCAGTCTAAAATGTCAATAGTGCTGAGTTTGAGGAACTCTGGAGTAAAAATACATTCAACACTTATTGGATGGCTGAAAAAAAGAATAGTGACCCACCAAATGCTGGTAAGGATGTGAAAAAACCTAATTGCATCACTCATGCACTGCTAATAGGAACATAATGTGATGATAACTACTCAGGAAATAGTTTGGCAGTTTCTTATAAAACTGAACCTGTAATAGCCAGATGACCAAGCAATTGTACTCTTGGGCATTTATTTATCCAAGGCAAATGGAAATTTATGTTTTATCAAAAACCTATGCATAAATATTCAAAACAACTTTATTCATAATAACCCCAAACTGGAAACAACACAGATGTACTTTCCATAGGTACATCCATACTATGGAATATTACTCAGCGATAAAAAGAATAGACTACAGATATACCCTGCAACTTGGATGAATCCTGAGAATCAAGCTGAGTGACAAAAGACAGTCCCAAAAGGTTGCATGTTGTCTGATTCCATACACATGACATTATCAAAGCAAAATCATAGTAAAGAAGAACATATTAGTGGTTTCCTGGCTTAAAGAAGAGGGGTGGTGGGAGGGAAGGTAGGAGGAAGATGGATGTGGTTTTAAAAGGGCAATACTGTGATAGATCTGGTTAGGATCTTGACTGTAGCGATAGATACAAAAACATATCCATGTGATAAACTTACATAGGACTAAACACACACACATGTACACAAATGAGCACATGTAAAACTAGGGATACATGAACAAATTTAGTGGATTGTAGCAATATTAATAGCTTGGTTGTCATATTATAGTACAGTTTGCAAGATGTTGTTATTGAGTAAAACTGGGTGAAAGGTACATAGGGTCTTTCTGTATTCTTTATTACAATTGCATGGACATGTACAATTACATCAAAATAAAAAGCTAAGGACATACTTAACAAGTGCTGGTATATGTATACCATGGAATACTATGCAGCCATTATAAAAGATGGAGACTTTATATCTTTTGTATTGACCTGGATGGAGGTGGAACACACTCTTCTTAGTAAAGCATCACAAGAATGGAGAAGCAAGAATCCAGTGTACTTAATTATAATATGGAGGCAGTAGATGAGCTAATACAAGGTAGTGGGTAGGGGAAGGAGGTAGTGGGTAGAGGGGAAGAGGGAAGGGGATGGGGGTTATGGTGTATGGCACACTTCTTGGGGGTGGGACACAATTATAAGAGGGACTTTACCTACAAATGCAATCAGTGTTACCTAATTCTTCATAGCCTCAACGAATCCCAAACAATAACAAAGGAAAAAAACCCCAAATAAATAAAAACTTAAAAAAAAATCCTAATTTAGATCCACATACTTGGAGAATAGTAATAATTTGGTATGTACAACCATTTAGTAGATTATATCTTTTTTTCATGCTCGTCTATTGTAATTTTTGTCTTCTTTTCTTAAATAAAGACTTAGTGTTCAACTTTGTTGATAATTTCCTAATGTCATTTACCCATTTTTGTTTGCAAATGTCATTTACCCTTATAACTATGCATGCTTCACTAAGTTAAGAAAACATTGTTGCCATCGACACAAATATGGCACTTGAAATAAGCTCATTATTTATTAGACTGTAACTTGTCTCCAATATACTATGATTCACAGAACCAAAGAAGACTGTTATAAACTTATGCTCATCAGAGACTGTAAATATGAAAGAGTGGCATTTAAAGAAAACTGAAGTTTTCAAAATAGTGCTTTCATTCTAAGTTTTATTTATTCAACATTTCCAATCAATATTTGTAATTAGACTCCATAGACATTACCCATACAAATGTTGAGCCCAACGTGTTGATTATTCTGTTAATTTGTTACAGTTAAGAATATATTTTTATTTTCTTCCACTTAGGATGAACAGTGCCTTGCTATCCTTATTGTAGTCATGCCAGTACATTTGCTTCTAAGTCAGCCACTGTTATACCCTTACTACTAATGAGAATTCAGAGAATAGTGGATCAAAGATATAAAACCTTCTTTGTAAAATGAAGGATATTGCTATTTCAGAAACTATGAAAGGGTACAAAGCAATAGGAGAAGATAAGGTTAGGTCTTTCTACTCTTCTGTTTCATTTATTTGACACATAGAAGACAATTATAGCCTACATGTCAAACCAAGATAGAACCAAAATGTCAGCATTATTTCAGAGAAACATCTGGAAAATCACACATGACAACAATATCACGTGTCTATAAAAGGCAAAAGAGAATTTCTCTATAGTTAGTGATAAGTGTGGTAATTTAAGAAATTATCTGATTTTTTTGAGGATGAACTTGAATTAATTAAGGCTAAAATATCATATCAACTTATTTGACTAAACGTGATATTTGTTTTCAATAGTGATTTTGATAAGTGAATAAGTGCTTCTTATTCTCCAAGAAAATACCAAAAACTTAGTTAGAAGTTTGCTTTTGGTCCCTGATAAATATTCTTGCTGAAGTTAAAGACATACTTTTCTGTTCATCACTTACTAATAATTTTATCATGAATTTGTATTAATTTTAGTACATGGATCTACTGAATTGATCATATGGCTTTTCTTCTTTAATTATGTAAATTGTCTTCTGATGTTGAATTATCCTCATATTTCTTGTATATGGTATATGTATTCCTTTAAAATTCACTTTACTATTCAATTTGCTAATGTTTGAGTTATATTCATAAATAAGAGTGTTAGACAGTTTTCTTTTGGGAAGTGAGGTTATCTTTATCTGATTTACATGTCAGAGTTAGGTTAATCTCCTAGACATAAATTGGAACTTTTATCTTTTCCTTAGCTTTGGAACAGTTAAATAGAATACATATGACCTTTTCCTTAAAGATAAGATAGCCCTAATCCAAAGGACTATCTGGTCATTATAGCTTTTGTGGGAAAAGGGAAAATTTTGAGAATTCTTAAAATTTCTTTTATAATCTGTTCAGCTTTTGTAATAATTTTTCTTTTCTTTTTATATTTTTTTATTCTGAATAGACATAATTGTACATATTTATGGAGTACATAGTGATATTTGATACATATAATGTATAGTGATCAGATCACAGTAATTAGCATATCCATCATTATAACCATTTATCATTTCTTTCTTTTGGGAATATTCAATATCCTCCTTCTAGGTATTTGAAACTATATATTATTATACCTATATTCATCCTGTAGGGCTACAGAACACTAGAACTTATTTTTCGTATCTAGCTGCAGTTTTGTATCATTTGACAAATCTCTCTCTACCCGCCTCGCCCCTATCCCTTCCCTTCCTGGACTCCAGTATCTTCTGTTCAACTTTTTACTTACATCAGATCAACATTTTTTTTAAGCTTCTGCATATAGGTGAGAACACGTGGTGTTTAAATTTCTGTTCCTGACTTATTTCATTTAACATAATGTCCTCCAGTGCTATGTTGTTGCAAATGACAAGATTTCATTCTTTTTAATGGCTGAATAGTATTCCATGGTGTATATATACTACATTTTTTCATCCGTTCATCTGTTGTTAGACACTTGGGTTGATTCCATATCTTGGCTATTGATTGTAAAGAGTGCTGCAGTAAACATGTTGATATAGATGTCTCTTTGATACATTGATTTCCTTTCCTTTTGATAAAAGCCCAGTAGTAGGATTGCTGGATCATATGGTAGTTCTATTTGTAGCTTTTTCAGAAACCTCCATACTGTTCTCCATAGTGGCTACACTAATTTGCATTCCTATCAACAAATGTGTAAGAATACCCTTTTCTCTGCATTTTTGCCAGCATTTGTTGTTTTGTCTTTTTGATAATAACCATCCCAGCTGGGGAAAGATAATACCTCATTGTGGTTTTGATTTGAATTTCTCTCATGAGTGATGATGAGCATTTTTTTCATATAACTGTTGGCCATTTGAATATCTTCTTTTGAGCAATGTCTATTCAGATAATTTGCCCATTATTTATTTATTTATTTTTTGATGTTTACAGCAATTTTATTCATAATTGTTAATACTACCATTTTTAAAATATGTTTGTTATTTACTGTTGAGATGGTTGCTTGTACTTTCTAGACACTAATTCTCTGTCAAATGAATAGTTTCAAATATTTTTTCCCATTCTGTAGGTTATCTTTTCACTCTACCTATTGTTGACTTTGCTTTGTGGAAACTTTTTAGTTTGATATAAGTCAATTTGTTTATTTTTGCTTTTGTTGTCTGTACTTTTGAGGTCTTATTCATAAAATCTTTTTACAGAACAATGTCCTAAAGCATTCATACTATCTTTTCTTCTAGGAGTTTTATAGTTTTGGGTCTTAAATTTAGGTCTTCAATCCATTTTGTGTTGGTTTTTGAATACAGTGAGGGATGGGTCTAGTTTTATTCTTCATATGGATAACCAGTTTTGTCCCTTCCTAATAAATGTTCTTGGTGCCTTTGTCAAAAATTAGTTAGCCTTAGATACATGGATTAATTTCAGGGTTCTCTATTTTATTTCACTGGTCTATGTGTTCATTTTTATGCCAGTACCATGCTGATATGGTTACTATTACCTAAACCTGTAGCATATATTAAAGTCAAAAAATGTGGTATTTCCAACTCTGTCCTTTTTGCTCAGGATTGCTTTTGCTATTTGGGGTCTTCTGTGGTTTCATATGAATTTTAGGATTTTTTTCCTATTTCTGTGAAGAATGTCATTAATTGTAAAGAATTGATTGGGATTTCATTGAATCTGTAGATTTCTATGGGTAGTATAGTTATTTTAACAGTATTATTTCTACTGATTCATGACCATGGGTGTTTTTCCATTTGTTTTGTCCTCTTGAATCTTTTTCATCAGTGTTTTGTAGTTTTTCTTGCAAGATCTTTCACTTCCTTGGTTAAGTTTATTCCTATAGGTTTTATTTTGTTTTGTAGCTATTATAAATGGGAATGCTGTCTTAATTTTTTTCTCAGCTAACTAGTTGTTCATGTATAGAAAAGCTACTGATTTTTACATGTTCATTTTGCATTTTGCAAATATACTGAATTTGTTTATCAGTTGTAAGAGCTTTTTGGTTGAGTCTTTTGTTTTTTTATATATAACATCATGTTGAGATTCTCCATATGGCTACCTAAAAACAGCCTGCACGCCTCACTCCCAAGGAGAAGGTTGAAGTTGTAAGTAGATGTTTACCTATAGACGGATCATCTTAAAGAGAGCATTGTGCATCAGAAAGCAACAGTAGAAACCTAAATGTGGAGATAAGTCATAGGAGAGAACCCTGTGGCTCCACATTACCCCCATGCACACTGAAATTCAAGCTATAAGGGCCTCCCTCTAACCACAGCAGGCTTCTGGACTGATTAGAGAGCTGTCTGAAGACTGTGCAACTATACTGGAGACCAAGCAAGGTAGGGTCATGCTGGCTTCTGATCCTGGGTCACTGAAACTGATGCCGTTCTGAGCTCTCAGGCCCAGATGCCCAGTGTATGTAAGGGTCACTTCCACTGCAGTTGCCTCCCCATTATCACTGCCAGGCCATGGAGGGACAGGGAAGTTAGATGCTCTTGTGCACCACATGACTGGGTGCCATGCACACCTCACTGCCTTCTGGGGATCTAGGCACAGCAAGTGCCCATGGCTGCAATATCTAACACTGCCTTCTGGATAGTGGTTCTGCCACCACCACCTGAGTAGCTCCTCAGCACCTGCCACCACCAGTCTTGGGCAGAGAGAAAGTCCCAGTCACCATGACTCGTCCATAGATCTCTGCACACCTCTACATCCCTTCTAGTCAGCCAACTGTCATGGCCCTACCTCCTGTGAGGTGCTATAACCCTGGTGATAGAGTGTTCCCCCATTCAGGGCTAGACAGGGACCCCCATTTTCTAGGCATGAGCAAGCAGACTTTTTTTTTTCCAAACCATACTCTGGATGCAAACAGTATTTCATTTAGGGATGGATTCACCATCCTGGAATGGAAAGCATATACCCTGCTGCTTTGCCAAGGACAGGAACTATGAAGACCTCTTCTTTGCTAATACATTCATTCACTAATCAACCTGGCCAGGATGATTTTTCTTTTTTTTTGAGACAGATTCTCACTATGTCACCCTCAATAGAGTGCTGTGGCATCACAGCTCATAGCAACCTCAAACTCTTGGGCTTAAGCAATTCTCTTGACTCAACTTCCCAAGTAGCTGGGACTACAGGCACCCACCACAACATACAGCTATTTTTTTTGTTGCAGTTGTCATGGTTGTTTACAAGGCTGGGTTCAAACCTTCCAGTCTTAGTGTATGTGGCTGGTGCCCTACTCACTGAGCTATGGGCACCAAGCTATGGGATAATTTTTGTCTGCCAGATCCTGGCCAAGTGTGACATACCTTCCTAGCCCCCCCCCCACTCACAAGCAGTATATGAACCCCTAGACAAAAGATGCATGGGTGTCTTCCCATTTGGGAATTCCCCTCCCTCCACTGCCAGAAGCTTTGTTACCCTTCTCTCTATTAGCTTCTCTGTAAAATAAATTTTCTCTTGTGATTAACTCTCATGGTCTGGAGTTTCATTCTTGAATCTCCAGACCAAAGACCCATCACAAAGAGAAAAATACCGGTAACACTGGCAGCTGCAGACTGAGCACCTCAGTAGCCCCATCAACTCTGTACCAACTGGCTACCATAGCCCAATCCCTGAACACCAATATTGTCCCATCCCTTGAATGCTGCTGCACTGTTTCACAACTGTGGCTCTGCCTGTCACACATAGTCCCATCTGCCTTTGCAACCTGTTCACCTCTATTACCCCCTACATTGTACCTTCACTAAATCTGAACCTGGGAAAAGTAATGCCTACAAACTTTGGCCAGCTACCACTGTCACTACTACAGGGAAACCTGGGCAGAGCAAACTCTCATACCACCTATCCTGTGATGCCCAGTCCCTTCCCACTGAGCTTCCAATAGCAACATGAGGAACAACCTACCATTCCATACTAATATCTGCTAGCAATATTTTAGACTGTGACAATCACAGGGGAAGAGGCTGATACAGGAGAACAGCTGTGATACAAGCTTTCAGTGCATCCACTCCTCTCCTGCTAGGTCAGTCTTCCAGAGTAGGACACAAGTACACTATCCAGGGACCACTCACTCTTTTCACTAAGTAGGAGAGTTCCTAGCAGAAGAGAAGAGGTACCCGGCAAATTTATCTGTCTTGATCTAAGAGAAGAGTTTTCAGATGAGAAGTATACAGCATAAGAAGGCTGGAAACATGAAAGAACAAGCTATTTCAACATTGCTAAAGGATCATAAAAAGTCTCCGACAATGGACCCCAAACTAAACAAAATTGTTAAAATTTCAGATATGGAATTCAGAATATGGATGGCAAATAAGATCAATAAGATATATGAGAAAGTTAAAAACCAATACAAACACAAAAAAATAAAATAAAAAAGAGAAATCTAAGACATAAATGAAAAATTGTCTAAGATAGATTATATAAGAAAACATATAAGAGAACTTAAATAAATGAAAGTATCATAGGGTATTTCAAAATACAGCAAACTTTAACAATGGACTAGAACAAGCAGAAGAAATAATTTCATAGCTTGATGACAAGGCTTTTGGATTAACCCTGCAGAAAACATTGAATGTATAACAAAGAAGAAAGAAGAATGAACATTCAGTCAGAGAAATATGAGACTATGTAAAATGACCTAATATAAGAATCATACATATCCTTGAAGGTGAATAAGAAAAATCAAAAAGCATGAAAAAACTATCTGAGGGAATAATTGAGGACAACTTCCATGATACTACCAGAGATTTAGATATCTAGATACAAGATGGTCATAAAACACATAGAAGAAACATGGGACATCACCAAGACACATAGCCATCAGTCTGGCAAAAGCAAAATGAAGGAGAAAATCCTACAAGCTACAAGATGAAAGTAACTGGTAACTTACAAAGAGAAACCATCAGATTAACATCAGACATCTCAGTGGAGATCTTACAAGCCAGAACCAATCCGGGTCCCATTTTTTGTCTTCTTAAACAGAATAACTGCCAGCTAAGACTTTTATATCCTGTAAAATTGGCTGTTTCATAAATAAAGGAAAAATAAAGTCTTTCTTAGACAAGGAAACAGTAAGGGAATTTGTCACCACAGGATCTGCCCTATAGGAAATGCTTAAAAGTGTTCTATGTATGGAAGAGAACACTTGCTACCCACCAGTGTAAAAACATCTGAAAGTTAAAACTCACAGCTCTTATATGTAAAACAGTAGCAAATGGGGGAAAACCCCAAACCCCACAAGATATTATTCAACATGATAAATAAAGCTATATCTCACATGTCAATGCTAATGTTGGATTTAAATGTCTTAATGTTCCACTTAAAATATATAGAATGGCTGAAGTGATGAAAAAACAAAACTCAAATATAAGCTGTCTTCAAGAAATCCATGGAACTTGCAAAGACTCTTGTAGACTTTTTAAAGTAAGGGGATGAAAAAAATATGCCATGTGAATGAAAACCAAAAATGAGGAGGGGTAGCTATTCTTATATCAGATAAAATAGACTTTAAATCAATAATAGTTTAAAAAGATAAAGACATTATACAATGATAAAGGGAGAAATTCAGCATGAAGATATAACAATCCTAAATATATATGCACCTAACACAGGAGCATTCAGATTTATAAAACAAATTTTCTAGACCCAAGCAAAAAAAAAAAAAGAGAAATACAAGAGAAAGGATTCAGATAAGCTCCATCAAAAATGAAAAAGGAGGCATTACACTTGGTATCACAGAAAAACAAAATATTATTGTGACTACCATGAAAACCTCTATGCACACAAACCATAAAACCTAGAAGAAATGAATAAATTTTGGAAATACATAACTTTCCAACTCTGAATCAGGAAGAAATAGACATCCTGATCAGGGCTCGGTGCCTGTGGCTCAAGTGGCTAAGGCACCAGCCACATACACCTAAGGTGGCGGGTTCAAATCCCTAGCCCGGGCCCACCAAACAACAATGATGGCTGCAACCAAAAAATGGCCAGGCGCTGTGGTGGGCGCCTGTAGTCCCAGCTACTTGGGAGGCTGAGGCAGGAAACTCGCTTGAGCCCAGGAGTTGGAAGTTGCTGTGAGCATGATGTCATGGCACTTTACCCAGGGGGATAGCTTGAGGCTCCATCTCAAAAAAAAAAAAAAAAAAGAAATCCTGATCAGATCAATAGTGAGTAGTGAGGGTGAAACATAATAAAAAAAACTCTAAATAAATAAAAAGTCCTGGACTAGATGGATTCACAGCTGAATTCTACCAGACCCATAAATAAGAACTGATACCTATCCTATTGAAACTGTTCCATAACACTGAGAAGGAGAAAATCCTCCCTAACTCATTCTATGAAGCCAGTATCGCATTGACACTAAAGCCAGGAAAGGACATGACAAAAAGTAAAAAACTACAGACCAACACCCCAAGTGAACATATATGCAAAAATTCTTAACAGAATATTAGTAAATCAAATTCAACAGTGTATCAAAAATATAATTCATCATGATCAAAAGGGCTTTATCCTAGGGATTCAAAGATGGTCAATAAACACAAATTAATCAATGTGATTCACCACATAAACAAGAGTAAAAACAAAGACCATGTGATCATTTCAACAGATACAGAAAAATCATTCAATAAAATCCAGCACTCTTCATAATAAAAATGCTCAACAAACTAGGGATAGAAGGAAAATACCTAAAAACAATAAAATCCTCATATAACAAACACAAGCCAACATCATACTAAATGGGGAAAAGTTGAAAGCATTTCCCTTAAGAACTGGAACAAGACAAGGGTGATCACTGTTCCTTTCTATTCAACATAGTGTTGGAATTCTTATCCAGAGCCATCAAGCAAAGGAAAGGGCATTCAAATCACTGAAGAGATCAAACTATCCCTGTTCACTGGCAATATGATCTTGTATCTAGAAAATCCTGAAGATTCCACCAAAAGACCCTTAGAATTTGTAAATAAATTCAACAGTGTCAGTTTACAAAATCAATGTACACAAATCAGTAGCATTTACATATAGTAGTAAAGCTGAGAGTCAAATAAAGAACTCAATGCCATTTATAATAGCTGCAAAGAAAATAAAATGCCTAGGAATATACTTAACCAAGGAGATAAAAGATCTCTACAAGGAGAACTATACAACTCTGATGAAAGAAATCATAAATAACACAAATACAAGCAAAAAAAAATCTCATGCTCACGGATCGGAAGAATCAACATTGTTAAAATTTTCATGCTGCCCAAAGTGATTTGCAGAATTAATGCAATTTCCTTCAAAATACCAACATCATTTTATCATTTTTTAATATTTATTTATATTTACAGATGTAGAAAAAAATCCTAAATTTAATATGGAACCAAAAAAGAGCCTGAATAGCCAAAAAAACTTGAGCAAAAAGAACAAATCTGAAGGCATTGCATTACCTGACTTCAAATTATACTACTATCTATAGTAACCTAAACTGTGTAATACTGGTATAAAGATAGAGACAGACCAATAGAACAGAATAGAGAACCCCAAAATAAAACTATATAGCTATGGCCAGCTGATTTTCAACAAATTAGGCAAAAACATACATTGGGAGAAGGACACTTTATTCAATAAATGGTGCTGGGAAAGGAAGAATTAAATAGAATCTCTACCCTCTTGTTATTTACAAAAATTAACTCAACATGGATTAAAGACTTAAATGGAAGACCTGAAACCACGAAACTTATAAATAAAAATGTAAGAAAAACCCTTCTTTATATATACCTAGGTAAAGAATTTATGACCAACACCCTAAAGGCAAATACAGCAACAACAACAACAACAACAAAAAACAGATTGTACTTAATTAAATTAAAAAGTTTCTTCACAGCAAGAGAAATAATCAATAAGCTAAATAGATAACTTATAGAATGGGAGAAAATACTCACAAGCTCTACAACCTACCAAGGACTAATACACATATCCAGAATCCACAAAGAACATAAATAAATCAGGACGGAAAACAACAAGAACAACAATAACCCCATTAAAAAGTGGGCAAAAGACATGTACAGGTTTTTTTTTTTTTCAAAAGAACATAGATGATTGGCCAATAAACATGAAAATATTCTCAACATCATTAATCATCAGGGAAATTCAAATTAAAATGACAATGAGATACAACCGTCCCCCAATTAGAATGGCCATTATTAAAAAATAAAAAAAAATAGATGTTGATGTAAATATGGAGAAAAAGGAACGCTTATACATTATTGCTGGGATGGAAAATTAGTACAACCTCTATGGAAAATAGTCTAAAAATATACTTACCATTTGATATAGCAATCTCACTACTTGTTATCTACCCAACAGAAAATAAGTCATTGTATCAAAATTACACCTACACCAGAATGTTTATCATAGCACAATTCACAATTGCAAAGAAGTAGAATCAACTTCAGTGTTCATCAATTGATGAGTGGATGAGGAAAATGTGATGTGTGCGCACATGCATACACATGATGGAATACTACTCAGCCATAAAAAGGAGTGAAATAATGTCATTGGCAACAACTTGGGTGGAACTGGAGAGCATCATCCTAAGTATCTCAGGAATGGAAAAACAAACACAACATGTTCTCACTAATAAGTAGGAGCTAAGTGATGGGCACACACAGTCATAAAGTGGTACAAAGGACATAAAAAACTAAGAAAGGAGGGTGGGATGGGGGGAAGGAATAAAACTTACCTATTTGGTACAAAGTACACTATTCTGTTGACGAGTAAACTAAAATCCTTGACTTCAGCATTATACAATTCATCCATGTAACAAAACCTCTTCTACCCCCTTAATAATCTGAAATGGATGTTGGATATTAAAAAAAATATCATGTAATCTTCAGAGAAAATTTGACTGCCTTCTTTCCAATTTTGATGTCCTTTATTTCTTTCTCTTACCTAATAGCTCTGGCCAGAACTTAACAGTATATCCAGCTGAAGCTATTGCCATATAACTGCATAATTCTCTTGGGTGTTTTTGAATGCCTAGGGAAAATATCATTTGAAAATATTTATCTTCGTTCTACAAGCTACTGTATCAAAAAGTATCTGTCTGGACTTGGGGAGACATATCCAGTCCAAGGTGTGGGAAAAAATTTGGTCTAAGTTTCTTAAGTTTCCTCTATTTTCCAAAAACCTTACTCTAAATACAGTCAGAATTGGCAGTCGGCTTGATGGTGTGTATTGAAGAAAACCAAAAGTGTCTTTGTCCCAAATTCTTAATCACTTCTTGATCACAATAACTAGAAATTCCACTAATTAGTCACTTCTTTAGATCGAGATTTTCAAAGCCACAGGTGAAGTATAAGTATGTTCTATGGAAAAGGTGCCACATTCTCTATTTTACTTCATCACAATTTTGTTCAGCCCTGAAAATTTCCAGTTGGATATATTCCCATGGGTTTCAAATAAACTGGGCCCAAGAACTTGACCTTGTATATAAATTTTTACTATTTTGTTGTAGACTTTGTATTCTAGATTTCATTCTGTGCCAGGCAACTATATTTACTTTCTGCCTCAAATTTATTTCCCTTTTGGTTTGTGTTGTTTAATCTGGATTGTGGTCTTTGGTTAACTAAGGCATAATCCATCATCAGAAAAAGTCAAAATCTCTACACTAAGTGCAGACTTGAGGGTACATGGATGTTTACTGATGACAGATGAGCAGATAAAACGTTAATTAACAAGTAATAACAGGGCCATCAGTGCGCATGAAACCAACTGCTTAGAAACTTAGTTGTTTATTACTCTTGAAATTTCTATTGACTAAGACACATCTTCAGGCTCTTTGGCATCCACCTACATCCCTATTATAAACCAAGAGGATGGTTAGGACTACTTAAAGGTAGACCTAATAAAATCAATAAATTAATTTTCCTTAATTCTAAAAACGATGTCTAGGGACATCACTACATAGAGTATTTAGCTAAGAGCTAGTAGTCTTAAATTCAACCCACCTGGTTTAGTTCTTTTCATCCATTTTATCTATCATTTTATCTAAGATTGAGGATAAATATTGATTCCTTTACCTCTCAAAGATTTTGTGTGTGTGTGTGTGGTGTAATGAGCTGCTTGTGTAAAGTTCCTTAGAGAAAGCTACTGCTAAGATACAGCACTTCAAAATGCATGGGAAAAGAAATCAATTGTGGCCTTATCAAATAAGATTAGTACATAGTCACACATAGCACCTCTTAGTATCCTGAGGAAAACCATACTTTTTTTTTTTGTTTAAATTAAGGAAGCATTAAGGACTTGATTCTCTTTTCCCCATTATTTCTAAGAAGATAGCTGCTGCTGGGAATTCACACGGTAGAAATGCATAGACAGAGTAAAGCAGGGAATAGTTGCATTGTTGCTGTGCATGTTAATGCCTGCCTCACCCATGGGGGGAATGAAAGGGTTGCATTTATTCCATGCACACCCTTCTAAGGTTCCTGTTGATTCTGAACTGTGGTGCCCAGCCTTAGTTGTTAGTTCCCTGAGGGAAAGAAGGCTGTCCATTAGCTTATTTGGTATCAGAGCCAAATTGACTAAGTTATGTGAGTTATATTTTCATGTTCCCTTTGAAATATTTCAGAAAGCATCCAGGTTTGTTTCTATTTCACAAAATTAAAAACTCACACACCTAATATATTTTAGAACAAAAAAAGATGCTTCCATTCAGAAGGCCTTAGTGAATAAATGTACTTCTTCCCACCTTCTACTTCACAAATTAAATCCTTGCTTTGTAACATATCCTGGACCAATGTTCTAACTTTAAGGTGCATACTGATCCCATAGGATTGTGTTTAAATGCAGAGACTGACTAGTGCCAAGTGAGACTCGAGATTCTGCATTTCTCAACAACTGTCAAAATTATAGCCACAGGGCGGCACCTGTGGTTCAGTGAGTAGGGTGCCGGCCCCATATACCGAGGCAGCAGGTCCAAACCAGCCTGGCCAAACTGCAACAAAAATATAGCCGTGTGTTGTGGTGGGCGCCTGTAGTCCCAGCTACTTGGGAGGCTGAGGCAAGAGAAGTTGGAGGTTGCTGTGAGCTGTGTGATGCCACAGCACTATACCAAGGGTGACAAAGTGAGACTCTGTCTCTAAAAAAAAAAAAAAAAAAAAAATTATAGCCACAGACCTCAAAATGAAGAGGTGAGCTATATTGTCACACTGAAGTGCTAACTATTCTTTAAATGTCTTAGGATATTAAAAAGTAAGAAAAATTAAATGAAAAAAAACAAGGCAATGAAGAAATATGAGAAGTTCTGTAGTTTCAGACAATATTTAGTTTATAGTAAACAACAAATACCACTAGGCAAAACACTCCTAATTGGAGGAAGGATGATGTTGCAGGCCTGCATGCCTGATCATTTAAACTGTGTATGATAAAAAAAGTAGATCTAGTGGGGCTAAGCAGCAAATGTTCTGAACATATATTCCAGTTTAGTTCTCAGATGGATAGAGCTTTTTCACTTTCTCATGGTTCTTCAGGTAATGAGAAAAAACTCCTGAAGTGTGACACAAATGGCCTTCAAGAGGCATTAGTGTACAAAGACCAAAAAAAAAAAAAAATCCTTTATCTCAAGGTTACTGCTGGAGGGGTGGTGAAAGGGCTATTTCAAATTAGTAGAAATGGGAATAGCAAATGGGGAGGCAGAATTTAACTTCTTGATGAATTTGATGAACTATTCACATCTGTTTATAAACATTCAAATGTTCTATGGTATGAGGGTACATGAGTGTTAGGTTGACTTGAATCTTAGGAGGAGCGGGCAGAATAAATCTTTCCTGCTCTATTTCCTTGAGGTAAGGAAAGGACTCTTAGAAGGATATAAAAGGAACATTTAGTGCCTCTTCTTCTTTGAGTAAAAATGTTGAGTATTTGGGTATAATAGACATGAGCACCAGGCAGGGAGTCAGAATACCTGAATTCTATTACCACAGCTGCTGTTAACTAGCTGTTGGATGTTGGGCAACAACTCTGTAAATAAGTTTCATTCTTTAGAAGTTTAGTATAGATTAGCATTTTCTGAAGTATGACAGGATGTTAATTAGAATTATGCAGAAAAACATTTATGGTCAAATGAAATAAGCAGATATTGGGTTAAATAGACATAAACAGGTTTTGTAAGTGGCAAGCTTCTCGGGTCCCTAGGTGGAGACTAAATTTGAAGACCAGTGTTTCCCAAACTTATTTGATGTGGAACTCCTTTTTTTTTTTTTTTTTTTTTTACAAGGACAATCTCACAAGATTAAGTTCCATGGAACTAATTTCAGGAAATATAGATGATTTGTAAGCCTACTTCAGTTTTAGCATATCATTAAAGTGTTTCCTAAATTAACTTTATCATTTTCATCCTTAGGTCAAATTTTTATCTCCCATTTAGCTATTCTGATATTCTAGTTTGTATATAGCCATGCAACTTTCACATTTGGCCTATTTTGTTTTTACAAGGACTTTCATATACAAAATCTTTCTAATATAAGGCGAAATATTGAAAGTAAAAAAATCCTAAAAATTAGATAGCAATAAATTTAAAGTTAGAAAAATTAGCTTTGTCAGTACATTATTCATATTACAACATTTTAAGGCTGAATTCCTGTTAGACCTAAATATTTCCTGAGAGTGGAATTCAATTTATTTGTAAGGTTTATACGCTAGCTTCTTCCAAACATAATTTATGGTGACTAAGTATTTTTAATTTGACTCTAAGGATTAAAACTCATTGGCTTTAAAGTATTGAAACCAACAGCATCTTAATATCTCTGAAGATAAGAGATTCATCAGGATAATAGCATTAATCACAACATATGAATAATAGTCTTTATGTTGGGTGCTTTTATTGAAAGGGCTAGAACAAATTCTAACAGGTTTGTTTATAACCCTGACTAAAAAAAATGAGAGATACACTAAATGACCCATGGAGTTGCTTTCCAACTTCTTAAGAACAATTCTATTAGAAAAACAAGTTATTCCAGAAAGAAAAAATATGTTTTTTTAAATTTTATAATGCATTGTTATTTCCCCATTAAAATTGTGTAGTCGTTATTATCATTATTATTATTGTTTTTGTTGTTGCAGTTTTTGGCCAGGGTTGGGTTTGAACCCACCACTTCTGGTATATGGGGCGAGTGCCCTACTCCTTGAGCCACAGGTACTGCCCTTAGTATTACTTTTTTTTAGAGACAGAGTCTCACTTTGTCGCCCTTGGTAGAGTGCTGTGGTGTTACAGCAACCTCCAGTTCTTGGGCTTAAGTGATTGTCTTGCCTCAGCCTCCCAAGTAGCTGGGACTACAGGCATCCACCACAATACCCAGCTATTTTTTTGTTGCAGTTTGGCCGGGGCCAGGTTTGAACCCACCACCCTCGGTATACAGGGCTGGTGCCCTACTCACTGAGCCATAGGCACCGCCCAAAATTGTGTAGTTATTATTTTTTGAGAAGTCTATCTTACAAAGTCATATTATTGATATTTAAAGGACAAATCACAGGTTTTTGACTGGAGAGGAGTTTTATTGACTTTCTATGATTAAGGGATAAAGAGAAAAGATTGTGTAATTCCAGTCTTCCTTTGCCAGCTGCTGGCATTTTGATTATAAATATCAAATTATATTTCCCTTTAGTGTTCTGTAAAAAGAATAGTGTATCTAAGAATTAGAAGTAGTAATAGTTCTAATAGTTTGCCATCAGCTGAGACCCCCCAAACGGCTTAAGGATAAATGATCAGCCTCTCATCCTAACAACTTTTATTTTAATAATTGATGCCAAGTATGTGTTGCCACTATTATTCCCCACTTAATTACTTTTCTTTTTTATCAAACACATTAATGATAAGAGACCTAATAAATCATGTGCAAAAACAGGAAAGCACTTAATTAACATATGTTTTCCTGATTGATGGTGATAGAAAACTGTAGCAGTGCTGAGTAGGCCCACAAGGGCACCTTCAACTGATGTGGTATCTTGAACATACATAAGGTTGAGAGCATAACAGAGGAACTCTATTCTCATTTAAAAACTAGCTATGACAACTATAGATCATGATGCGATTACAGTGTTCTCTTTGACTCAGAGAATCTGTGTTCTCATTTGGGGAATGTAAACAGTATGTGAGAAACATAAATCAACAAATGCTGGAGTAGGTTGTTACTACTAATAGCCAGTATTTATTGAATACTTACTAAGTATTTAGTTTCCACCTAGGGATCCAAGAAGCTTGCCACTTACGAACTTTGCTATGTGTTTTAGAAGACTGTTATTTAACTCTTCAACGATGTATATAGCTAGTGATTGTTACTACTTTAATTTTATAGAGGAAAAAACTGAAACATAAAGATGGTCCAAGTTGCACAGTGGGTAAGTGAGGTAGCTCAGTCAATTTTATCCCAGAGCCCAATTTGATTCACTGGAAGATATTTTCTGATATGTTTTTCTCTAATTTGAAATTCTGTGGGACAATCATGAACTACTATAGAAGTCCCCAAAATGAGATCAGCTGAGAACCAAGAAAGGTTGAGATAACTGGGTTCTATATGTACAAAAAGAAAGTAGATTTAACTGTGTGATTAAAACACAGCAGTAACCTTAATTTTGGTTGTGTGAAAATGGTAGATCAGGAGTGAAGGTAGGGGTTCTTTTTATTCTTTATCCTGTGTCCCAATTGTTTTGTGATGTGGTTTTGCTGTCCTCAAAATGAAAAATAGTAAAAGCAAAAAAATAAATCCCTCTTCAATCTATCCCCTTCAAAAGTGGATGGGTCCTACCTCATCTAACCTGAGGTTTCTCCTGGGTGAATTACCAGACCACCGTCATTATTAAAATAAATTGTGTCTAGGATCCCAAATCAGTTTTGGCCTCTGCTAGTGATCCCTGGGCTGGCCAGCTTGTAGCTAAGGGACATTCATGAAGACTTTCATCATCTCTTCTTTTCAGATTCTCTAAGAGCATTGGGGATAGCAAGATGGAGAAATCTTTGACAGTCCTATCTAGCATCTCTTTTATGAAGGGTTTCTAGGTGTGTCTGGTCATGTGAGATAAGCAGGCATTGTTGTGAACTCATGGAAATTCAGATGCAGGAGACTGACTCTCTGTACTATCACATCTTAAACTTGAAGACTTTCAGACCATGTACATTCTATGTGCATTAGTAAATGTTGAGGGGAAGGCTAATACACTGAGTATCTCAGTTCTAATAAATACTCACATGAGGAAGACAGAAGAGTTCTGGAAAGTGACACGAACCAGAGAACCCCAAAGGATGCTCATGACCCAGAGAAATTCCTCTGGACAATGGCGAGAGGAGCCATTAGAGTCCAAATTCCTCCGGACACTCTAATAGGTAAAAGGGTCACAGAATAAGTGTCAGTAAAAGGGAGGCTGTAAGGAAATTGGAGAGGAGACTGGGGAAAAAATTGCCCTCTTAGCTTGATCCTTTCCTTGCCAAGAGATTTCAAAGTAATAATAAGATTTGTTTTCATCCCTGTGGTAACTCACATTTAATTTCATTATAAAGTCAAGAGAAAGAAAAGATTCACATTATACATGGAGTACAAAGTACTTGTGTGTATAGGATGGTAAGGATCTTGTTTAGAAAGAAAATCAAGTCATCCTCAAACAAACTGAGATGCTTACAAATTAAGATTCCATTAGTGTAGTGATTCTTAGCTTTTTGGGGAAAGTGGTGAGAACAGAGTTCCCTTTAGAAATCTGATGAAAATTACTAAAACATCTCCATAGACAAAAGTATGTACTTTCATACATGTGAATTACTGCACTTAACTCTAGTGGTTTTGGATGCCATCTATGGCCTATGCATGAAGCTCCATTAGAGAACACTAACATTGCTGATTGCTTGTTGTGTCCCTTCACAATTGTGGCACAATAAGAAATGGGAAGTGAGGGGAAGTTGACAGGAACTTGTTTGGCTGTTTTCCTGCTGCTCTGTAACATAAGAACATATTTTCATAGTGGTTTTGCACAAGGATCCAGATTGATAGTAAAATATTGAAGTAGTACAGTAGGTTATCACTATCTCAATATGCATGATTTTCTTAATAAAAATTTCCAGAAGCAATCCATAGGCCTAAAGGCTGTGTGTACAATGACTCCTGTGATTACAACAGTCAATCTGGAATTTTTGTCATGCTGCATAATCCATGATATGTTAAATGAATTTGATCTTATCATTAGATCATCCAATTTCCCAACTCACTAGGCTCTTCTCAAATTATTTCCATCTTTCATATATGGTCAAATAATCAAGTTCCAACCACTCTACTCAGTAGAGATTTATTGTTGGTTATCCTGCAACCACTGTAACTTAGACTAGTTTAAAATACTTTATACCTCTGCTGCCTTGTATAATGGTGTAGCTTGGGTTCTTTATGGGCTTGAGGGGGCTCAAGCAGAGGCTGAACTCTAACCAGCTGTAACAACTTTCTGGCTGTGTCTCATTAGTCTTCACTAAACACCTAGACACTTCAAAATGTAGTGCCTTAAAAAAATGATCATTATTTTTTCTCAAGCTTTTTATAGACTGGCAATCTGGTTTGGGCTCAGTGAGGTGATTCTTCTTGGCAGATCTTGGCTGGCTTACTTTTACATCTACAGTCAGGTGGTGGGTGGGCTGGAGATGACTGGTTTAGGATGGCTTCAGCCATGATAGCTAGTATGACTGGGGTTGCTCCCCTTATAGTTTTTCTTCATTCATCTGGCTAACCTGGGCCTGTTTGCATGGTAACAAGGGTTACTGAAAGTAGCAAGATGGAAAGACCCAATATAAAAGCCATTTTTAAGCCCCTTGCTTACATCATTTGTGGGGATTCTACTGGCCAAATCGATTCTGAAGCACAGTGCAGAATTAGTGTGTGGGGGCAGCAACAAAGACTATAGATAACAGAGAACAATAATTTATTGTCCTTGTTGCAGTCCACCACACAAAGCCATGGCACGAGGCTGAAACTGCATCAGGAAGGAGCACACATTAGGTGTGTCTTTTCCTCATTCATTTATCCAAAGTGGGAACCTCTTTCCACCACTCAAAAAGGCACTATATGGGCTAGCAGCGAATGATTGTCTCAATACATGTTACTAAGTGGATTATAATTGGCAAATAGAATCTCCAGGGATATTTTACCCTGTGTCCCTTTTTTTCAGATTTTCCACATAAAGTAGGCCCAACAATAAAGAGTACTTATTTTAATTTTTATTGTTTTTTGAGGGAAAGATTCATGTCCAATTCAACTTTGTAAACACCACGGCCCAATGTGTAATTTGAGCTCAAAAATGTAATCTAAGTTTTTGTTAGTAATATTAGTGATAGTCTCTACCTTGGAAACATATGAATCTATAGACCAGACCACCTAAATCAGAATCACCTTGTTAAAAATGGAGATTCCTGGGTCACACCTCAGTTCCAGTACTAATCTCTGCTTGGGGCCTGGAAATTTATCTAATTTATCTTTTATACACCCAGGTACCTCTTATGTACATTAAAGTTTAAGAATCACTGCCTTAGAGAAGTGGCTTTTGCAACTTTTCAATCTGTATCCAAGGTAAAAAACAAGTTTTACATCTCAATCACACACACACAAACACACACACACAAACACACATACACACAAAGACAGATGACTACAAAATAATTTTGAAGATAAATAGGTAAAATAGATATTTTATATTCTCATCTATTTTTAAGTTTTCTAAATGCTTATTAGTGGTTCAGATGTATTACATAACCCAATAATGTGTTATGACCTGGATTTTGAAAAACACGGCTCTAGGGAATATGCTCATAATACATTGATTTGAATATTTTTTGTTTCTTTTCCTATCTATACATAGTGAATATATAATGCCTCCCCCCATGCTTAATAAATTCCACTTAATATCCAGTTCCCAGTGTCAGTGGTTCTCAGAATCCCTGGCACATCTGTTAAAGTTCAATTTCCTGAGCCCCACTCCTAGAGTTTCCAATTCAATAAGAACAGGCTAAGGCTGAACATGGGTGTTTCTATAATAACAAATTCCCAAAAGTGACGCTATTGCTTCAGGGACCACACTTAGAGCACCATTGCCCTATATACTACAGTCTCTTTCATGTGCTCCACAAACCCAAAAAAGTTCTTAAGTTTCTGGACTGATTTTTGTACTGGTTTCCAACCACATTTACTCCATTTCCTAATTATATTTTTATTACTGTGTTCCAACTACATTTGCTTCAGCTGGCTTTCCAATCACTCAGACTTCGCTTGCATTGTGTAAATGAACATATTGGATTCAGCTGGTGTTTCCCTAAAGCCTGCCAAGTGCACTCCAACCATTGTCTTACTGGCATGTTTCCTGACTATGATGTTAGAGCTGTTCTTTTGGTTCCTCTGTTTCTTTAGAATTCAGTAAAGTGGCTCAAGTCCCAGTCTAGTGGTGCTGTTTGTTCTGTAAAGTTAGACTATTTTCATCTCAGAGATAGTGGGTCAATCCCTCAAGGATGTCATTCTGATACTATTAATCGTTTCTTCCTCCAAAGGTCTGCTAGGTCTCAGCCTGAGTCTACTGGCTTGGGAAAAGGAAGAAATGTATATCATTGTGCCTTTTGCTATTTGGAAATTCTATAAGCAGAGAGTGAAATATTCCTGGAAATTTTATATGTCTGGTGGGGATTGGATAACATAGCAAGTTATTATATTGTCTTCTCTCCTACCAATATATAAATGTGACTTTTGTTCTAGCCACTCTGTATAGTTTGTCTTGACTGTGAAGAAAGGAAGGGAGATGTAGAGGTAAGCCTAGACTTTCCTGAAAATTCATTATTACTCATGTTAAGAATATATCAGCATTAATGTTTTGATGTAAGGGCTAGAGTACTCATCCTTGTCCCAAGAACCCTGCATTCTGGCCTCATGGTGGGCAACTATCCTCTTTGGTCATGTAAAATTGATTAACCCCTTGAGTGCTTTCAGGGAAAGATAACTTGTGAGTCTTATATTAGCACATAATTTCTCTCCTACACTGTGGCTGGAAGATTTCTAAGAGCCAGAATGGTGCTATGGTGGTCATTACAGTTGATCCTAACACTTCCCTTTAAAATTTTTCAAATCAAAATTATCTCTCTTACATTCTATAATGTGTTTATAAAGGAAGTGGAGCAGGATCTTGGAATTGCCATCCAGGACTTGGAGCAGATTTTAAGTTCTTTACTGAAAAATTTGGACCCTGTGTCCTGGTCCATCTCAGGCCCACTTCCAGGTAGAATGGCTTTTTATCTAAGTGAGAATACAAATATGATTCTTTAATTTTCAAAGCAAATATGTTTATTTAACCTTTCTACATGGTCATCTGAAAGCAAAAACATGAGTCTTATTTAATTCAATAACACAAAGTATACACATGACTGATACTTCTAGAAGAGCTTATTTTTGAACTGATATATAGTTTTGACTAAAATCATGGTTGAGAAGGGTTATATTTATAAGAGACAGTCTAGGTTATCTACCAATAATTCTAGGATCTCTTACTTCTAGCCCTTTGTTAAGTCTTAGGTCCTCTGACAGCAATGCATTAAAATAACATAATCTTAACCCCACTTTCCTACCCACATGGCAAAAAGGTCCCCCTGACAGTCATTTTCTGTGATACAGACTTGGCTTCCTGTGTACAGTTGATTGGTTCAGACTCAAACTTGTGACTTACACTGGACAAAATACAGAACCTTCCTTGAAAATTTGGAATTGGAATTGAGATTCCAATTTACATCAGTACTGCTAATTTAAAAGAAGGCAGTGTGAGTCTATGAGTGGAGGTATGATCCTATTTTTTACCATGTGGATGGGAGAGCAGAGAAACTCAGAAGGAGGAAAGAGACACAGAAACTTACAGATAGAGAGAAATAAAAACTTGTAGAATGGGCTCAGCTACTGTAGCACTGTGGTTATGGCACCAGCCACATGTACCAAGGCTGGCAGGTTCGAACCCAGCCCAGGCCAGCCAAACAACAATGACAACTGCAACCAAAAAAAAAAAAAGAAAGCCAAGCATTGTGGCGGGCACCTGTAGTCCCAGCTACTTGGGAGGTTGAGGCAAGAGAATCACTTAAACCCAAAAGTTTGAGGTTGTTGTGAGTTATGACGCCACAGCACTCTACCGAGGGCTACATAGTGGAACTCTGTCTCAAAAAAAACCTTGTAGAATGACACATAGATGAAAAACTGGAGAGTGCAAATAGGATCCTAAGCCTTCATTCTAATCCATTCCCATGGCCCTTGAGGTCCATGTTATTATATCTTAATAATAAATCATGGCTATTTGGTTGTTCTAGTTTGGATCCACTGGGAGTCCATATCTGTTATATGTAGCCAAAGGAGTTCTAAGAAGGATGAAGGTCTTCTCTGAACTACTATCTAATATCATCTCTCAGCTTGTATCAGAATCCTTTCAAAAAGATGTCTGCATTTTGTATAAAGACATGGTTGAAGTAGCCCTATTTGTTTGCTATTTGGATGAAAAATCTTATGCATACTTACATGTTATTTGTGTGAGTGTTTCTGTGTACATATAGTATTACATTTTTTTCACCAAAATGTTCATTTTCTTGTAGTCATCTGACAAATGTTTATTGAGCACTTAGTTATACATCAAGAATTATGATAAGCCCTGGCTTTAAAAAATGACAATGTCTGTTAGTTGGTGATAGTTTTATAATTTATAATGTTTCACCAATTGTTTTGCCTGCTAGAAGTTCCCAGCTAAATTTGTTAGTACGGTGACTATTTCTTTTCTTTCATTACTTTATTCCTGTTATAGTCTCACTTTCTTTATAAGATTCCTGACCACAATTTAAATTTTGTTTAACTAGCTTGTGTTTACATGTCTGTGTATTTTTATTTTAAGATGGCTCCAATACTATTGTGAGAAGGTGGGGGCATATGTTGTTTGAAATTGGTACTAATGAAACCCAATTTGGGGTTAGTCCTTAAATGGAGATGATTTTAACTTAGGAGTCAAGTCAAGACATGGCTGTGTTTACTATCACATGGATGAAGAAGGAGAGAATATCAGGGGATATCAGGGGAAAGAAGGAGAAAGTAAAAGGATTTTTATATTATATACAGATATATCTATTTAACTATCTCTCTCTCTCTCTCTCTCTCTCTAGATATATATATAGATATATATATATAGATATATATATATATATATATGAATGCCAGAGTGAGAGAAGATAGAAGTCGGTAAGCAGAAAAACAAAGGCATGTAGAGAATATGATACTAACTTAGGCTTTGAACATTCACATTCATTCTTTGATTTATCCTGAGATTTATTTGGTGCTTAGAAGAAAATAGTGCTGAATGCTGAACATCAGAGACAGTTTGCGCTCAGTTTTCATCCCATCACTGAGGGGATGAAAACCTCCTTTAATTGAATCAGATTTAATATTGCAAAACATCTTCTTGTTTTCACATTAGTTTTCAATGGATCTTCTAGTGTTAATTCTGATCTATGTTACTGGATTCCACATTTCAGCTACTGGCCTAATAATTTCCCAGGTAGCCTCTCCTAGCTTTCAACTAAGCCTTTGGTATTTACTGTACTTCCCAAAGCCAGAGATAAGTCTGTCTTAGGCCTATACCCAATGGTTTATCTCACCAAGGTCAATGGTGAGTCATGAGATGATGATGAGTACTTGGTTTTTGGCAGCTGATACTGCCTGCAAACTGGCAATTTAGAGTGAAAATTCAGCTTTCCCTTCCCTTGAGGTCTTTCACATTTTAACAATGGATGTTTACTGGCAGGGGAATTGAGGCCTTTGCAGAAAGATAGAATAGAAGATAGAAAATAGCCCAATCTTCATTACTAAAATTAGAGATGTAATACTTCTCTTCACTACATATTCTAATAAGCCAATTATATGTTGATTTGGAGAGGTTATTTTCACTGTGTGAGTGTAAATAAATCTGTACATCAGATCTGTAAAATATTCTTATAACTTCAGAGCCTGACAGTGATCACAATGTATGGGCATACAAACAACACACATGGGTGTACAGCCCCATCACTGTAGTGGTGAAATTTTCTTCCAATTAAAAGAAATTTAGTTCTATTCATAAGTCTGTGTTTTGGCCCACTTTTACGTTTAAGACTGCACTGTAAATGTTGCTTCGGAAAGCTGAAAGACAAAAAAATTAACTAAATGTTTCTATTTTATAGAATTGAATATAATTAAGAAGCTTATGTAGACACAAAATAGCAAGTAGGACTAACCATTTGGTTTAATTATACATTCTAGATTTTTAAAATGTGCATTAACTCCTAATTGGTATTCTAAAATCTGAGAGTAAACGTTCTATGATAATGAATGAAAATTCATAATCCAAAGAAGTCCTCCTTGATGTCTTATCATTGACCACAAAGAACTTGTATGTATGCTCAGTGAACAAAATTGTAAGTTAATTTAAGTGAGAATGCCCAAAGAATTATTTATTGAAATTCATTGTACCTGATTATGTTAGACTCTGTATTAGAAGTAAATGTTTGCATAGTATGCATAATAAGTTAGGTGAGCTAGTTCATTTATAGGCAATATTATCACATTATTTCTCTCATCTCCAGGATGCTCTAATCTGTTCATAGGATTGCTTGGGATAATATTCTGCAAATTCAAATGCTTGAGCAATGCAGGTAGTGGAGGGTAGGGAAACTCCCACCTAAGCAAAAATCCTCTAATCTAATGTTGTCAACCAGAGTTGACAATTGATAACAGTTTTCTTTCAAAATGTTTTTGTAAGATCTTAGAGAGATGGCTAAGATAAAGCATATAAAAACTTGTAATGGACCACAGATGAACTCATTGGTTATGTGAATATTTCTAATTATAAATATTGTAAGCATAAAATATAGAACATCTCAGCTAGGTGCCCTAAAATTGAACATGTTAATAGCAGAGAGGGTCTTTGTCATCAACCACTATCATCACCGTCATTGTACTTGTCATCATAGAGTATTTTTTTATATGCCAGGCATAAAGTTAAGCATTTAAATCTCTATAAGTCACTTTATTCATTCATAAATCTTGTAAAGTAGATATTATTTCCCTTTTCCAGGGGAATGAACTAAGTCTTAGAGCAGCTAAATATATGTCACTGAAATTCAAATTATGCTTTCTATCCAGGTATTTGCTTTATATAGTCAGCATTCTTAAGTGTACTTGATTTGGTATTCTTAAGAGAGCACATTCAAAGGTTGAAGCATTCAATAAACATTTGCTAGACTGAAGGGCAACCCTCTTCCAATGCAGTGCATGAAAGAGATATCTGAATGTGATTTAAAGATTATTTTACCATTATCTGACTAGCCAAGAAGGCTTCCACTTTCCAAATCACTGCTCATGAGACCAGGGCACAAAACACAAAGCTTTCTCTTGTCACCCTTTTTTACTATGTTAAGTGGTAGGTAAGCACCATGTGACTTTCCCACATGGGCATTAAAACAGTAGAAATTGAGGTGCAGATTCTCAATCAGGATGGCTTGCGTTTGTCCATGCCTTGGCTGCACCTAACTTGACTATATCTCAGTTCTTTTATTTGCAAAATGACTATAGAAACAATATCATACATCATAGAGTTGTAATAAAGATTAAATGAGATGCTACTCGTGATACACTCAGAAGTGTACAATAAATGTTAACGTGCATTATCTGATAAAAGTATTCATCTCTTACAATTAAACTGTTCCCTGGAAGTGATCATTGGGTCTTAGCTGTCTCTCAAACAATTGGCTTCTAAGTGACAATAAACTCCTTAATGGTAGCTACATGGCACAATTGCTTTGTGTTGAAACTCAATTATGTCCTACTGCATGACAAGAAAAACCTCTTATTTTTTGCCTTTATTTATTTCATATCAGTTTTACAATTTTCAAAAGTGGAGTCATATTGATATAAAAATAATTTCTTGACTAATGATGCAAATGTAAAAGAATCTTTAAATCACATTAAAGTATCTCTTACATGTTTGATGTTGCCTTGTATAAAGGTTTTATTTCAACCTAGTCATTGTTTACTGCTGATCAGTGCCCTAGATTTTCTTTGTGATCTTAAAAAGAACACCAATTTAAGAATACTTAATGTTGTTGACCTTATATTAGCAATTAACCCAACTGGATAGATAGTGGAATTTGGCCATAATTTTGTGAGTCTTTAGAGATTTGAGTGATGTTAGGTAGAGAAGGTGTGAGAGTGGCATAGAAGGATTCAGTTCTTGGCAAAGTCTTTCGGTTAGATATCCATTATAACTTCCCAAAAGGAGAAAGCATGCCTTTTGTAGCAACCACAGAGAATAATTGATGTTGATAATGTTAACCTAAAAACCAAATGTTTGGTACTGGCTTTGCAGACTGAGATGAAAAGAGAGACACTATGTTATGTTAGTGATGGGGTCTGTCACCTCTAAAAGGCACATAGTCAATAAGGTCATATCAAGCCATCCATCTTAAGAGCTGATGCAATTAGTACAGCATTTTGAAAGCCTTTCACTAGTCAGCAGCAGCACCAGAGGATAATGTTCATATTGGTAAATATCTAAGCTTTCTTCCAAGGAACTCAAATGTTCTATTTATACACAGATAACACAGAAATCTCAAAGCTCTCTACTGTAAACATTCACCCTTAGGCTCATGCTAAAATAGCACTTGGTCTCAAAAATATTGTCCTTTTGGAAGTCACATGGTTACAGATACTCTTCTGTATACTGATTATTTCCCAAGAAATGAGCATCTTACTGCATACCCATTGCCTAAGAATCAAAGTTGCAGACATCACTTTTTCATATACCCAATTCCATCTCCACTTCATTGTCAGGCAAGAATATCCCAAAATCATTGCTTGAGTGTGAGAGGTTGCCTCTAATTCTTAAAAGCAACTGTAGAATATTAAAATCTAAACTAGGTTTTCCCTATTTCCATACTCCAAGAGGGAGGGAAAGGGACTTTTTATTAAACATATACACACACCACATTCCTAGCCTTTCCTAGGCACTATGTATATGTTTACTTTATATGTAATCCACATAAACATGTTATATATACAAGATGTTTATTTAGACCATATAATCAATCCTTACATTTTCTCAGCAAAAAACCAGAATGTATCATTCTTTTTAAAAATTGTATATATTTAAGGCACATAACAGGATGTTATGCACAGTGAAATGGTTACTACAATAAAGGATATTGACATATCCATCATCTCACATAGTAACCCTTCTTTGTGGTAAGAGAAACTAAAATCAACTGTCCCGGCAAATTTCTAGCAAGCAATACAATGTTGTGCATTAGGTCTGTAGACTTAATCATCCTGTATCACTGCATCTTTTTATCTTTTGACCTACATCTCTACATTCCACTCTTTACCCCAGCCTCACCCTGATAACCACTGTTCTAATCTATTTTCATGTATTTGACTTTTTTTTTTTTTAAGATTCTGCGTATAAGTGAGATCATGGGGTATTTTTCTCTCTGTGTCTTATCTTATTTCATGTAGCATAATGTCCTTTAGATTCATCTTAATGTGTCATTCTTTTTTTAATATAAACCAAGTGTAGTTTATTTTCAGTGGATGAGCTTTTGATACAGTTGTGCATAGTCGATCTAATTTGTAGTTGATTTACAAAATATAATAACCAGATTTGATATTCTGAGGACCAATTCACTTTGGCTATTTAACACTGAGCTGCAGATCATAAATGAATATTTCAAAACAATCTTTGTCAAAAAGGTAAACTGTTGTTTAGGAAACTAATGAACAAACAAAAAATCAAATCCTCTGATATGGACACGTATACCTTGTGTTAACATTTGAAATCAAATTAATATCTGATATGATTTTAAAAGAAAATAATTATGAACTGTTTTTGCACATTGGCAATAGCCTTCCTCCCAATCCCAAATTTAAATGTTTTTTAACATACAAAACCCTTTTTAAAAGGTATTTTGCTAGTACTCAATCCGGAGCTTACTAAATCAGGGTTGATTACTCCAACACAGGAAATCTGATGGTTTAGCAAACATTTGAAATTTTGAATTATGAATCCGAGAGAATGGGCAAAGTGGGAGACAAGTCATGTTAATAATGATACCTCAGAGAGGAGGCTCATGGGACAATCCTCATTCCTTTCTGTCTTCACTGTTCAATAGTTCCTTAGATGTTATTATCCTCCACCCCAATGTGCATGTGCAGGCATGTACACACACACATTTACACCCTTGCACTTTGATGAAGCTTATAAGATTGCTCTCTGCTTCTTTTTTTTTGATTTATTTATGTAATTTTTTTATTAAGTCATATATACACAGATCATGAATACATTTATGCCTTAATGTTTCATTCTCAATACCTCTCTCTCTCTTCCTTTGATGCCTCTCTCCTCTTATATCTCACAGTGGATTCATCAGCAAGATTGATCAGCTTTATGTTCACAATATACCTGGAATCTGACTGCACATTACCACCTCTACTGCTACCACTCTGGTCCATCTCTCATCTTCTTTCATCTGGATTGTTGCAGTGACCTCATAACTGGTCTCCCTACTTCTGCAAAGGTCTATCTATTCTCAACAAAGCTCCAGAGTGATACTTTAAAGACTTTAGTCGGTCATGTTGCTGCTCTGCTGAAAACCTCACAGTGGCTTCCATCTTACTCTGTGATCTGTCCCCTCAGTACCTCTCTGACTTCATCTCATGCTCTCCTCCATGCCCCATTGGAGAGGATATAGAGAATTCTGTTTTGAGTTTTATGTAAATAAAAGCATAGGTTAGTTACACGTTTGTGTCTGGCCTCTTTATTTCAACATTATAGTAATTAAGATATTGTGGTATTATTTTAAGGTTAGACAAATAGACTAATGGAACAAAAGAGAAGGCCTGGAATTGTGCCCACATATACATGAAAAGGATGAAAAGCTACATTAAAATATGAAAAGAGATGATAGATACAAGGAAAAAAGAGTGCTTGGAGTTGTAGCCACATTTATAAGAGTAGGCATAGGAAATCAGTGAGTAAATAACCTATCTATTCAATAACTAATACTGGATGAATAGTTATTCCTATGGAAAGAAATGAACTTGCATCCTCATCTTGTACCATATATGAAAATCAGTTACAGATGAATAAGGACTTACATGTGAAAGTAAAATTAAAACTTAAAATAGGAGAATAGCTCTATAACCTCTAAGTAGGGAGGTTTTCTTTTGAAATATGACAAGCAAATGAAGTCTGTTATAAATGTAAGTATGTTAAAATTAATAATTCCTGTTCAATAAATGGACCACAAAAGGTAAAAGATGAGACATAAATAGGAAGGAGATAATCTGCAGTACGTATAACTGACCTAGGATTAATATCCAGAACATAAAAATATCCTATACATCAATGAGAAAAGAAAAAAAAGCAAGAATTTCAAAAGAAGATATATATGAATGAAAAGATCCCTCATCCAGTAAATAATCCGGGGACTCTAATTAAAGATACAATGATATGATATTTTATGCCTACCAGACAAACCAATATTTAAAAGACTGATAAAGATGATTGCCAGAATGTCAAAAACCAAACACTTCCCAAATGATTCATGGGTGCATGAATTAGTACCACACTTTAAAAATAATCTGATGTTATCTTGCAAAGTAAAAAATATGTATACCCACCAAAGAATGTGCACAATACATTCTATTTATCAAATATGCAAAAACATGTTAAGTGAAATAAAATTTTATCTAGGAATGCATACAAATTTTGGTAAAAAGAAAAAAATAAAGGAAAGGTAAATTCAGAATCAAAGATAGTAGTCACTTTTGGGGATGGGGTAAGGTATGAAGGAATCAGGCAGGGAGACTTGAAGAACTTCAGGAGTTTGAATAAAAGTCTCTTACTTAAGCTGAGTTGGAGGGTATATGAATTATTTTACATATGTAGTTTTTTAAACTGTACATATTATATACTCTTCTATGCCTATGATAATCACTCACAAGTTGGACAATTCTTCTAGAAATGTCCAGTCTCATATAATAATCAATAAACACATGTGGCTATTTAAATTATTGAAAATTAAGAAAAAATTAAAAATTCAATCTCTCAGTCATACTGCCATATTTAAAACACTCACTATCCATCTGTGGCTTCTGGCTACCATATAAGACAGTGCAGATTATTCAGCAGAACTGTTCTACAATATTTTTATCTCTTTAGAGACTATTTTTAATCCACTATTTATGAAAGGAAACAATTCATTGATTTTCTGTAAAAAGTGTCTCCATAATTCTGTCAATAACAGCCGCAGGAGATGAAGCAAAGATTTACTTCCTATGGATTTTGTTGATCCTCTTGGTTAAAGGAAATGTCACTAACAAATTTGATAAAAATCATATTTTATCTCACTTAACTCATAAAATGCTGTCATGAACTTGATTGACTATTCTTTGTCTTTAGGAAGTCAGAGACTATTTCCATTCACACATGTACAGTTACTTGTGCCAACACGGTCATGAACAGAATTTCATCTGCTAAAAAAATTCATTATATAAAGATGTACAAAATTATATGTCTTCCAAGGTAGGATGCATAATTAGACAGTGGTATTCTAGAAGGAAATCTATAGGTACTACAGAGGAAAGAGATCTTTGCCTTCTTCCTTCCTATCTAGATTCCTCACCAAAGCAGGTACTGCTAATCTGAGTGGTTCAGATTCTAATACTCTAGTGAGTATCCGACTCTATGTATTAAAGGGTTCAAATACATAAGTGTATTTCTCTGTTTCTCTTGCCTCCATAGAGCAGAATCTTGCCTTGGGCTCTAGTGTCCTTCTCTTCTTTTCTATCACACATGAACTTGGATGTTCTAAACCCTGATGTCATATTCCTAATGCAGCTATAATAGGGTAATACAATTTCATAGGTGGAGTTTGACTTTGGGGAATGAGTCCTTTCCCCTCCCTTGGTTCTAAGCCATGGATTCCTGTCCAGTTGCCTAGAAAGCTTGCACTGAAATTTTAGGAATAGGCTCACTGAAAAGAAATTATGTCATCCTTCTTTTGCCTTTGTCCATTGTGAACACAGTGCCTTTGAGACTTCAAGGAAATGAGATGAACTGAGCCATTCAGATGAACTGAAGGCCATTAGTCATTCTTTATCCATTGGTCAAAAATCCACTTAATGATACTTAAAGCCTCATCATCACCCCCAAGAGGTACTAGGTGAGGATTTGGTTGGATGGGGAGTTAGAGAAGTAATAGTTCCAAGCCTGCTCTTAGCTTTAGAATGGCTCTGCTAGGAGCTAACATCCCTCTTTTAAATAAGATGTTTCCCTCATTTGATGGGTGGTTATCATTCCATCAGTACCAGAGGTGGCATAGCAGGAGGCATTAAGTCATTTTCTATCCTCACCCAGGAAACTTGGATATGCTTATCCATCCTTTGTAATGTTACTTCTTAAAGCCATTAATGCTTGGTCTGAAGTCTTGGATCCCCAAAAAGAAAAATCATCTTTTTTAAAATCATCTTTTAAAACACCATTTTAATAGATAAAACTTACTTCTAAAGGAAGCTTATTTCATCTGATTACTGTACGAACACAGTTTATTAGTTCAGTAAGTCCTAAATCCAATAAGCACCCCTAAATTCATCACAGATGTTCATAGCAATAAAAGTTATCACAAAAAATGTGCCAACCAAATTAATTATAATTCCAGTTTCAAAAAAAATTCTACTTTCTTATGTTTTACTAATATTCCCAGGTTTGTTTTCCCCCATTTATTCATTCATTCGTTTGTTTATTTGATAGCATTCGTTGTCTAAGTCACTGGTTTCAAGTCTTTGCATTTTGGACACTAAGGTATTTTAAGTGCTGTGCAAAAAGAACCTTTAATTTCTGTGCTTCCCAAATATTGGCTGCACACTGAATAAAAAGAGACCTTCCTATATATGGACTGCTATTTTCAAATGTGATTAATCAAATACAAGATATTTGATATGGTCTTTAATCTATGGTCATTTTTTGTCCAAGCACAAATATTCTCTCCATCATCTAATAACTAGAAACGTAGGTCAAATTGCATTGTGATTTGAGAATATTTCTCTAATAGTATAAAGGGGTTCTTAAACTGCTAAATGTTAAGAAACCTTGCTCTAAGTTATGCAGAGTTGGGTCCTCTTCCATGGTGAAGTAATGCCCACAAATGAACTTTACAAATCCTTGAGCACCAGGAGCCCAGTGGTCATCAGCAACATAAGAATATTGCTGAACAGAACCTGGGATAGAACCTGGATTGTTAACAAAGGAATATTAACAAAACCTTTTAAAAACAAATAAAAACTCTTTGCTTATCTAAAGAGTTTCCTTCCTCTCTTTAAAAAATTGTATAATACCCCAATTTCTTTCCAAAACATGAGGAAATAATAGGACCTAGAAGGAGTATGATGAAAAGTAAAGGGATCCCAGGCATCTGGTCAAGCAGTTTCTCACCCAAGTATTCCCTTGTCAAGATTCTTGGATTGGGACAATGCCCAGCTGACCCATCAGTTAGTATCCTCTTCTTTCAAACAATTCTCCTCCTCATCTCAGGCCGCTCATCTCCCTGGGATTCAGTTGTGGAAAAATGGGTAGTCAGCAACAATTCCTCCAGGGACTGCACATGCAATATGCCAAATATCTCTGCAGTTCTAGTTCAATAGCCAGCATTATCTGTTATTCTTCAATAAGCTCCAATTGAGGTGGAGGTGTAGGAGGCTTAAAGGAAGACTAAAACTGGTGATGCGCCAGGGCTGCAGTGCCAAGATCAATAGATAAGAGGCAATGAGTAATTCATTCCTACTGCTCCTAATGAATTTGTTTCATAGTGAAATTAATTGGAAAAGCAGTCAAAAGTACAATCTGATTGTATCTTTTGCTGTAAGTTTAAACAGTAGGGACAGACAATTTTCAAAAAAATAAATTCTTTTTGTAAAATAAGCTCTTTTTGCTCAGTTCCATTCCACAGTTTGCACCTCAGATTTCAGTTTATCAGCTTGCAAAATTCACATGATTGGAAATAAATGGGAGGGATGGAGGGTGAATCAGAGAATCTTTATAGCTGGATGAAACAAAGAAACAATGAAAATCCTGAGCCTTCGATGCTTAATCAGGAGTAAAAGATTCTTGCGTAAGAAAACACATCTTGATAAGATAGGGGGGAAAGGGAAGTGGATGAAACATACAGGAAAAAGAAGAAAACTTCATTGCCTTCTATTGCGCACATGGATTTTGGTAAACATTTTATAAGGCTAGCTTATCATACTTCCAAACTGGCATAATGATGGCCAGCTTCAGTACACAGAGCACAATCTGCACATAATAAGTACCCAATAAATATTTATTAACAGCATCTGACCAATTCAAGATCAATTTAGAAGACTGCTTTTGTCTTTTTTTTGCCAGTCTGCTTCTACTTGAATTTGGGTCTCAGAATTTTTCTAACTAGGCTCAAAACTGAGATTGTAGTCAGAATTACTATAAAAGTTACTCATTTAGGCCTGGTAATATGGCGGGGAAATAATATCTTTGTAGAGGGGAAACTCACCAAACAGCTTTGTTTCTTTCTCATGTTTTTCAAATATTATTTTATTTATTATTTCGCTTAAAATTTTTTATTTTTAATTATCATGGGTAGATAATAGTTATAGTTATACATATTTATAAGGTACACGTGATGTTTGGATATATGCATACAACGTGTTATAAACATGGATAACGGGAGCATCCATCACCTTAAGCATTTGTTATTTCTTTGTGTTAGGATTCGAGTCTTTTAGTTATTTTAAATTATACCATAAATAGACTGAAACTGGATCTGCACCTCTCGCCACTTACAAAAATTAACTCATCCTGGATAAAAGATTTAAATCTGGCGTGGTGCCTGTAGCTCAGCAGCTAGGGCACCAGCCACATAACACCAGGGCTGGCAGGTTCTAACTCAGTCCGGGCCTGCCAAGCAACAATAACAACTACAACAAAAAAATAGCCAGGTGTTGTGGCAGGCCTCTGTAGTTCCAGCTACTTGGGAGGTGGAGGCAAGAGAATCACTTAAGCCCAAGAGTTTGAGGTTGCTGTGAGCTGTGATGTCATGGCACTCTACCAAGGGTGACATAATGAGACTCTGTCTCAAAAAATAAATAAATAAAAATGAAAAAGATTTAAATCTAAGACAAGAAATAATAAAAACTCTAGAAGAGATCAGCCTTAAGACAGAATTTATGAAGAAGACACCATTGGCAATTTCAGCAACCATGAAAATAAATAAATGGAACCTGATAAAGTTTAAGAGCTTTGGCAAAGCGAAGAACACAATAAACAAAGCAATAGACAACCTTCAGAATGGGAAAAGATATTTACAAGTTATAAATCTGAAAAAAGGATAATATCCAAAATCTACAAAAGACTCAAGCAAATCAACAAGAAAAGAGCAAACAACTGCATTCATCATTGGGCAAGAGACATGAAAAAAAATCTTTTCCCAAGAGGACAAATAGCCAACTTTATTGTGTGCATTTCCTCTAAAACATTTTAAAAATAGGATTGCATTTTTACCTACATTTCATGATATTATTTTACCATCTATGACTACAAAAGAAAGGCCACATACTCTCCTACAAGCTGGCAGTTTTACTCATTGCTGCTACTAAAGCCACCTTTGTTACTCTTTTTGTAGGTTTCCTGGGGAGTTTGGTCCTAAAAGAATAATAGATCAACACTTAGTAAGAATTTGAAAATATTGAAGAAGTATCTCATTTCCCTTTCCCAATCTTTCAATTCAATTCCTAAACCTTTTCAGGAGTAAATACAAATTACTAATCAGTACTTCTTAAATTACAGGATGTATAAGAATCCCTTGGAAAGCTTGTCAAGACACAAATTCCTACACTGAGGCCCAGAGATATGATTTAGAAGGGGTTGCCTGGGCATCAAAATTTCTAACAAGCTCCCAGATGATTCTGATGCTACAGATTCTAATACCCTGGATGAGTTAATGGAGCCATTCAAAGCACCTGACATTCACTTAGATCAGCGGTTCTCAACCTGTGGGTCACAACCCCTTTGTAACAATGAAAATACATCCTGCATATCAGATATTTACATTATAATTCATAACAGTAGCAAAATTACAGTTATGAAGTAGCAACGAAAATAATTTTATGGTTGGGGGTCACCACAATATGAGGAACTGTATTAAAGGGTTGTGGCATTAGGAGGTATTAGGAAGGTTGAGAACCACTGACCTAAATGTTTGTGTGTGGGTTCAAATAATCCCATCTAATATGTTAGGCTGAGTGTCAAGATTTGCACATCTTAAGACTCAAGCTCTGGCTATATGAGAAATATGTTTTGAGACCAGACTCAGTGTAGCAAATACATTGTCATAGCTGATCATCATAATCTATGCCTACCAATTTTGTTGTTGAGGCAACTTTTGTGCACTTTAAGGAAGTGTGTACTATAAGGAAAGCTTATTTCCTTGACTTGAGAACTACTGGGTCAAATAAAATTTGAGGTCATTCCAGTAGAGCTGTGAGAAAAGGAGAAAACACCCAAGCATATCCAGTTACTTTCTATGACACCAGTTTATAATACCATAACCCAAGGGGAATGAGTGAACTTGTCCCCCTGGGAGGAAAAATGGATTGAAAATCAGAAAACAGATATTGGGGGGTGGAGATTTGATTAACTCAGAAATGTTCTTTTGCTCACTTGAGTTTTGAAGGAGCTTATTCTACAGAACAGCAGCTCTTGATAAACCAGGAGACATGATTCAAAGGAGATAAGGTCTTCTTGAGTGTCACTGAGATGCATTCATATCCTCTGGTGTCCTCAGGTTTTTTACTACTCCATATATTGGCTCTCCTATCTGTGAGATCATCAGAAAGCATAATTTCTGAGGGATGCATTAAAGTTCAATTCAAACGATATCGAGGACTTCTGAATCTGGCTGGAATAAGCACACTTCACCCTATCTTCCCACTAATTACAACTAAAAACTCTGGACATAGTACATAAAGTAATTATGTAAAGATAGTATATCAACATATAAAAGCTGGTCATTATGGTAATTAATCATTATGAAAGAGTAAATTAGAATCACAGGAAGATATCACTACATAATTATCAAAATGGCTTATAAAAAACCTGAGAATACCAAGTGTTGGTGAGGATGCAGAGCAACTGGAGATCTCATACGTTACTGATAGGAATTCAAAATAGTACAGTAATCCTGGAAAACAATTTTGCAGTTTCTTATAAAGTTAAGCAAATATAAAATTAATGAACATTTCTTAGTGATTACCCTACTTTCTTAGTTGGTTCCTGCTACTACAACAAAATACTTGAGATGGGGTAATTTATAAAGAACTGGGTTTTCTACTTTAAAATTGTTATAAACATTCATGTATGGATTTTTGTATGAATATAGGTTTTATTTTTCTAGATGCTATAGTTTGAATATATGTGTCCCCCCAAAATTCATATGCTGGAACTTTAGTTCCAATATGATAGCATTAAGAGGCAAGGATTCTAGGGAGTGATTAAATCATGAGGGTGAAATCCTCATGAATAGGGTTAGTGACCCTTCCAAAGAAGACATCTAGGGTCTTTTGTCTTCTCAAAATCTGAGGACACAGATTTTTGTCTTCTTTGGAGGATGTAGCAATAAGGTGACATCTTGGAAAAAGAGATCAAGCCCTTAGCAGACACCAAGCCTGCCAGAACCTTAACTTTGGACTTTCTAGACTCCAGATAAAAAATTAATTTCAAAAGGTGAATAAATTAACAAATTATGATATATCTGTACAATGATATACTATTCAGTAATAAAAAGAAATGAACTAAGGATATGTATGTAAACAATGTTAATGAACCTCAAAGACTTGTGATAAATGAAAGAGATCAATCTAAATAGGCTATATTCACATAACTTTACATCAAAACAAAGGTGTATGTAAATTTAAGAATAAATTAAATTAAAAAACAGTGTCTGTTAAGGCTGAATATATATATGCATATTCTAGGACCCAGTCATTCTCCTTAGTTTATACTAGTATCCAAGAGAAATGCATGTATTTATTCACTGAAGGGCATACATGAAAACTGTTTATAGTAATACTATTCACAATAGCCCAAATCTTAAAACTACCCAGATATCCATCAATAAAGAAGAAATAAATAAAATGTGGTATATTCATGAAATGTAATCTACATGGGAATAAAGAACTTCAACTACAGACAATAATATGGTCTACTCTCACAAAGTAATGTGTAATTGAATTTAAGTAGCCAAACATAAAAGTGTACACACTATATGATTTCATTTATATGAAACTCAAAAGCAGGCAAAACTGATTAATCTAAGATCTTAGAACAGTGGTTCTCAACCTACCTAATGCCTCCTAATGCTGCGAGCCTTTAATACAGTTCCTCATGTTGTGGTGACTCCCAATCATAAAATTATTTTCGTTGCTACTTCATAACTGTAATTTTGCTACTGTTATGAATTGTAATGTAAATATCTGATATGCAGGATGTATTTTCATTGTTACAAAGAGGTCACGACCCACAGGTTGAGAACTACTGTCTTAGAAGTTGACGTAGCATTTATCCTTGGTGGGCTAGTGATAAGAGGAGAAAAAATAGATCCTATTGAGGTGCTAAGTAATGTTCTATTTTTGACCTGGGTGCTGTTGATATGGGTGTGCTGTTTGTAAATCTATCAAGCTGTAACCTTTGATTGATAATGCTTTCTTATGTTACACTTCAACACAATGTGGATATGCATAGTTTTTTTCAAAATAGAGTTCCCACAGCTTTCATCAGTTATGCAAAGGGGTTTCTGCCTCAGAAATAATTATAACCATTGAAAGAGCAGATTTTGGATGACGTTAGGATTGTGGGTTCATGAGAAAACTCCCTTTTTTTCCCCTGGATTTTTCTAAGTTAAATGATTCTAAGTCCTGTCCTATGCAAAGAAGTTAGTGGTCCTCCACTCCTGGCTGTATTTCTAAGTTTGCCCTCAACTGAGGGATGTTCTAGGACTAGGTACTTTTACTGGAATAACTGGCAAAGTCCTCAGCAAACTAGAATGGAAGTGGAAGAGACACTTGTCTTGTTCCTATTAGTAAAGAGCAAATCTCCAAAATTTCATGTCATTGAAGTTATTAGACTTTGGGAATCACCTGCCCCCATAGGAGAACCCAGATGAGTTTTGCAGAGAAACTGGGTGGAATTTCCAGCAGTTTCTGTATTTGAAGAAAACTAATGCAGGCCAGGGCAGCATTTAGAAATTCCCGGATGTTCTGAGGATGAGGGCTGCCGCAGCACCTGGCCTTTAATCAACCCTCTGTATGATGCCTCCTTTCAGCTTTCACATTAAGGGCAGGGACTTGGTATCCTGTGTTACTTCAGATAGCTGCAATTTTAGCAGTGGCTTCAGGACAAGTGATTAAATGAATGTCTTTCAGAGTCCTTGCTGGTGGATCAGATTCAGCCAAGGCAGTCACATGTCTCTGTACAATGAGTTCCTTGATGCCCAGAGAGAAGGCACAAATGGCCCAGTAGCCCTTGAGAGTTTTCAGTGTAAGCTGACTTCTCTTTCTAGTATTACAGCTTTTGATGTGTTTCTCCTATATTAGGTGGACACCACTTAAAAAAATATTCAGTATAAGACAATCAAAATGTGTCCCCTAAGAAAGGATTGAGGCATGCTTCTGTATTCTCTCGGAGTGCTTTTTTTTTTTTTTAACCTTATTTAATACTCATGTTTTTTGCACTTGTGATTAACAAATGATCTCAGCATGAAGTAGAGAAGCGTACAAAATGGCTGGATTCTCTAAACATCATAAAAAATTATAAGGCAGGCTAATGGATGCTACATTTTGCTTCTTAACCTAATTTTAAATCCCTTCCAAAAGAACACGTCTGTTCTGTTAGGTGATATAGGGTCCTACTCCAGCCTCTAGAAAAACTGCAATGATTGGCGTAAGAGCTAGAAAGCAGGTTGTAGGGAGGGAGGGAGGAAGTGAGGGTGAGAGAGAGACATACACACAGAGAAACTCTGTCAATTACGTTTGTTGATCCACATGTGTGTGTATGTATACTGACCCATTATATATATTTATGTATGTGTGTTTATACACACATACACATATTACACATATATTTTACACATATATAGTATATACATATATAAGGATATACAGCAGAACCTCCATAGTTGATCACCTCTGTACACTGACCACCTTCTTAAGCTGACCTACTTTTCATAGACTGATCATGCACCACATGTACATATCAGTACAGTAGGTCTAGATCCTTATGTTGACCATTTCTGTATGTTGACCAGTTTGTTACATTCCCTTGGGTGGTCAACTTACAAAAGTTCTACTATATATTACATACACTTGTATGTGTGTGTATGTGTGTGTATATATATGTATCCCTATTTAATCTTTTTAACAAGCTTTGAGTATATTATTATCTGTTTTACAGATGAGAATCTAAGGCTGAGAGAAGTAGGTAATTTTCTGTAAGCATGCACAGAAAGAGTCAGAGAAAGGAATTTGGATCCAGTTATTCCTAATGCCTGTTGATACTACAGGAACTTCATGAGTACTATAGGCCTGTAAAATAAAATAGTTAATTTTGCAAAAGAATTCTTGAGCTGGTGATTTTTAGGATAGTTTTATTTCAGATAATCTAAGAGGTCTATAAGAAATTGTTCTAAAATAGAAGCTAGAAGAGCTCATTGTGTTTGAGGGGCAGGGGAAAAGAAATGAACTAGCATGAGTGAAATGTAAGGTGTACATGGGGTAACAGCAAGAAAGAAATGAATGTACAGATTATAGGCTTGGGAAAGAGATGTGAACCTTAGGTAAGGCATGTTGGCTCATGTGAGCCCAGAATTCCATGTTGGCATCAAGAGAGGTGACTGTAAACCAAATAAAGCCATTTTTATATTGTGTTCATCAGACTATACACCAAACTAATGGTCTTACCAGTTACTACTTCTAGAACTGACTGACTTCTCTAGGAAAAACTAGCCAAATTAGTGCTGAGTACTAATCCCCACATATGTGGATTGATCTCATATTGGAGCTCAGATTGTTTTTAATACCATAATACATTTTCCTCAGTTTCTAATGCATTTGTCACCACTTTCTGTCCTTGAGATAATTATATAAACGCAGTTATCTCAGCTATAAGGCCAAAAGAGAAAATATTGCCATATTTGTCTTTACATCTTGGAAATCAGAGATTTAGCTGATTCTACTTTGTAACATGATCTTTATGCTAGTACCAAATTATTATAAATCCAACATATTTTCCAAATACTTTTATTGTGAAATATTCAAACTGTTTTCTAGATTCTTTATTAATCCTCACAATCTGTGAGAGGTACCTGCTGTCAAATGTCAGGCCCATTTTACAGACGGAGGGTTTGAGCTGCTTAACAAAATATTAGTTACATCCTCAAAGTAGTGAGAATCCAGCTCAACTGTGACCCTAGACCTGCTGGTTCCCCAGCTGTTGCTCTCTTTATTAAGAAATGTGGCTTCTCTTGGTTCCACTCTGGTGCTGGTCTTCTGGTTACTAGGCAACTTCAGCTATCACAACCTGGGTGTCTCAAAATACCAGAGCATCAAAGTCCTAGAAAAATGCTGTTAAAATCTTTTCATTGTACACAAGTTAAATTTAGTCTAGTACCACACTATTGCAGTCAGTGTCAGCCAGGAAAAAAACATAAAGCTTTGAAGGGCTACCAAACAACATGCATCTGATAGATTGGGTTAATTTTAGGCTGATAATTATTATAAGCATCTTAGAGCACAGAATAGGAAAAATAAAGTACAGGCTGTTTGCTCTACAAAGCTTAGAGCTCAAGACATTCAAATAAATACTTGTACCACATGGAAAGATGATGCGATGATGTAAAGAGGATGACAAGGGGTCAAGATAGAAAAGAGAAATCATCTGATAACCAGGGCAACTTGATCTTAGCTTCTCTGAGTTTTCACGGTGATTTCAAAATGAGAAAGCAAAAAGGTGAAGGTAGAGGGAACAAATTACCCCAGCCACTTATTTCTAAAACATAGAAAGGAATCTGTCATAAGAGTAAGAGGAGAAAACGGCTCTGTATCATCTTTGGTATTTCTCAGCATACAGATCTACATGAGCTTAGTTATGTGAAGTGAGTTTTGTCCTTGAGGACAGAGAAGGGTACAAGATGTAGTCGTGAGGTTTGTAAACAACAGCTGAGCCACAAGCCTACAGCACAGTCCTTGGAGACACAGTAAGACAGTAGCAGGCTGAGCCTCCACTTTCCCATCCAGGCATATAACATGTTGCTGTGAGCATTTTCACTTCACTCTGTTTCATAAAGGGACATTTAAACCAGACCTGAAAAGGTAAAAGCCCAGATTTTCTTAGTTTTTAAAAATGTCACAGCTATTACTAAAAACCTATGGACAATTAATCTCAAAGACGTACTTTACCACTCCCCTCCATGTCGGTCAACCTCACAGCTATGCAGAACATCTCTGTTGAAGTGTGTCCGGTTAAACCCTCTGCTTCCATGTGGCTCTGCTCAGGGAGGCACTCTAACCCAGCAGTAGTGTCCTGGAATAGAATAGATAGCAGGTGGGATTATGCATCACACATGAAGTACCTGCAGTGACAATTACAACGCTAATGTATAGTGAACAGTGGCCAATGGCATGTGCTTTCTCAAGGAAGAAATGTTAATTTTCATTTATTCAGAGTTCTTGCAAATATTAAACTCCTTTAAAAAGTAAAGAAGCTAACTAAATATTAAAAGAGTGTCATATTATCCTGATAGGCAAATGATTCCATGGTTTCCTAAAAAAGCCTAACATGCTCAATTAAAAGTAAATTATAAGACTAAAAATAAAATAGTTCAGTAAGGTGCTGGTTACCAGTAAAAGTACTTTAAAAATCCACTGATATACTAATAAAAATGAGATATAAATGGAAATGGAAAAGGCACAAATACACCTCATAAACAATAGAAATAAAACTATAAAATACATAGAAAAAATTTAACAAGAGAACTATAAGGTTTATTTGAGGAAGAGAGCCATCTGTTTCATTGAAGGACATAAAAAATGAATGATATGTAGATGCATACTATACTCTCCCCCCTCAGGCATTGGTACTTATTTTTTAGTTTTTTATTTTTGATACATAATAGATGAACACATTTTTCAGGGTACCTGTGATAATATTATATATTCATATAATTTGTAAAGATCAAATAAATGTAATTGGAATATCCATCACATAAATTTGTAATGTTTGTCTTTCGTTTGTTAGAAACATTCAAATTATTTTCTAGCTATTTTAAAATATATAATAGATTATTCTAAACTATAGTCACTCTGCAGATCTTAATTTCTTCTAAAAAAACATATTTATACTCATTAATCAACCTATCTTCATCCCCCTGTTCCCACTCCTTCCCAGCCTCTGGTAATCATCATTCTACTCTCTATTTCCATGAGATCTACTTTTCAGTTCCCACATATGAGTGGGAACATATGACATTTGTCTTTCTTTACTTGGCTTATTTCACTTAATATGATGACCTCCAGTTCCAATATTGGCTTCGTAAGGTTTTTCCTCTCTTCATGACTCAATCTTTGGTAGGTGATAGATGTCCAGGAATTTATCCACTTCTTGCAGGTTTTATAATGTGTTGGGGTATGATTGTTTGTAAAAATCACTAATGATTTTTTTGTGTGTGGTTCTGTAGTCTCAACTGCTCCTTTTTCACTGGTTTTATCTCTTTGGGTCTTATCTATTTTTCTTAATTAGTCTAGATAAAATTTCATCAATTTTACTTATTTTTCAAAAAACTGACTTTTTACTTTATTGATCTTCTACATTTTTAAACTCTAACTTTCACTTACTTCTACTTTGATATTTATTATTTTTTTTCCTTCTACTAATTTGGAATATGGATAGTTCTTGCATTTCTAGTTCCTTGAGGTGCATGTTAGATTGTTTATTTAAAATCTTTCTAATTTTTTGATGTAGGGGTTTATTTCAATAACTTCCCTCTTAGTACTGCCTTTGTTGTCTCACAAAGAGTTTGGCATGTTGTATTTCATTTTAATTTGTTTCAACAATGTTTTAATTGCTTTTGTAATTCTTCATTGACCCATCTGTAATTCAGGAGCATATTGTTTAATTTTGCCATGTTTGTGTATTTTTCTGAGGTTCCTCTTGTTATTTATTTCCAATTGTATTCCACTGTGGTCTGAACATACTTAATATGATTTCTACTCCTTTGAATTTATGGAGACTTATCTTGTGACCTAAAATATGGTTTGTTTTGGAGAATGTTCCACATCCTAATGAAAAGAATGTATATTCTGCAGCAGCTGGTGAAATGTTCTGCAAATGTCAGTTAAGCCTATTTGGTCTAGTATGTAGTTTAACTACAATTTTTTGTTCTTGATTTTCTTTCTGGAAAAGAAAGAACATCCATTCAGATAATGGGATATTCAAGTCCTCTACTATTATTATATTGCTAACTCTCCCTTTAGATCTATTCATGCTTGCTTTATATACTTGTGAGCTCCAGATATTTATTATAATTGTTATATACAATTGCTGAATTGATCCATTTATCATCACATAGTGACCTTCTTTGTCTCTTTTTACAATCTTTGGTTTGTAGTCTATTTTATTTGATATAAATATAGCTACTCCAGCTCTTTTTTTCCCCAATTGAACAGAATTATTTTTCCACCCTTTAACTTCCAATCTATGTGTGTCTTTATAGATGAATTGATAAGTAAGGACTTACTACCGCCATTTCACTTCTTCTTTTCTGCATTATGGCTACCATAAGGCTTACAAAAAATGTCTTACAGATGTAATAAGTTATTTTAAAGAGATTAAAATTTACCTTAAATTAGAAAAGAAAGAATACAAAGAAAAAAAATTTAATCTTTTTTTTTGAGACAGGGTCTCATTCTGTTACCTAGAGTGTCATGGTGTTGTCATAGCTCACAACAGCTCAAACTCCTAGGAACAAGAATTCCTCTTCCCTCAGCCTCCTGAGTAGCTGGGACTACAGGCACCCATCACAATGCCTGGCTAGTAGAAATAGGGTCTCACTCTTGGTTAGGCTAGTCTCAAACTCCTGAGTTCAAGCAATCCTCTCACCTTTGCCTCCCAGAGTGCTAGGATTACAGGTGTGACTGTACCCAGCCTTGAAAAAGAGTTTTAAATTTTTATATTTTAGTTTCATCCTCCCACATTTTGACTTTAATTTTATCTCATTTACATAATTTTATATTGCCTATTTTTTTTATTGGGACAGTCTCACTTTGTCACCCTCAGTAGAGTGCTGTGGCATCATAGCTCACAGCAACCTCAAACTCTTGGGCTCAAGCAATTCTCTTGCCTCAGCCTCCC
>NW_003852446.1:270273-290371 GCF_000181295.1 Otolemur garnettii
ACTCCTGGGCTCAAGCGAGTCTCCTGCCTCAGCCTCCCAAGTAGCTGGGACCACAGGTGCCCGCCACAACGCCCGGCCATTTTTTTGGTTGCAGCCATCATTGTTGTTTGGCGGGCCCGGGCTGGGGATCCAAACCCGCCACCTTAGGTGTATGTGGCTAGCGCCTTAGCCGCTTGAGCCACAGGCGCCAAGCCGAGCCCATTTCTTAATAGATTGCTATGACTATCTTTTTTTGATAGATTTATGTTGTAGACGTTATACAAGAGTTATGAGTGGATTGCAAACTACAATTACAATATTGGAGTATTCTGGGTTGTCCATGTACTTAAATTTGCCACTGTGTTTTTTACCTTCAAATGTTTTATTTTTGCACATTAATGTTTTTACATATTTAAGATTAAAGAACACCTTTGAGCAATTCTTGTAAGATGGGTCTGCTAGTGGTAAATTTTCTCAGGTTTTGTTTATCTGGGAAACTTTATCTCTCTCTCATATGTGAAGAAAATTGCTTTGCTGGATATAATAATCTAGGATTTTTTTTTTCCTTTTAGCTCCTGGCCTGTATGGTTTCTGGTGAGAAATCTGTTGCCAGATTCTTTGAAGCTCCTTTATATGTTGTTTACTTCTTTTCTCTTTTTGCATTTAGGATTCTCTCTTTGTCCTTGATCTTTGAGAGTTTGATTGTTATGTGACTTTGGGTAGTTCTATTTGAGTCCAATATGTTGGTATTCCCTGACCTTCCTGTACCTGGATATCCATCTCTTTCAGAAGTTCTGAAAGGTTTTCTGCCATTATTTCCTTGACTAAACTTTCTACCCCTTGATTTTGCTCAACTCTGTCTTAAACACCAATGATTTTTAGATTTGGTATTTTGAGGTAATTTTCTATATCTTGCAAGTGATTATCATTCTTTTTCATTCTGTTTTATTTTTTCTCCTTTGTGTATTTTCAAATTGTTTTTGAGACTCCTGAGTCTTTCCTCTGCTTGATTAATTTTGGTGTTGAGAGCCTATAATGAATTTTTCAGTTCAGCATATATATTTCTCAGTTCTAAGATTTCTGTATAATTTTTATCATTATATCAATCTCTATTAAATTTCTCTGATAAATTCTGAATTTCTTTTCAGTGTTGTCTTGAAGATCACTGAAGTTTCTTAAAAGTTCTATTTTGACTTCTTAGAGATTTACATATTGCTATCATGTTAGGGTCAGGCTTTGGTGCCTTAATTTGACCATTTGACCATTCCCTGTTTGCTGTTGTTTCTTTGGATGCATATCTGTATCTTTGCACTGAAGAATTAGTTATTTATTCCAATTTCTTCTGTCTTGCTGGTTTGGGGTTTTATTGGATATGTTGCTTAGAGATTCTTTATAATTTACTTGTTGATTTTCTTTCTTTCTTTCTTTTTTTCTTTTTTTCTTTGTTCTGGCTAGGTCATTGCCTCTTTTTCAGCCCTAGGTGGCACTTTAGACCCAGGTTTGCCTCAGCTCTAGTCAACAGTCAGAGTGCTGCTCATCCCCAATGGGGGAGGTCCCAAAAAGTTTTTTTTTTAATTTTTATTTTTTTTTATTTTTTTATTAAATGATAGCTCTATAGTGTGGGAAGGCTGGCTAGATTTCATTCATGCCCAGGGTACCTGTGTAACAAGCCTCCTACATCATGATGCTGCTGAACAGTCGTTGTGATTTGACATCTCCTTTGACTGAGTTACAGAGCAGAGTTTTCAGAGCTGGGGATGGTAGTACTGCTTCCCCACTTTGTCTCTGGCTATTTTTGAGGGGTATTTCTTCTTCAGGCATTTCTAATACTTTCCAAAGGTTGAAACAAGGGTAGCTCTCCTGTCAGGATGCCAAGATACTGAGGAAGCTGATTGTTTACTCTGATCTCACATTTTTTGGTATAGAAAACATGGGTCAAGGGAAATTTTATGCTTATTTTGTGCCAGACTGGGGGGAGGGACATCATGGGCAGGAAAGTCTTACTCTCTTACTATCTGCTGTAATGCTTTTCACTTCCCCATGGCCACAGAAACTGTCCAATCCTCATATTTTAGTTCTGGGATAGTACTTGTAATAATCTCAGTGATGTGTGTATGTATGTGTGTGTGTGTGTATTTGGTTTTCTGTGAAGGGGAGTGAAGCCAGCTTCTGCATTGCCATTTTGGAAGTAGAAGTCCTCAGAACATTTTAATATAATAAAAATGCTAATCTTTTCCAAATAAATCTGTATAATTGATGTAATTTCAATAAGAAGCCCAGCAGAGTTTCTTTTGAAACTGACAAAAATCATTTTAAAATATGTATAAGAATATTGGATATGAAAAATTACCAGGAGTATTTTTGAAAAGGTAGAAAATAAGGATTTCTCCTACCTTCTATTAAAATTAAAGACTACTGTATTCCACAATCTTTCTCTCAGCATCTGTTTTCAGGGAACCCAACATGATAGCTATGATCAATCATATTTTTATGAGGATGTCCAAATCCAATTTAAATACTGCATTTTTAATTCAGATAAAGGAATATGAAAGAGAAGTAGGTTTAAGTTTTTTAAAGCTGCACATTATGGCCAACTGGGTCTGGGGTGGGATGTAGAAAGCAGTTCTCATGATCCCTTTCCTATTGTCTTATGCTATCATGCTTTGCTTTTTCTACATCTGCTTTTGTGACCTGGTTTCCCTTCCTGACTGGATCATTTGGCTTGTTTTCCATGCAGCACAACTCCTCTCTGCTTTTCTTGTACTTCTGTAATTTGGCTCCCCTCCTGGTGCTTTGTTCTTGCTTGGCCACCTTTATGCTTCACTTGGCTTTGGCCCAAGGTCCAACACTTTTTCTCACTTGCTTCATCCTTGTGTGCAGTTCCAGAAATCCAGATTTAGTCAGCCTCATTTATAAGTATACTGTTCCTCTCTGAAGAAATCTCTCCAATGGATATTGGCTAGTGGCTAGACTCTGAGAAATTCAAAGGCTGGAGGCATGTCTTATTTATCAACAGGAATTCTAATTGGAATTGTATTAGTTTTCTTAGGTTGCCATAGCAAAGTACCCCAACCTAGGTGACTTAAACAACATAAATATTTCTTCTCATAGTTCTGGATACTGGAAGTCTGAGATTGAGGTATAGGCTTCTGTCCCTGGCTTGTAGATGGCTGTCTTCTCCTTGTGTCTTCATATGATCTTCCCTCTATGTATGTCCTTCTTCATATGAAGACGTCAGTCATATTGAACTAAATCCTACATCAATGACTTCATTTAACCTTAATTACTTCTTTAAAATTCCATTTCCAGATACAATCACCTTCACCACTTTTTAGCTGAGGAATTTTAGGCAAATTCCTTCATTTATTTGGGCCTCAGTTATTGTCTCTGGAAAATGAAGAAGATAAGTGTTTGTCTCAGAGGACTACTTTGAGGAATAAATGTTGATATATAGAACACCTGATTCATAGTCAGGACTAAATAAAGGTTGATTATTATTGGCATCTTTCAGGTCCCAGCACCAACACAAAATCCAATGCAAATACACCTAAAATATATTTGTATACATAAAAAATATGCAAGCGTAAGAGTTTTATTCAGTTGCTCATTTGCTTAACAAGTATTTATTAAGCACTTTACCATATCAATTCTCACGAATTATGGTGGTTATGTTCTATAAAGTCACCATGGACACTGAATTATGGAATACTGAACCATTGCTCCTAGGGGAAATATAAGCTAGTTTCCTGTAAGCCTCTGGTCACAACATTTTCATCAACTGATCAATTCATAACCTTATTTTATGTGTGTTTCTGTTTCAATTCACTATACTTAATATATATTTTTAATTCATTAACATTGAACTCATGGCCAATAGCACATTACTCATACCTGAACAAAACTCATCTAACATGTTTTCTTCCTAAGACATATAAGAGCCTTTTTGTACTTAGGGAGATAAGATAGCACTCCAGTACTACACTTGGGAGCCATTTAAAAGAGTGAGATTATTAAAAAAGGGCACAAAAATTTATAAAACATGACACTAAATAAACCTCAAAAAGTATACTTGTTTAGAGTCTGAGAGCTAAAACAAAAAGACAGAGTGTGTTGCCTTTTTCAATCTCAGCTGGGAACATGCATGCCCACTGGGAGATTAAAAATTTTCAGTGCTCCACACATGTCCATAAATGACCAAGAAAGTGCTGCTAGTATTGATTTTGGGGTTACAAATAAATTTCAGTGAGTAGGTGAGTTCACAGCTACAGAATCCTCAAATAATGAGGATCAACCATATGTTAAACATTATATTATGTTACAGCACACACCACAGAACAAGGTTACTTCAGTGATACTTATTGTCTAGCAGAGGACAGAGTGGTAGGCAGCAAAAGAGGGATGTAATGAATAACCCGATGAGCTAAGAAGTTGGTAGGAATGTTCTGATTCCTTGAACCCTCTAGGGAGGAAGAGGATTCCAAGCATCTACCTTTTGAAGGAGCTCTGCTGTCATTCTATTTGGTGAATGATTAGTTTCTTTTTCCAGAGAGTACCTAAGGGAAGATCCTAGTAAAGTTCAATCTGAATTATGTAGTATTTTAACACGTCCTTGTGCATCTTCTGCCTCCTAGGAAATACTTGTACTTGACTGAGACGAGATTAGCATTCTCCCTTTTACTTAAATGGTCTCTGGCTACAATATTTTCCTTCTTTGGTCTGTCTATGGCTAATGTCTCAAAGTGCTGTCTTTCATGCCAACAGCCAGCATTCTGCAAGGTAATAGCATGAGGGCAACGGACACATCTCCGTTCTGGACCCACATGGACTTCATCTGCTCCCCATTCTGATGCTGAACTAAATCCAGAATTTAGTCTGTATATGAGAACTAGTTGGGGGCTTTTAAAAACTATCAATTCCAGGCTCCATCCCTGACCAATAAGATTGGCTCTGAGGGTGGAGCCCAGGTATTCTTATTTTTTTTTAATTCAAAGATGAATTTAATATGTGTCCAGGGCAGAGAACCACCAATTTGATTTCTCTGTGTTTGTCTCCTCATCTGTTGAACAAGATGTTGGTATCTGATGAGTCCCAAGAAAATGGGACTAATGCTGTAAGTGACAATCCTAAATTCTGTTTCAAAACTTCCAAGACACTTCTCCTTCCGATCTTTTTCCCACTCATGTAGCTACTATAAGAAATATGCTAATTAGCAGATTTTCTTCCCCCAAAGTATGTCTATAGCATCATTGATGTCTATCTCCCTTCACAAGTTTTTTAAAAAGTAAAGTGATATTTTTCCCTCCAAAGAAGCAAAAACAAGAGAGGTGAAAAATATAACTCAGTTTTTACAGGTTGGGAAAAAAAGGATCATGATCTTTCACATGATAGCTGAACTTGAATGCTCTGTGGCATAAATTTCAATGCCATTTTTTGTCTCTAATCACATCCCTTGAGTACTCAGGTCTGAGTGCCATCACTGTGGCTGGATAGAGCAAGAGAGAAACAGAGTTGAGCCAAACAGTCTTTTTGTATCTGTTTTTGTTTTTGAAAAAGAACATGCCTGGGACTCTGAAAAACAGTTCAGATTGGAATCTACAAAGTAAACTTAGAACAGATTTGAGTGGGCAGATGAACAGAGCAAAGGCCACCAGGCTATCCCCACAGGCCAAATGCTGAGTGAAGTAACAGGTGCACTTTGGCAGAGTTCTCATCAAATGAGACACTAACAGCCCATGCTTGAGTTACTTTGAACCCTCTTTGAATGATATGCAGCAAATCTTTTCAAGGTAAAATGAAATTGTGAGAATAATTTAGATACACTAATCAGTAGTGATCCCAAGAGACTTTCTAACTATTCAATGAATGGAGTTTAAAAAATTATCCCCTGCTAATCTGTTCAATTGGAACACTCAGTACACGGACTGCATGCAGAATAAAATATATACTTGACCTCCGGCAACCAAGATAAGATGTTTTCTAAAATTGTCAGCAAAAAGATGTTGGAAAGAAGCTCTGACAAAAGTCTTAATTTGAGCCTAGGAGAGTCCAGGATGTACTAGAAGTTGGGCAGGTTTGATTAGTAATGTGCCAGCAATTTCTGCAATTCATGTGTGACACTCAGTGACATCTTCAAAGACTACATGCAATCATATCCCAGAAGGAAAACAATCAAGGCTGGATAAAGAGTATTTCTCATGACAGAAAGAACTAAACAGATAGAATGTGTCCATACAGGTAGGAATCAGAAACCATGGGGTCATTAAGAAGCCAGGCTCAAATATTGGGCTCCAAAGGCTGAAGGACTCTGTGAGACAGAAATCTAAAGTCAGACAGAAACTTAGCCAGGATTCCAGCAACAAATTCAAAGTTGATAATTAGGTAAGATCTAGAAGTTCAAGGCTTCCTGATATGGTCACCAAGCATTCTTGTTTGTTTGGGATTTTCTTGCTTTCAGCACTCAAAATCCTGCACCTAAGGGCAACCTCTCAGTCCTGGGAAAACAAAAATGGTTGATTTGCCTAGTGAGCTATGACCAGGCATTAACTGAGAGGAAGCCTAGTCTAAAGAAGCATATAAAAGGATAAAGCCAATTTGAGGGGGACATCAGGGAAAGGATAAAGAATCAAGAATGTATTTTATAGCTAACACACCTGGCCGTGGGATCTTCTGAATATCTTTTTACTTCTTGAGAGTTCAGTTTCCTTATCTGCAAAACAATTGATTGGGATTAGAGCAGTGAATTTCTTTTGTATTTTTTCACTTTCTTTTTTACTTTTTTTTTTTTGGCCAGGGCCAGGTTTGAACCTGCCACCTCTGGTATATGGGGCTGGTGCTACTCCTTTGAGCCACAGGTGCCACCCTATTTTTCACTTTTAAAAGAAGCAGAACTTTTCCTTCAAACAAAATATTGCCCAGAAAGGAATAGATAAACCAGATAAAGCAGAGCTGCTGGACTGAAGCAAGGTTAAGAGAACTATAACCCTGACCACTTGGGCTGTACAGTCAATTCTGCCTCTAGACAGCTCCTGAGGCATCTGTGCTGTACCCGTATGCCTCTGAAAAACACACTTTACAACTACCAACTGGATAGTCTTCAAGTTCTCTCTGGGTCAAAACTTCTATGATGCCTTGGCCATCTGCAACATTACCCCTATTTTCTATAACTGAATTGACTGTCCTTATTTTCAGAGTTCCTGCCTCAATATCTCCCCATGTCTAGCACAAACACTACTCAGACATAGTCAGGGAACCAGGTTGGTTTGGCACTGATCACTCTCAAAGTCCAACAATGCATAGAAAACATAGAAATAATCATCTTGGGGTGGTATAATATGGATGGCTAGTTTCTTGCACTGTACGTACATGTGTATGTGGGGGAGTGCTTCTGTATTGCCTGAAATTTGAATATATTATTTATTTGATCTTATGCCAAACCCTGAACCTTAGATAAGCTTTGGCCTATCTGCTATATTTGATCTGCTAACCTTTCCCTGTTCTATTTCCTTGGTTCCTCCCTTTTGCCTTTCATTCTGCTTCTACAATGCACATTTTCAGTTTTTCATATATCATTTTCCCACTCTGTATTTGCCCCCTACTTTGGCTTCCAACATGAGTTTCCATGATTGACATTCATGACCCCCCACTCCTAGGAGACTGAACCAACCCTAAGATGCCACAGTTTCAAGTGGGTCTCCCTACAAGCTAATTTCCTAGCCAAAGTCCTCTTCATTCCCTGAAAATAGGTTAGTAATTATACTGGGCCTACCTCTCAGCCTTACAGGGTGATCCATTCCCAGTTTTATTGGCTTCACAAGATGTGTATTCCTGTGAAAAGGATTCTGTATTGATAAAGAGGAGCCAAGTCCTTGAATCTGATGACCCTGGATGGTGTACCTTTTTGCTTCCCTGAGAATAAGGACCCTCCAACTGAGCCTCAAATCTTGCCAGAAGATGTATCCCTCCCATTTACATGTGTACAAAAGTTCTGTGGCTAGATATTGATGATCTTATCACCTTAAGAGGATCAGCACCACAGAGGTATAATGACCTCCAGATAGTACACTGGAAGGTGGTGGAATAATCAGGTGACAGCTATTAATAAGAATATGTTCAGTTGCCTTAGGAAGAAAGGACATTTAACAAAAGCAACATTTTTTATTGGAGCTGTTACTCATGAGCCATACTCCATGGTCCAGCAGCAAACTGAGTTTCAGGCATTCTTATCTTTAATTACCTAGTACCTAACTCATACCTGACCAGCATTAATTTGGGACCTTAGACTATCAGATCTGATTCTCCTTGATATCATTCTTACATCAACAACACTGAGAATTTTAAACCATTCATTCAATCTTGCTACTTGTTGATCCTTAAAAGATGGTGGTGGGTAGGTTTGCCTCAGGATAGAATGTTCCACCACTGACTAATTTTATGACTTAGCAAATTAGGTAAACTCTGTAAACCTCAGTTTTTCATCTTTAAAATGGGAAAGAGGCGTCTCATAGGATTGTTGTAAAGATTAAATTATGTTATTTATAAACTATTTGGCATGCTATCTGGCTCTTAAAAGGTTATCCTTATTTGTATAAACCAAGGCTACTCAAAATGTGGCTCGCAGCCCAGTGCTGATTGTTCATGATTGGTCTGTCCTTAAAAAGGTACCAAAATTGAGAGTTAGCACCTAGAAGTCTTGAGATGGCAATTTATCTTTTAAAAAATTGGTTCCTTCCCAACAGATACTTTGAGAAGCACTGATATAGATAGGACCTCAGTTGAGGAAATGTTTGTTGTAAGCTTAATATATATCACCTGGAAATATAGTCCTAAGAAATATTCAATGGCTGGCCAGTTGTCTTCTTGGTATTGTCAATCCTGGAAAGTCCTCCCATCATACCTTCATATTTGTGAAGAATCTCTTTCCCTTTTCAGCTCATCTGTTAAGGAAACACAAATTAACGTTAACACTTGTTCAAAACACAGCTCAGAAAATCTGTTTCAAAAGCACACGGGATGCATTCCAAAGCCAACTGGCATTTCTGATTTGTGTTACCCATGCCATTTCTCAAAGCTGTCAGGGGATAATTAAAAGTCAGAGGGGAAAATTTAATTCTTTTTATGTTAAGGTATAGTGGCTATAGTAGAAAGAAAGCATTAACATTTTCAGAGGAGGAGGAAAGGAGGGCTTGATTAAATCTAAAGAAAACAATTCTAAATGTATGCTATGGTCACTTTATCCATTAGCTTCAGGATAAGAGTGGCATTTGGAGCACAGACTTTTCAAGGCATTGGCACTGGGCCATTCCTAAAGCATACAATCACTATGAAGACATTTAATTAGTGCATTTTGCATGATTTCCTATGGACACAGGAGAGGCAATATGCCATCTAGCCCTTTTAGGGTCAGTTGATGGCTAAAGAGAAGCCTGCAAAGTCATGGTAAATCCTATGAGGTTAGGAACTTCATATTACTTCCATTTTTATTTATTTATTTATTTATTTTTCTTTTCTTTCTTTCTTTATTTTTTGTAGCTTTTGGCCAGGGCTGGGTTTGAACCCACCACCTCCAGCATATGGGGCCAGTGCCCTACTCCTTTGAGCCACAGGCGCTGCCCACTTCCATTTTTAATACTCTCCATGCCTAGAATAGGTCCTAGAAAATAGAAGACATTCAATAAAATATGTGTTGAGTGAATAAATGAATTTCAAGATGTAGAATACCACTTGAAATGTGTTTCTGATGCTGTTTCAGTCCAGGATGCCTGGTCCTAGTAAATGGCAGAACCAGGATTCAAGCACAAAGCTGTCTAACTCCAGAGTTCATGCTCAACCTACTAGAGACCACTGCAAAGATGACACCAGAAACAAACACCATGCCCTTATATCATTAGGGTGGTCCCATAATGTCTAGTCTGGGCCTCCCACTCTCCAGATATCACTGGGGACTCATTTCTCTGACTCTTCTCTAAAGACATATGTATAGAAGTGCCTCCTAAACTTATTACCGAGAAAATAAACTCATATGCTTTTAATGTGGACAAAGAAGTCCTTCCTCTCTCTGTATCCATCTAGGAAATATGTTCTGGTCTTGTCTTGAAGAACCCAAGCTGAATCTTGGGAGTACAAAAGGAGATGTTACTGCAATAGATTGAAGGATAAAGCCAAAGTGGAATCTGATTCTAAAAATCCATTCATAGTCTTATCTGTTTGTTTCCCCTCTTCCAACAGGCTCAAGAACTATATTATTCTTGAGCTTCCTTCACTTGAATATTTTCATTACAGTAACAGAACTAACAATGGTGTTTAGTTTAAGTAAACATGATAGCACTTTCTAAGTAAATTGACCTCCTTTCTTTGATTAGTTAAAACAAACAAACAAAAAAAGAATACATGAGCTCTGTATTGTGCCCAGAGGGTGGAAGATTCAGACTTCGTTATGTTGAGGGAGCAAAGAAGTTCTAGAATCATAAACTCAGAGTCCTTTGATTTGACATCAATAATATAATTTAATGAATGCTTCATAAAGTGGGGCTTGAGACTTAAACGGTTGTAAGAATTGTAGCCAGGAGAAAAGAAAGGATGAAGGCATGGGTTAAAATTGAAAGACATTATGAAATCCTGGAAAGAAATGCTAAATTAAAATTTCAAATCCAGCTTCTATCTAGTGCCTCCTCCTGGCTTAGAAGCTATGAGAAGTGTGAAGCATGGATTTCTGTGTCATCTTTAGATGAAATATGTCTTACACCTAAGAAAATAATTACATATGTGAGTTTAAAATAAAGTGCAATAGTCACAGCAGAGAAAATGTGTGCTAGAAGTGTGATATAGAAGAGGGAAGTAATGTTGGCTCACAGCTTACAAAACATGGAGGTAAAGAAGAATAGCAAAGGGTGTTAAAGTTCAGAGTTTGAACATGATCTCAGGGGCAATGCTGGGGTTGTATGGGAAAGAATCCAGGCTTGAAACAAAGGACACATTCAACTGGAGTAACTGGAGAGGGTTTACTAAAGGAACTATTTATAAAAGACCATGGTCAGATTTAAGGGAAGCCAAGAAGAGGTGGTGAAACACCTAAAGGCCAGCAACATTAGAGAGATGTTTCCATCCATCGTAGGCCTGAAAGCACAAGAGTGGAAAGCCACTGCAGAAAACTGGAAAAAGTGTAGCTATAGGAGAAAGTCACTTTCCAGGAACTGTGGTCTTCAACAGAAGAAAAAAGCCACTACCAAATTTCTGTTTAGCTGGGAGGAAGCTGGCAGAATAAATAACCCAACTACTCTTTACTTCCCAAGTCTCCTGCTGGTGTCTCTTAGTAGCCTAACTCAACTGGAACCAGATGTCAATGAAGCCCAATTTGTGCAGTTTTCCAGAGATACAGAGCAGGATAAACATGAAGAGAGATTCAGGAGGGGTAAATAGGGAAAATAGAATGTCCAAAAGAAGATATTGGGGGAAAACTGAGATATCAATTGAATTAGAAAGTATGAATGGAAAAAGTATGCCATCCTGGTACAAGGAACTGGAACTCCATGGTAAAAGGACATATCCCTAGCAATAATGGGTCTGTCTATTCAATGTAATAGAATTGAAAGGTCTGAAGTTTACAGCAATATTGTTCTTGATATTTTTATGGAACAAAATATTAATTATGCTATTCTTTTAATACTTAAGTGGCTTCTGGAGACCCAAGAAAGTGATTTATCATCCACTATTTATATCTTATTTTTCATTCTTATCTGTGTCAGTACAGCTTTGTAGACATGACATTGAGAATTATATTCAATCTTTCTTTATGGTACCCTATAAATAAACACACAAGGATATTTTCTAATTATTTGATGGGGACCTGTACAACTAGTTCTGTCTAACCTTTAGTTAGAAGCTTTTTAGTTTTGAAAATAATTTGGTCTTATCGTCAAGATATTGAAAAGTGTAACAGGAAAACAGGAATAGGTTTCCTTAAAAGAAGAAAGATGTTTTATTCTCTTTAGTTGATTACTTTTTGGTGTGCTGGTCCAAGAAGCAAACAAAAACTCAATATTTTCCATGGACTTAGTCATACGATTACATTAAATCAGCTCTAGCTTCCTTTAATTTTTTTCTCTCAATAGAATTCCCTCATTTTTTTTCATATTTGGTAATTTATCCAAGCAATTTGGCATGACTATTAAATATGTTTAGAATTTGAAGTTTATAACTTAAAAGTTGAATTATGAGCCTTTCCAGTCTCATGTAACAATTGTTCAGCTGAAAATTAATAAAATATTATTTTCTTTATCCATCTATATTTTGCATATACTATTTATCATGATTGAAAATACATCTCTCTTTTTTCTATTTTCACAAATTAATGAGAAATATTGAATACAAATTATAATCATCTCCTTATAATAAAAGAAATGATTAAGGATGTTATTACAAAAATAGCCTTATGTGATTGTAATAATAAAAGCATTTGCTCAAGAATACCAACTTACATTTATTGGAGTCCTTGAACCTTATATAGCCCTGTAACCCACATTATTGAATCCTTGCTACAACTTGGGTGGTAGACAAAGAAGGTGGTATTATCTCCTATCCTACTAATGGGGAAACTGGAGCTCAGAGAGTTAAAGTAACTTGTCTAAGATTGCAAAACTAGTAAACAGAGGAGGTAGAACTTGAATATATATCCTCTAAATGTGTAATTAATAATATGGGTTATAGCTGCATGAGGCTGGAAGGCGGTGAATAAGTTTATATACAAAAATTTTTAATAAAGCTCTCTTGATGGCAATTCCATCCATTTCTTCTCTGCCTGACCCAACAATCATTTGATGAGAATTCTTTTTTTAAAATTAAATCATAGCTGTGTACATTAATGCAGTCATGGGGTACAGTATCCTGGTTCTATATACAATGTGAAATATTTTCATCAAACTGGTTAACATAGCCTTCATGTCATTTTCTTAGTTATTGTGTTAAGACGTTTATATTCTACATCTAGAAAGATTCACATGTACCCTTACAAACTTAAGTATCATTAAAGCTATGGCACCTGCGTGGATATCTGCTGGTTTGGCATATTTTAGAAAGTAGAAGCTTATATATTCTTGAAGATAGCAATTAAATTGCCCCTTAACATTCTTATATGAAGTAAAATAACTTCAGCATCTTTGCCACTGAAAATCTGTTTCTATACTGGGCAACATCTTTTTAAAGTGGAGGAGAGCATCAGTGTGGGATCAATATCAGATAGCCCTGCGGTTAGGGAGAAAGGGAGAGATAAAGACTCCTTGATTCTCCAGCTAGAAATGGAGAGTCACATTTTCAACTTTTTTCTAGCTTCTCAGGATGCTCATCTAACCTTCTACTCTCTCTATTTTTCTGTCTACTCATCTTCATCTTCCTCATTTTTTCCTTTCTGCTCTATTCCAATGTGATGCCATAGTATAGGTTTAACCAGACTAATCTGGGTACAATTCCTCATTCACCCTAGTAAGATTTATGTTTTTTTCCTTAAAGCTATTTTTATCTGAAATTAATATACTATACACTGTTAATATTTACATTTACCCATTTGTATTGCAATTTCCACATTTACCAATTTTTTTTTTTTTGAGACAGCGTTTCACTATGTTGCCCTTGGTAGAGTGCTGTAGTGTCACAGCTCACAGCAACCTCAAACTCTTGGGCTTAAGTGATTCTCTTGCCTCAGTCTCCCAAGTGGCTGGGACTACAGGTACCCACCACTGTGCCTGGCTATTTTTTGGTTGCAGTTGTCATTGTTGTTTAGCTAGCCCGGGCTGGGTTCGAACTCACCAGCCTTGGTTCACATGGCCGGTGCCAGAAGCATTTTCTTTTTTCCTTAAATAGTATTTTATCCTGAGTTTTAGTTTTCTTTCATTCCTCTTCAAGTTCTATTGTTAGTAATCATTCTTAGTTTTGTACATAAGTATATTAATTTCACCCTTGTTTTTGTTTTTATAAGAACTTTGCAGATATATACTCTAGGATAGCAACTCCATTCCTTGAATAGATTAAATAAGCCATTTCACTGTCTTCTTATTTTAATATTATTGCTGATAATTCAGTCATCCAATTATTGTCACTTTGTAACATTTTTTATATCTGTTTCTGACTGATCTCAAAGTCTTTTCTTTATCCTTAGGTTTTTGGTTTCATTTTCCATACAATGTATTTAGGTGTGGCAATCTTTTTATTCTGCCAAAATTTCATTGAAATTCTTGAGTCTAATGATTCAAGATTTTTAGCTATTCTGAAAAATTTTAGCCATTGCTTATTAAAAAATCACCTCTCTTGAAACCTATTATTTCTTTGAAACTTCTGCTTGTCATGTATTAGATCTTTTCCCTCTGTCCTCCATGTTTCTTAACTCCTCCTTGATGTTTTCAAACTGTCTCTGTGCACTATTTTATGGATAAATACTTTTAGTCTATCTTCCAGTTCAATGGTTATCTCATAAATTAAATTCAATATGATATTTAAACATGACTTCTGAATGTTAATTATTGTACTTCTCATTTTGAGGTATTCTATTTGGTTATTTTTGAGCACATTTCTCCATTCTTTGCCTTTGTAATTCTAAACATGTTTAATCATTTATTTGGCCTGATAATTCTGATATCTTAAGTTTTTGAGTACCTTATTCTATTACTGCTGCTTCCCCTGGATCTTACTCATGGGGTCCTTGTTATGTCATATGTCTTGTGATTTATATTTGCAAGTCACATCTATTATAACTTTAGCTAAAGGAAACCTTGAGATATGTGCTGAAATGTGTTGCCCCCAAGTCGATTATCATTGTTTTTACCAGACATACATGGGATCACCAACTCAGAACAACTTTAAAATAAATTCTTAGTTTGAGGTATTTAGATTATAGAGTTAGTATTAATTAGGATCATAAACTTATGTCATATTTTCTTATGGTTACAAATTCTCAGATACTTTTACTAATTTCCACTTAGAGTCAGGTTTGAATAGGCATGTTTCCTGCTATCTTTCCTTTTGTACATCACACTGCATGGCTCAAAAAGAGAGTCTCCAAACAAACCATCCACCTTGCCTGGGCTCCAGAATTTCTCTCTCATTCGCCACCTGACCTCAAGCTGCCATTAAAACTGAAGTCATACATCTCTGGGATCAAATGATACTCGAAGGTACTCTCTCTTAACACTTAAAATTTACTCTTAATTCATATTTTCTTGTTTTAGATCTCTCACAATTTTCTTTACTTCATGGTCAATTCATCTTTGCTTTTAAAAACATATATTTTATTCATAAGCTTCAGGTGTTTTGTAATAAGAGTTTTTCAGTCCATTTAATCTTCTTTACACTTTGAATTAGAAGATGATGAAGAACTCTCTCTGCAAATATTAATACTGGCAATCCTTTGGCATAGCTATTGTAGCTAATCTTCAAAGACAACTGCTTAATGAACCATACCTTCTGGAATTCACATTCTCTCCTATATTGAAACTGAACCAGTCATATGTAACTAGTAAAATGCAGAAAAAGGAAGACTACATGACTTCCAAAACTAGGTCATAAGAAGCCTTGTAGCAGCATCTTCCTTGTTCTTTTGGCATACTCATTACTGAGATGTACCTTCTCAGAACCCAGTCACCATGGTGTAAACCAAAACCCAGGGAAAAGCCATGCACGCATGGTCAACTTTTGGTTAACTATCTCAGCTAAACACTATCCAATAACCAGCACCAAATACTAGGTAGTCATGGAAGTAAGCCATCCTGGAAGTCTGGCCCTCTTGAATCTTCATATGACTCAAGCCTCAGCTTCCATATAACAGCTTAAAAGGTCTCAAACAAGAATCTCTGGATGGACCCACACAACCTACTGGATTAATTGAGAAATATTAATAAATTGTTTTAAACTAGTAAGTTTTTGGACAGTTTATTGCATAGCCATACATTCCTAGAATGTCGAGTCTTTTTGAATTAGTAGCCATTGTATTTCTTTGAAGTGATTTTCAAATGTTGATATAGGACATTTTAATTTCCGAACTCTTAGAAGGGAAACACCTAATTCTTGTATTCATAAATGATCTACATACATCAATTAACAACTATGAGTTTATGACAGTCACATAGATAATAAAAAGAAATAGGTATAAATTATTTAAATATAAAATAACATTTAAAAACATCATAAGATAATATAAGAACATATCTTCAGGATCTCAATAAGTATTTCTGTTATAGTATAAAAATAGCAAAAAAATCTAAGGGGAAAGATTAATAAATTTTACTAGTAAGCTTTTATTTATATAATTTATTAAAATAAAATTTAATAATATGATCAAAAAAGTAAAAAGCCACAAACTGGGGCAAAGTATTTGTAAAATAACTGGCAAAGGTTTGCTTTAAACATATGTAAGGAAAAGGAAACAACTCAACTGAATAATTTTGAAAAGAAATGAACAGATATTTCACAGACAAAATATAAAGGGTCAGAAAACATGTTGAAATGAAATTCAACCTCGTTAGTAACCAGATTGATACAAGTTAAAACCACAATGAAATGCTATTTAATATTCTTTGGATTGGCAAAAATTAAGAAGACCAAAAATGCCAAATGTTGGCATGGATATAAAGCAATTAGAACTTTTCTATATTATGGTGAGATTGTAAATTGTCCTAACATTATAGAAAACAACTCAGCATCATCTAATAAAAATGAACCTTTGCATACATTGGGACCCAATAATTCTTCCTGTAAATATGCACCCTAGAGAAACTTTGCCCAGGTCTAACAGAAGAAATGTATAAGCATATTATGCAGCAGTATTTATTATAGCAAAATAAAAAAAAACTGGAAATAATTCAAAAGCCCATCAAAAGTAGAATGGATAAAGAAATTGTAGAATGCTCATAGAATGGAACATTCCAGCATTAAAATGAATTCCTGCTATATACAATAATATAATATTGACCAAACAAAGCAAGTCATGATAGAATACAATCTGATTCAATTTATGTACATATAGTTTAAAACGTAGGAAAAAAATATTTGTGTGTGTGTCAAAACAACAAAGCAAAGAAAGTAAAAGATAAGAAAATATTCAGGATACAAGTTACCGTAAGAGATGATATAATGGAGGCATTCAAAAGGCTTCACAGATGTTGGTGATTTTTGTGTCTTATGCTATCTGTGGTTGCATAGAAATTTATTTTATTATAATATGATATACATATATTCCACATGTATTTTATAAGTACATAATATTTCATAATATGTTTTCAAAACACAATATATATGTTAATTAGCAGTGGAGTTGATCAAATGGAGCATAAAAAAGAGAAGTCTGAGAGATAAATCAAATCCCAATCCAAGGAATGAGTAATGAGAACAGATGATATAAATATTTAGTTTCTCAAGTGGGTATTATGAAGTTGGAGGTGACTCCCTAAGTCTATTTGATATAGGTTTCATTCAACTTTTTCATATTTCAATGATTCGGTCAGATACCATTATCCTAATGTCATGTTTATCATGAAACTTTCCCAGGAGTGTGCACCCAAGCTTAGATACTGTCAAGGCCTAAATGAGTCATTGGTAGTCCAGCAGCTATGTTTTCTTTCTGGTTTATGTCACACTCTTAGTTATTATAGAGTTAATATGCTACATGCTTGACTAGTAACACTTGGGAAACTAAGAAGTTTAATTTTGTAAGCCTGCAAAGATAAGAACCAGAATTGAAACTGTGAGGAATATATTGGTGAATGCCATATTTGGAAAATTCTTGGGTATCAGTAAGCTAACCTTCCCAGATGATACCCTGACCTAGAGCCCCACTTCTATAATACAGGTTGGCCATAAAGTTTGTGTGCAATTTAAAGTGAATTTTGTGGCTGCCCTGTATTTATTTTTAGATAAATCATTAAGTCCCTACAGGGCAGAAACCATGTCTTAGGTTACTTTGCCTCATCTTCAAAGAAAGGCACAAGACTTTACTTATAGTAAATGCTTAATTAACACTTGTTGACTGGTTGGTAGGACTGTTTGGTACACATGCACTAACCTGTTAACATCTATGTGATGCTTCACAATGACAAAATTATGCCATCATTGTCTATAATGAATGTAACTCCATTTCAACTACCAAATGCTAGCTTAACTGCAGTTATAAAGCTGTTGTTATTGTTCAAGTTCAAATAATTCACTATTTCCAAAATCAGCTTCTTTTCAGCATTCTGTGATTCCAAGGCAATCCAGAAGAGGCAGTTTATGGGGGAGAAGTACATATAAATAAAGTCAGTAGCAAAAGCCTAAAATCTGTGAACTCCCAAAAGAAATTTATAGCAAGGGTATCATGATAATGAAAGGTGATGTCAATTCAAGGCAGTTTTCATGTCAGTGGCAGGACCGAATGAGAGTTTAAGACAAGTGATACTGCAACAATCAATCTTATTGTTATTCATTATGTTCATCTTCAGAATTATAGCAAAGAAGGAATCTTTCTAATACATTCAAGTGGGATTACATTTGATTCATCCTCCAAATTATTGTTTGCCCTCTTAATTTTTATGAAAAGAAATGCTGTGTTTCTCACATTAGCTGAGAGAGAAGCAATCACTTGCAATGAATCATCACTAGAAATAGAAATTGTTTTAAGCGTTGGACACATTTGTGGTCTGTAAACATTGAAAACTAATAAGCAGAAGCTTTCCAGTCCTAAAATGATTTTTCTGACTTCCAAGTAATCTAATACAGAAATGCTCTGGACAGGCATCCAATTGTCTACATGGACCCTGGAAGAGCAGTGATTTCACATTTAGGCTTCATGGCCTTGAAGCTTGCTTTTTTGCATGCTGGGCATCTCTACATATTCTGCAAAATGAAAGGGAGAGAAGCAAACTGGATTTTTGAAAATAAGAGAATAAATTCATAGTGACATTAACTCTTTAGGCATTCTTCTGTGGACAATGCTGGCCATTGAAAACAGCTTTAAATTCATCAGTACTAATGCTGTAGAAACCTGTACAAATCAACATGCAGAAACTATGCTTTGTTTTTCACTTTCCTTTTGTCACTCCTATCCTCCCAGCAATTTATCTAATCAAACAGAGTGGGCCCTGTACATGTAGTATGCCTTCCATTTCCAACACAACCATTGCAAAGAAAAAAAGGACATACAGGCCATTGAGTGATCATGAAAGTCAAGAGCCATCGTGGTAGCTCAGAGATTCAGTGGTCTTATTCAGTGGTAACTCAGAGGCTTCAATTTGAGAGAGACTATCTATCTCATCCTTGAGATATTTGTGATGGTTAATTCTGGAATATCTAGAGAACTGATAAGGCATTATTTCTGAGTATGTCTATGACAGTGTTTCCAGAGATTGGCATGTGAGTTGGTAGACTGAGTGGAGAAAATCTGCTCTCAGTGTAGGCAAGCACCACCCAATCTGCTGGGGCCCTAGACAGAACAAAAAGACAAAGGAAAGGTGAATGTGTCTTTCTCTCTCTTCTGGAAGTAGGACACTCTTCTTCTGCCACTGAACATTGAAACTCCAGACTATATGGCCTTTATACTCTAGGATTTGCATCAGTAGTACTCTGTTCTCCCACCCTTGATTTCAGCTTGAAAGTTACACTATCTACTTCCTTGGTTCTGAGGCTTTTGAACTTGCACTGAGCCATGCCACTGGCATCCCAGGGTCTCTAGCTTGCAGATGGGCTATTGAGCAACTTCTTAGCCCCCATAATTGCATGAGCCAATCCCCTAATCAATTCCTGCTCATATTATCTATACAGGGATACCTCAGAGATATTGCAGATTTGGTTCAAGCCCACTATAATAAAGCAAATATTGCAATAAAGTGAATATTATAATAAAGAAAGTCACACAAATCTTTTGGTTTCTCAGTACATATAAAAGTTATGTATACTCTATACTGTAGCCTATTAAGCATGCAATAGAATTATGTCTAAAAAATTGTACATACCTTAATTAAAATGATCAGCTTAGCCATAAATGAGTTGTAAGCTTTTTGCTCTTAGAGAATCTTGCCTTGGTGTGGATGGCTGCTGACTGGTCAGCTAAAGACTAAGAGTGAAACTGTGGCAATTTCTTAAAATAAGACAAAAATGAAGTTTGTCT
>NW_003852446.1:290737-294879 GCF_000181295.1 Otolemur garnettii
GTTGCAGCAATTCAGTTATATCTTCAGGTTCCACTTTTAATTCTAGTTCTCTTGATATTTTCATCACATGTGCTGTGAATTGTTCCACTGAAGTCTTGAACTCCTCAAAGTCATCCATGAAGGTTGGAATCAACTTCTTCCAAACTCTTGTTAATGTTTCTATTTTAACTTCCTCTCAGGGATCATGAATGTTCTCAACAGCATCTAGAATAGTAATTCTTTTACAGAAGGTTTTTAATTTATTTTGCTGAGATACATCAAAGGAATCACGAAGGGTATAGCCTTAAAATTACTCCTTGATTCACGTGCTACAGAATGGATGCTGTATTAGCAGGCATGAGATCTTGGGTGACCAAGTGCACTATCAATGAGCAGTAACATTTTCAAAGGAATCTTATTTTTCTGAGCAATAGGTCTCAACACCAAATATTTGGTAAACCACACCATACAAGGGTATGCTATTATCTAGACTTTGTTGTTCTATTTATAAAGCAGAGGCAGAGTACATTTATTGTAATTCTTAAGGCCTCTAGGATTTGGGGAATGGCAAATGAACATTACTTCAACTTAAAGTAACCAGCTGCATTAGCTCCCAACAAAAGAGTCAACCTGGCCTTTGAAGCTTTGAAACCAGGCATTGAATTCTCCTCTCTAGCTATGAAAGTCCTAGATGGCATCTCCTTCCCATATAAGGCTAATTTTTCCTACATTGAAAATATGTTTTTAGTGTAGCCACCGTCATCAATGATCTTACCTCTATCTTCTAGATAGCTTGCTTTAGCATCTACATCGACAATTGCTATCTTACCTTGCTCTTTTATGTTATAGAGCTGGTTTTTTAACTTAACTTCATGAACTAACCGCTGCTAGCTTCCAACTTTTCTTCTACAGCTTCCTCACAACTCTCTGCCTTTATAGAACTGAAAACAGTTATGGACTTGCCCTGGATTAGGCTTTGGCTTTAGAGAATGTTATGGTTGGTTTAATCTTCTATCCAGACCACTAAAACTTTCTTCATCTTCAATAATGCTGTTTAACTTTCTTATCATTTGTGTGTTCACTGGAGTAGCACCTTTAATGTCCTTCAAGAATTTTTCCTTTATATTCACAACTTGCCAACTAGTACAAATACTTGTTTTCAGCTTATGTTGACTTTTGACTTGCATTATTCACCAAGCTTAATCATTTCTAACTTTTCATTTTAAGTGAGAGACATGTTACTCTTCCACTTGAATACTTAGAGGACATTGAAGGATTAGTAATTGGCCTAATTTCAATAATGTTGTATCTCAAAGAGTGGAGAGGGCCAAGGAGAGGGAAAGAGAGGGAAACAGCTGGTCAGTAGAGCAGTCAACACACATATAATGTTGATAAATTAAGTTCACCATCTTATATGGATATGGTTTGTGGTACTCCAAAGTAATTACAAAAGTAATAGTAACATCAGCGATCACTGATCACAGATCACTATAACAGATATAATAATAATGAAAAAGTTTGAAATATTATGAGAATTGCCAAAATGTGACACAGAGACATGAAATGAACACATGCTATTAGAAAAATGTCAGCAAGCTCAATTTATAATCACCAAAATGTGGATAATGGCCTAAATGCCCATCAACCCAGGAATGGATTAACAAGCTGTGATATATGTATACCATGGAATACTATTCAGCCTTTAAAAAAAATGGAGACTTTACATCATTTGGATTAAACTGGACGGAAGTGGAACACATTATTCTTAGTAAAGCATCACAAGAATGGAGGAGCAAGAATCCTGTATACTAAATTCTGACATGAAGACAATTAATGACCTAGTACACAGTGGGGGTGGAGGAAGGAGAGTGCAGGAAGAGAGAAGGAGGGAGGAGGGTGAGGGATCACGGGGTGTGACACACTTCTTGGGGATGGGTCACAATTATAAGAGGGATTTTACTGAACAAATGCAATCAGTGTAACCTGGTTCTTTGTATCCTCAATGAATCCCCAACAATAAAAAAAAAAAAAGAAAGAAAAATGGCACCAATAGGCTTGCCCACTGCAGGGTTGCCACAAATTTTCCATTTGAGAAAAAATGCAGTAACTGTGAAGCATAATAAAGCAAAGTAAAATAATACTAGGTATTCTTGTTTACCTAGAATATACATCTTTATATACATCTCCTATTGATTCAGTCTCTGTGGACAACCCTAACATTATATAAAGCTAAGAAATAGTGATCATTAATATTGATCTCACAAGCTACATGGCTTAGTAAATATAATGACCATATATCCTCATGCCAGAGGGTTTTCCCACCTGAAAATCTGTTCTAACCTATGGCCTTATTCTGAGAAAAGGATCTGCTTAAGGCACATCCTAAAATTCAAGATATGCATTTTTCAAGTTGAAATTATCTTTATTGTTCTCTGTGAAGAAACATCCTAACAACTAAGGACTTGCTAAACAATTTCCTATCCTCTCTAATTTGCCTCAAATTTCTACTTGGTGGGTATCAATTGTAAATTAGCAGGTCCTTTCTTCACTTCTACTTCATCTTTTCAGATGGAGGAAAGAATGTCTATATTTGAGAAGGACCATCTTTCTGTAGGAAGACCTATAAGAATTTCCTACAAGTCTTGATGAAGGATATTGATTTTTTAGACATCTTTTGACTCTTTTCTTGAGGAAACTAATTTTGAAATTCTTACTACAGGTCTTCCAGTCATCATATTTTTGTGGGTGTATCTTAATATAATTGTGACCAAAATGCCATCAAGCAAGGGCATTTAATGCAATGAAATCAGAAACATACTTATTAAAAATAGTTGTGGGTGTAAAGTAGGCTTTCAGTGACTTCAAAAATAACATAAATCACACATAATGAGAAATAATTCTGTTCACTTAGATAGTAAATATAAAAAGCATGATGGCACTTAATCATGTAGACTTGGGAAAACTGATAAACTTACATAAACTCAGGATGTATCAATTATTATTCTTCCACATAGTGTGGATATTTTGAAAACTATAAAGCATTATGTATATGTTAGAGGTTATTAAGACTTATCACTGTCAGTAAATGATGCTGATGTTCTATTTGTTTATAATTATTTCAAAATGTTTAATATTTAGCATCATATAGAGAAAAATTGTGAATTCATCCTTATGACATCATAGGATGCCAGAGGGTTTAGGATGGGTCAAAATCTTCTCATTTCTCTGATAAAAAGCAAAAAATGAGAATGTCACATGCCTCAACTAGTTATAGTTTGGTGAGTTAGAAGCAGAGGATTAGACTTCAGGTTCCATTGCATTGCAAATAAGACCTTTTCAAAGCTCTTGGGACTTATTGCCCTTGCAAAGAAGTATTCAAGACACAAAGACAAAACATAAATTTTAAAAGTCAGTAGATACTAAGAAATAGGATTTGGAGCTTAAATACATATCCTCAGCTATGATGTCATGTGACTTTTAAGAGTATTCCACATAAGAATATATATTTTTCTCTATACATATACATGTGTTTATTTGGTTTCCACTTTTTGCCTTCACAAAATTAAAAAGGCTTAAAAATTAATACAATAACAATGTTTAAGATAAGGACTAGAAACAAAAACCTTGTAAAGAATGAAGATAAACACATTCAGAAAAGAAATCAGATGATTACTACAATTAAATACTGAGCAATAATAATGATAATAATAATGCAAAAAAAGTAACATCACATCGTCAGATAAGAGTATGTCTATCATAGAATGCTTTGACTCTGAGGCTCAGTATGGAGTCATCAGTTAACTTCTTATTTTTTTCTAAAGTCTCAAAAAATAGACAACTAATATTTATAAATAAAAATAAAAGATAATTGTGCTCGCTTTGGCAGCACATATGCTAAAAATTGGAATGATACAGAAAAGATTTGCTTATCCCCTGAGCAAGGATGACACACAAATTCGTGAAGCATTCTATATTTAAAAAATTAAATTAAATTAAATTTAAAAAAGATAATTTCAAAAAACAGATCATGCCAAATCTTATAGACAATAGAAAAAGAAGAAATACTTCAAAATCATTCTACTTCATCTGGATACACCTGATATTAAAAGTGGAAAAAATATATTATTATAAAGGGAAATAAAAACATATTTCACTTATAAATG
>NW_003852446.1:298401-319816 GCF_000181295.1 Otolemur garnettii
GGTCAGGAAAGGCCTTCCTGAGGAAATAATACTTGAGCAGATATTATTGAAAAATAAGCTGGTGTTAACCAAAGATTGTTATTCCATGGGTTTAAGCAATATAGCAAGCATGAAGGCTTAAAACAAAAAGACTAGTATATCTAGAGGAGAAGAAATTAGGTAAGTAGGAGATAAGATGAAGGGCAACATACACCTGGTTAAGACCATATGGAACTTTTAGGTCATGGTAAGTTGGTTTCCTTATTTTACCAAAAGATCAACAAAGAGCCAAAGTGTTAACTAGCGGCTGTTACATAATCAAATTCTGATTTTGAACAATCCTTCTGGTTGCAGTATACAGAATGAAGTGGGAGAGTGTCAGCTGCTGGTCCAGGTAGAATAGTAAGGTGACTATTGCAGCAGTACAAGCTAAAGATAAGGATATCTCAAATGAGGTCATGAAGATTGAGATGGAGAGAAGTGGAAAGGCTTGGGAAATATTGGGGAGAAAAAAATCAATAGGGTTTGGTGAAGAACTGGATATAATAAATGATGGAGAGGGAGTGTTAGAGATGATGTCTTGGTCTTTAGTTGGTGACAGTGAAGCACGTGCAACAGAAAAAGAGCAGGATTTGAAGGAGTTATCAAAAGCTATATTTTGACATGAGGAGTTTGAGGAGCTTTTGAGACATACAATAGGAATTGTTTCAGAAACAGTTAGATGTATAGGTCTGTATAGAAACATATATTCATGTATGATTTGCATATAAGGATAACAGAAGTTATATTATCATAATATTGTCTAAGAGAGTATAGTGTGAGAAGAAGAGAGGACCTGGAATAAAGCCTTTAGGAAATACAACTGTTGTAGACCAGGTAGATAAGGATATATCTGCCAAAGAGAAAAAGTAGGAGATAAACCAGGCAGAGATTGCTGTGTCACCTGGTTAAAAGAGGAAAGTGCTTCAGGAAGAAAGAAAAGGCCAGTAACGTTAGGTACCATGGAAATGTCAAGTAAGATGACAACAGAAAAAAATGTCCTTTGGCCTTAGTTAAAAGAAATTCATTGGCAGACCTAGAGCTGTTTCTGCGGATTGACCAGGCTAAAAACCAAATTCAGGAAATTTGAGAAGTAAAATGAGGAGACTACACTAGATCCTCTCTAAGGTCCTTTACAATTCTAAAATAACCACATAATACCGTGATTTCTTGCTGCTGGCCAGTCTCCCTTTGTCACATGTTAACCTATTTATCCTATTCCTGGTTAATAAAATTACTCTTTTATTAAAAGAAATGATTTTCAAACACTGCGTTACTTTAAACATCGTTATAACCTTAAACAAATTAAGAGACAAATCATTCTCTTCTAGGTTTAAGTCTGTATTTTCTTTTGGAAAGAATCTTGAGCACAAAAACCCTTGTATGATTTTTCCATATACAACCAACTGAAGAAATATTTCCAGGAATTGATTTTATTTGTTTGGATCAAGACTGCAGGGCTAAAATCAGGTCTAGAGTTTCCATGTGGATGAATTTGGAAGTGAACAGATTTGAAGCTACAGTTCAGGGATGTCTCACACTACACCATACTGTTTTTCTTTTAAATTGAATCATTTTTTTCCCTAGGCTTTGAGAGTTAAGAAAACACATCCAAAGAATTGATTTTGTATGCAAGCAGAATGCTTGGTCACTGTTGCATTTCCTCTAAAAAGAGGTTCCTATATTTTCACTGTCATGGTGGAATAGAAATCTGATAAAATGGCATACAGACCCTTACTACACAAAGTGTGATCTGTGGACAGCAGCATTGACTTCAGCTAGAAGCTTGTTAGAAGCACAGAATCTCAGGCACCACCTCAAATCTACTGAATGAGAACCTGAATGTCAACAAGATCCTCAGGTGATTTACATTAACATTACAAGGTAAAAAGAACTTGAAAAATATTTTCTCAGAATGCACTTCTTATAAAAATACAGAATTTGTTGTTATTCTGCTATTAAATGTAAACTGATTGAAGGACAGGTTAGTCAATTATGAACTAAAAATTAATCATATTTTTCAGTGGAGTGTCAAGGTGACGAACAAGGTATATTTCACAAACAAAAGTAGGTTACTCACCCAGCTTATGGCAGGACATGCATTTTTAATTCCCCCTTGCCAGAAAATGCATGAACTATCTACCCTTCTTCGTTTGTATTAGTAATAATATTTGTAAATTTAATCTGAAACAGCAGAGTTACCTGTCATGCTTTTGTAGTAGGACTTAGAAACTTCCAATATTTTCTGTCTCTTTAGCCAATTTAGGAGAAAAACATCTACAATTTATTACATGACCCTTTCTGGTGATTAACATCTGGAATGGGTAGATGAAGTAAACTCCCAGTCTCGCTTTTTCTTGCTTCATTTCTAACATGGAGCCCTGTTCTAACCTTTAACCAGGGCAGGGAAAGGTTGCTACTGCCCCCTGCTGGCCCGTTGTCTTTTTGCCTGCTCTACAAATCTGTGACTTGAGAATGTTCAAGGATGTTCAGCCGCTGAAGAAAGCTCAGTGGAAGGGGCTCTCCCTAGTAGAGAAGAAGAGAGATATCCTTTGGAACATGTAGCTAAAAACACTCCAGAGGCGAGGAAGGCTTAAAGTGCTTCTAAAGTTCTCAATTATCAATCCTCATGAACCTTTTCTGCACACGGGCTTCTCTACGCCAAGGAGATGTCCCCTTCTTTTCAGCACAGGACTTCTCTTTCTGCCTCCAGCTTCCGTTGACAGGGAGTGAACTATCCACACTCCTATTACAATTTCAGTACTCTGAATGCTGTTCTCTGATTTTCCCCAATGTCCTATTCTCACACCTAAACCTTGTAGCCTTCTCCTTCTCTGCTTCAAACTCCCGTCCCGCCCACCGACAGACTAGCATTTCCAGAAGCTCAGACCCCAGGCTCCCTCGACCTCTCCGTCTCCCTGACTTCTGCTCTCCCCTTATCGTCATCACACCCCTCTCAGCACCCCCTTGCTGAACGGCCAGGTGGCCGGTCACTCTTTGCCTTTGACCAGCAGGCACGTCCCCTCTTGAATGCTTCTCCCCGACCCCCGCCCCAAGCGACTGAAAAAGGAAACATGCGCACTTCAGAGCTAGGAGCTGTCCGAGTGCTGAAATTTATAGGCTGGGTAAGATCACGTCTCCGTCTCTTTCCATAGCCCTCATTCCAGCACAGGATCTCGGCAATTTCCCCCTCTTCCTAACCCCCCGCCCCAACCCACTCCAGCGCGCAGAGTCCTTTCTTCTCTCTCATTTACAACTTTTTCTTAAAGAGAGAACATTTTCTAGGGAAAGGGGCTTTGCTAAACAGAAAGGATATAAAACAAAAGCCACAGCATGGCATTGTCACCAGCCCCCTTTGCATGGTGATGCGATTAAGGTAGCCGCATTTCCATTATTCAGGAAAAGCAGCTGGGGGATTCATCAGTTCTGAGGCTTTGTCTTTCCTGGGTTAACTCATGGTCCCGAGCCTCGGTTTAACCTGACCATGATTCCCAGGACTGGCACTTTTTGCTTTTTCTCAGCAAACTGTACAAACCCAAATCTCTTTTTGATTTTCAAGGAAACTAGATTCCTGCCAGATTTTGAGTCTGGACAATAAATAGATACTTTGTCCTAGCATCTTTCTGGAATCATTTCGGGATATTTTCCACAAGCATCACGGAAACAGGAATGAACCGGCAGCTAGTGAACATTTTGACAGCCTTGTTTGCATTTTTCATAGAGACAAACCACTTGAGGTAGGTAAAATGACTTTCTATGCTGATATTTGCCACATAAAAACTGTTTTTAAAAGAACATGTCATGCAATTGTTATCTTTTTTTTCTGTGCCCTAGACCATATTATTTTAATTTTATAGAAGAGAATTTGATTTCTTTTGTTCATTTAAAAAGCTTAATTATAGTGGGAGGGTAGAAAATTTTCACAAAAGCAAGTTTTATGATACATAGCTCCACGCTGTGCATTTCAACATGCATTTTCACAGCCAATGTGCTGTTACGGTAGTCTGATGAGTTGCATGCTCTTTACATTTCTACATAAGGGTGATATTTTTCTTTGAAATCATTCTGGAAGTCATTGAAAGAGATTATTGTGTGCAATGTTTTTCATATGATGGAACTGATAGGATTAATTTGTCAGGAGCATGCTCATTTTATGTAAAATATAACAGAACCCTTATTCTCAGCCAACTTGGTACTTCTATTATATTTCAACAACTAGAAACATACTATGAGGGCTACAATTCAGGAATTCTCTTGAAACATCAAAAATCTTTTTTTACTACTACATTCTACTGTTCAGTCTATTTAGAAATTGATTGCCTACCAAAATTTAACTTACATGACATCTTTACATTTATGTATGCATGAGAAATGAAGTCTGCATAATTAAAATAAGTGAAAAATCATTATTTTCACACTTACATTTTCTATATAAGTTACTAATTGTCAATCCAATTGATATCCCAACATATCAAATTATTACCAATAAGTGAAATAGTCATATAATGACAGAGGGTCTCAGACAGAATAAAGACAGGAGATTCTCATACAACAAAGTGTAGAATGCTTCATTTAATTTTCACCAAATTTTGTGGTATTTTTTTACAGAACCAAGAGAAATGGAACACATAGCAGTCATGCTATCATGCTATGAATACTGGGAAAACCCACTATGTTCCTTTCAGGTTTACACCTCCTACTATGATTAAGAAAAAATATAGGCTGTGTTTTATTAGAATCATCATCCTTAACCATCATCATCATCCTCATCACCATCACAACCATCATAATCAAATAATACTTGATTAATCAGATGAATCTACATATGGGAATGTGAGTATTTCTGAATGATTGTGTCAATTTTTAACTCCTACCAAATGTTTATATCATCTTTGCACTTATTTTAAAGACCCTTCTTTGAAAAACTGACAAGAATGTGGTTTTTTCTTAGTGACAGAATTAACAAGGCTATTAGTTAAACTATTGAAGACAAAGCATGTAAAATATATACTTTAGGGAAGAAATTAACATTTAATCAACCACTATGCATTGTGAAAGAATTTATTTTGCTACAAACCAAATAGGTTCTTTTTATAAGCTCTTTATTCCTTTTAACAGGAAAATGAAATTTAAAAAATTTTTCCAATCAACTTTTAGTGCTTTTGATAATGGAAAAGACAAAATTATTTAGAGGTGGTTTTTCATTAATACTTTGTTGGAGTCAACAATTTGAAAGCTCACATATAAGTAACAATTGAAATAATACAAATACCAGACATGCTCATTGTTGACCTATTTTAAAATGAAGTTTAATTTCCAAGTGAAGGTTCTCTTTTAGAAATCATGTTGAAGAATATTAATAGTTAATAGCTGGTTTAGAATCTAGCAGGTGAGAAAATAAGCAATGGGATAGTTAGTTGCACTGTTTACTTTGTTCTGCTCATCTATTACATATTTCTTATAGAAGATACAGGAATTATATTTAGGGCTGAAATGCTGGAATAATATTTTTAAATTCACGGGGAAAGGATTTTAAGGCAATTACGTGAATTTAAAAAATTATTATCTCACTTCTCAATAACTCTAAAAAGAACTAATTTTAACTACCTATCCATAAAATCTATAACCTAAAGCTATGTACATTGTCTCATCTCAAACATCTTATGGTTAAAGTTTGGAATCTTAGGAGATATGACTCAGGATTTATACTTCTCATCATTCTAAGTTAACTTTAGACTATATACAAGATCAGAAGTTGACCAAAGACGTTATATTTTTCTATTTTTCTTCTTATTAACATTGCAAATATCTTTCCTAAAATGTAATGTTAAACATTCTGTGAGCATTAGTTCTCAAGGGATGAGGATGAAATTATTGTTAAAAGAGTCAATGATATGTTTAGGACTGCTTACTGCAAAGACCATGACTCCAGGTCTGGAAAACAACCTTCGCAGACCCTATCTCCTTCAGATTTCTTGGACAAATTAATGGGAAGGACATCAGGATATGATGCAAGAATCAGGCCAAATTTTAAGGGTAAGTTCCACTCAAACTTACGTTAAGCTTTTGAGAAATAATCTAGATATTTAAACAGTTTACTCTGAGAAACATTTTCATGGCTATTTATTATAAAAAGAAACGATAGGAATATTTATTTTATTTTGGCATTCTCTTGAATTAGTAATTTAAATATCTTAAATTTTACCTTTCACTTGTCACATCTGAAAACTTTCCCAGTTTGTGTTTTATTCCACAAAACAAAAGTAACGTCAGAGATTATTGTCACAGTTATTATGTTTCTCTTAAGTGAGAGTGTGGCTGAAAGTGAATACCAGATCAAGTGATGGACTTGACTTGCATGAACATCCACCAGAATGCATGAAAGATTCAAAGATTACACAAAAGTCATTGGTTTTGCTTTTAAAATTCTACATATGTGCTCATTTCAGCAGCACATAAATAGCTACATAAAGGTAGAATTTAATTCTCAGTGTAAAACATGGCATTTTACACACTTTCAAGGCCTCTAATTTTTAGACTTTGTCAGAAGAGGCTCTCCTTTAATACATCAGAAATTTTAAGTTTCCCCTTGTTTAACCTTTCTAATTGTGTATTTAAAATTATTTATCTGAAATTATCAAAGAAGATCGTAGAATTGTAAAGTACACAAGTCAAAGATGGTTGATACTTTCTTTGTTCAATTAGAAGCAAACCAAAGAGTTTTGTGTTTTTGTTTATTTAACATTACAAAAATGTAGTTAATAGTATCTAAAAATATATTTTTAATCTATTTGGGGTTTTCTTATTCTGAATATGGAAAAACAGTAATAAGAGAGAACAATTAATAATTATTTTGATGCTTTAGTTTTTAAATACATATTTTAAATGACAATTGACTTCCATTTTGTAATTGAATTTAACATAATAAATTTTAAAGTGTTTATAATATTTTAAAAAGGGTAAACTTATGTTTTATACTATTATGTAGTACTTCATTCATTGCTTTGGTTTTTCTTATTACCAATGTAATTACATTACTTTTTTTCAGTTTTAACTTCTATTATTGGTAAATATAAGCATGAAAACTAAATTCTAGATTCATTTATTTGTTAAATGCTACACCTCTGAATATACCCTGTTATGGGCACGTTTTATTTTTAAAAGTCGGAATTTTAGCGAAACAAGTGTTTTGGATTTATAGAATATTTCTAAAAGAGACAACTGAACTAAGTTCTGAGTTCATTTTTCTGAGAAAAAACCTTCACAATCATCCCATTTCTTATTAATTCTGTGATTATTGCTTTGAAAGTCAATTTTTGAAATAAAATCTTATGAGTAATGGTCCATAAGCAAGCTTTCAGTGCATTTATTCACTTAGCCATTGAACACCTTTTGAGTCTGGACTATATGCAAAATACGAACTGCTGGGTACTTTAGAAAGTTGAGAGATAAAACATGTTTGGGTGCTCCCATCAAAAATTTTAGGACAGAGAAAGATATTACATAAATATGTACAGTATTAGATAGAAATAGGTAAGTGTCATTAAGAAGTATAGATAAATTGCTGCAGGATTCTAACAAATGCTTAATTTTCTATTAAGCTATTCATAGTAAGCTTTAAAAATCAGGTTAAGAGATGGGAAATTGTTACAAGTTTATGAGCATCTTGTTTTATAGCAGTTGTTACTTATTCCTTTGTAGAAATGGTTTTCAAAAGGGCAGAAAAGTGCAAAGGCTGACAAAATAAACGCCCTTGTTGCTATTGCTACTTTAAGCGACCACATAGAATGAACTACCGTTTCCACAGTTTTTTTTTCCCCCTAGTTCTTCTGGGATGTCACCCTTTGGAAATGACATTTATCATGTTTCTAAAGAATTTGTGATTTATCTACAATTTAAAGCCTAAGTAACAGGATATTTTAATGACATAAAAAAATGTAGTGGATATCACTTAAGACTCTAAAATTAATGGACTTCACTGAGTTTTGTTTCCTTCTGCCTTTAACTCTGCACTTCAATGAACACTGCTATCCTTCCGTAAACCTTATTTACATAGGCAATTTATGTCAGATCAATTACATGATATGTCTCAAAGTTCTCTTCATTCTGAGGAGCTTGGTTTTCCTGGACATAAAACATTACCTATTTTTTCAGACTATAGTAATTTCCCCTTCCTTGGTCTTCTCATGGAACTTTGTATGTCTAATATGATCCTTTGCATATTTATGTTTTATCAGTCTACCCCTACACTGCATCTGAGAAGGCAGGGAAATACCCTAGTTTATAAATACATGAGTAAAATATTGGTAGAGTAAAGAAAAGAAGTCATCTTTTTCTCCAAGATGAGGAAATAAAGACAGAGAGGGAAATGCAGATCAGTTATGTTGATTAGTGCTTCCAATTAGTTGTAGTAGAAGATGAGGGTGGGAACTTTTGAGGGACCAACTAGCAGTCACAGTGGCAAGTAAAGATGATCTTAGATGAGGTGAAAATACAGAAATAATGAAGAACTTGTAACACTGTGGAGATTAAATGAAACACTACAGTACTTACTATAGTTGATTTAGCAATATGTCAGTAAGAAATTTTATATAGTACATAGAAATGAAGGGTGATTAGGAAATGTGATTGCATATAGAACAGTGACAGGCTACCTGTAAATGCCAAAAGGCAAATTGACTATGATAACAATAAATAAAATGATCATGATTAACAGTGATTAATAAGAACACATAAGGTCAAAGTTTGACCCCAAATAAAACCAAGAGCCAAATATGGGACCTTGAGTTATGGGGAATGATTAGTCCAGAAGTCTTATTAAATATTAGCATATTTCTTTGTTTTCCTTGCTGCTATGCAATGGTATGGGAAAAAGAAATGCATATGCATAATTTTTCTTATTGGAAAGAAGTTTTCCTACATACTTTCAAGTCAGTAAAATACTGCATGTCTATTCCATATCCCTAATGGGCTCTGAAAGATGTCATAATGGGCATATATACAAGAAGGAAGATGGATGTAAGCTAGAAAAGGGAACCAGAAATGATTCAGACTTAGTCTCTGTAATTGAGAGACATTCTTAGAAACTATAGGAAAAAAATAGATTTTCTGATGTGCTGAAGCACAAGTGTATAAACAAAGTTGTGAGTCAGAGTTGCCAATTGAATTCCATCTATAAGATACATAGAGACCTGGGTCAGATCTTGTTAAAACATAAACTTTCAAAATCTTCAGTTCAGATGAAAACACAAGCTATGTCCATTCACAATTACCTGGTTCTGAAACCATGGTAAATGTTGATTCTGTATCAACGGAGGAGCCTCTTTCCCCACTTGGGTAATTTGACTCATTTTCTCTTGATTTATCATGGTGTTATTCCATCATCCTATCAGATATTCCTTTGTCAGTATTATTGTATTTTGAAAATGCCACTTTAAACATTAAGCTTTTGATGGAATGCTCAAACCTGAGCAAAATGAATTAGTTCTGTTTCTCTCTCTTTGAAATGAAGCCTTTATCTATTTTAATGAAATTTTCTTTGAAAATAAAATTAACTTGGAGTTATATCCTAATTTTCATCCCAATGTGAATAAATACGTTCCACCATGGTATTCTTTCTGGGATAGGATCTAGAATAGATAATGTCAGGAGATAATTATTCACTTCACTTCTTTGTGCACACCATGCATGTTAATTTTTATTCCACGTCTGTAGACCCAAGTTTGGAAGTGTGACATGTGACACTGAAATGTATGTTTGCATGAAATTTGTTTTCCTGCAATTTCCAATGAGTTAGCAGCTGGAGAGGTGTTTCAGTATAAGTAGGACCAGATCTACTTCCATGAAACTAGAGGTCTTCAGATTTTGCTCCTTGGAGATGATCCCGTCTGTAGAAAAATTACTTTTCTCTGCTCAAGTTCAATTGTTGTGAATATCAACCCCAGTAAGAGGGGCCCTTGAGCACAAACGTCCAGCAGGGTCACTTGGAAAGGGTGCTTCTCTCAGTTAGTGATAATGCAGCCCCAGTATATTTATTTATTTATTTATTTATGTTTGAGACAGAGTCTTACTCTGTTACCCCAGGCCAGAGTGCCATGGCATCAGCCTAGCTCACAGTAAACTCAAACTCCTGGGTTCAAGCAATCCTCCTGCCTCAGCCTCCCAAATAGCTGAGACTACAGGTGCCTCCACAACACCCAGCTAATTTTTCTACTTTTAGTAAAGATGGGGCTCACTCTCACTCAGGCTGGCTGCAAACTCCTGAGCTCACGTGATTCTCTTGCCTCAGCCTCCCAGAGTTCTAGAATTACAGACATGAGCCCAGCTTGAACATTTCTTTAATCACCCTGGTTGATGTGGGCATCGGACATTACTATGGATCCTGAGAAAGAGAAGCAATGCTTGAAAGTACTAGAAGCATTAGACTTGAGTGCAAAAAGTAGCAGAAGCCTTCCAGCACCTAAAACACAAAGCCACCATCATGCTGAGATTGTGGTTTTCTTAGGAACTGCAGAAAGTAATTGGCTAAATTGCAAATTACCTTGGTAGTGATTATGGAATTATCTGGATTATCCATTGGATAGTCACCTTCTTCATGGAAATATTCCTATCATCTTTAAATTTTAGGTCTCTCTTAATTAATCAAAAGCCTTGAGGTAAATCACTCCTAAACTGTTCAGGTGAAGAAAAAGCTCTAATGGAACCAAGCCTCTGTTGAAATATAGGAGAGTCATTGTTAAGAAGTACACAGAAAAATGGGTTTTGGGGTTTCTGCAAACATCAAGCATGAGTCAGAATTGTCAACTGTAAAAATGTTTAAAGGATATAAATACAGAATATGATTGTTTGAGATACTATGTTTTAGTTATAAAAACAGCAACCATTTTAACTGGCCCCACTTGCAAAATAGTTGGCCCTCCTATTATATAAAAATTGTTCTTGGCTGAACACATGGGCTATGGCTATCAGTGGGGACCATTCATTAAAGAAACTAGAAGACAGATAACAGAACAGAAAGAAGGAAATAGAAATCTATGACTGAAAGGAAGAATGGATTTATTTTATAATAAATTATGATAGAATTACTTTGCAAAGTACATATACTATGCTTATATATCCACCTTTCAAACTACATGTATATGAGGACAATGTGTACATAGTATGTCTATGTAGATACATATACTGTGTTCATATATGCAACAGAGTATCTCTGAAAGATACACAAGAAAGTGGAAACATCAGTTACCTCTGAGAAAGAGGACTAGATGCCAGGGTGAGAGAGGTAAGAGGAAAATTTACTTTTTCTGCATGCTTCTTGAATGATGATCATCAAATGTATTTCCAGTTCAATGGGGGATTTAATTGTTAATACTTGTAGAGTGGTAAAGTCCAAGGGAGCTCTTTTCTTGGGTAGCATGGTCCATGGTTGCAGTTAGAGTCAGGGTTACTCTTACTGTAAGTACACTAACACACACGTGACCTGATTTCAATAAGGCTCAAAAAGCCCCTGTCCAATATACTTCCCCAACCTAGCTTGCTACTATAATAATGACTAAAATTAAAGCATTGTTGCTTCTGTCCTTGGGTTAAAGATTTTAATTCATATTAAAACCATGGGATGGAAATGACAGCAAGCCTAATCGGTCACTCCATCAACTGAGAGCATTTGGCTCTAGTCCTACGTTAGGTGAGAATGTAAGGCTCCCAGGCATTTTAGAATAAGACAATAGGAAATAAAAATGGGAAGAAAAGGTTATTGGGGAAAAAAGGCTGAGAGTTATAAAGGAAAAGTTATACAGCTGTGTTCAGGGATGATGTTGATGAAGATTTTTGAACATCCAAAATCCATTGGTTGCGTCACAGTTTATTTTAGCTTTTGTGTGCCGTATGAACCAAATAACACATTTGTACATATTAGACTCCTATTATGGGCTCACAGGTGTTTTTCAGGGATCTGAAGTGGCATCAAAAGGGCATTCACAGCATTCTCATGCATTCTGGCAAAGCATATCAAGTTCATCGGTCATTACATGGTGACAGGGTATTATAGTGGAAAGAGCCCTGAACTTGGATCCACAAGGCGTAGGTTCATGTCCTGGTTCAGACATTTTCGAGAAAAGGTGGGCGGCACCTGTGGCTCAAAGGAGTAGGGTGTCGGCCCCATATACCAGAGGTGGTGGGTTCAAACCCAGCCCTGGCCAAAAAAAAAAAAAAGAGAGAAAAGGTGTATTTACCTATCCATGCTTCAGGTTTTCTTCTGCTTTTACCAAACTCATTTGTTTTTTTCTGAGGATCAAATGAGATCATGTATGTGAATGATTTTTTTTTTTCAATTATTAAGATAATTACTAACAATTTGAATTACTATTACCAGCCCCCCATTTCTCTTTTACAGCCAACACTTACTATGTATGTCAAAGTTTGCCCTTCCTGGTGTTTGGGTCCTCATGATTGTTTGACTTTCTAAATGGAAAGAAACAAGCCATAGAATTCTGGCAACTTAGATTCTTACTAGAATAATCATAATAATGAAGATGTCATATGTCTCAGCTGGTTTTCCTTCTATTAGTTCAATTGGAAGATTTCCAACTTGAAAGGGCTATTTCATATTCTTAAATAAGAAATAAAGAGGGGGGAAAGGTGGTGCCTGTGGCTCAGTGGATAGGGTGCCGGCCCCATATACCGAGGGTGGCAGATTCAAACCCTGCCCCGGCCGAAGTGCAACAACAACAACAAAATAGCTGGGTATTGTGGCAGGTGCCTTTAGTCCCAGCTACTCGGGAGGCTGAGGCAAGAGAATCACCTAAGCCCAAGAGCTCAAGGTTGCTGTGAGCTGTGACTGCACAGCACTCTACCGAGGGTGACAAAGTGAGACTCTGTCTCTAAAATTAAAAAAAAAAAAAAAAAGAAAAAAGGAATAAAGAGGGGAGCTATTTGTGGAAAGAAATTACCTTTAACCATTCAGATCCTATCCCTGGTTATTTTAAAATAAACTAAGTAAAAAATACAGAATAAATTTCCTCCTAGAAAGGAGGACCCTAAAAATATAACTGAAGATAATATGGCTGTCATTTCTGATGTTTTTCCTTTTCTAGTTACTGTAGTTGCAAGGTTCATTACACAAAAGTACTAAATTGATTCCTTATTTTAGAATAAGTATTTAAAAGAGTGTTTGGTCTTTGTAACATGCAGGTTAAGAGGACCAGAAATGGAAGCCCATAATTTAGTCTTTGAAAAAGTATTGCATTGCTCCTTGGTTGATTTTGGGTAACCCTATGTCCTTAATAGAGTTTTATAGACCTTGCTGGCCCTCCTAATCCTGAGGATGATTTGGTCCATTTTGCTGATAATCTGACAGTTCACTTTTTTTTTTTTTTTTTTGCAGTTTTTAGCCAGGGCTGGGTTTGAACCTGCCACTTCTGGTATATGGGGCTGGTGCCCTACTCCTTTGAGCCACAGGTGCCACTCTGAGAGTTCACTTTTTAAAAACATAATGGCATCACCATATGGGTATCTTGGTACTTAACGAACATACAGTATAATGTGTCCAGTCAGAGCAGTTAAGTTTAGAATAATAAAAAAAAGTCATTAGCTTGTTCTTTATGGTGTTGGATCTTTTTCTTGGTGTGTTGGATGAGATTCTTTTGGAATAAGGTCTTAAAAATGGTAATCTATCTGATCAAGCCTTGTAACAAGGTCTTTGGCAGGATTCTGGGGTGCCCTTAGCGCTAATGTCTAAAAGGCCATCCTGACCGTGGCATGCAACATTTGCTCATTGACTTTTTTCCTGAGTGGGCTATGCTGAACACTTGTGACTGATTACAGATACTTTTAGCCATGTGAAAGGAAGGGTATAAGAAAAAGGTATAAGTCTCTAAATGGAATTCTGAAGTGTACAGGACATTTAAGAACGAAGTCACTAGGTTACCCTTTGAAGTATAGTCTGGCTAGCCAACCAAGGTGGTCATGAGGCAAATACAAGAGGGAAGCTGGACCCTTTCTCTGTCTTATGCTCTGGCTTGAACATGAATACACCAAGTGGTGACTCTGTACACTCATCCAAGAAGGCAAAAGAAAAAAAATATGAAAATCCCCTAAGTACTTATATATGGGGCTTTATAAGTCTTGTTTTCTATTTTTTTTCTTTTTTACTGATAGGTGTGGAACATATTTTCTTGAGGAGGGAAAAGCCATACTTGCCTATGCATTGTCAAAGCAACAGAATAAATTTACGGCAAGGGAGCATATGTGTTCCCTAGGCAGAAAAATTACATGTAAAAGTTTTACATCTTATATTTGAATCTAAACACACAGTTCACACTCTTAATTCCTTTAATAAATAATTAATGAGTAGTTACTATGTGCCAGGCACCATGTTATGTGCTAAGTATACGGTGGTAAATAGAAATGTAAGCTTTTAAATGTCAGTTCTCACTACTATCTTGCTTCAGTAAAAATTGGAATATCATTTGTAAGCTGAATTACAAATTAACTTTACAGATAAGCGATGGGATGCTCTAACTGGGTGTGAGAGAAAAACCAACCTGTAAAGGGAGAGTGTAGTACTCTGGGACTATCAGCATTAGACCTGAAGAAGCAAGGGAGGGAGTGGTTACCAGAACCTAGTGAGGGCAGCTATATAGAGAGGCCACCTAATGGAACCTGTAGATCAATATAGTCAATCTGCGCTTTCCTAGCTGGAAGTGAGCCTGGGAAGAAATAGCCTGACCTCCCTCCCATCCTGCTTTCCATTCTCCTATGGGCCTTTCATTGGCCAAGTCTAACTAGAAGTCGAAGAGCACAAGAGCGCTGTAATGCATACCCTGAAGGTTAGCTCCCCTGGATACAGAGAAGAATAGAAAAAGAAGACACTATCTCTGGGGGGAGGCATGGATGATAAACAGCAGAAATGTCAACTTATGAACAAACTCACCTCTCAACCTTCAGGTGGTCAAGTAGACATTTCCAACACTAATGACAAATTTAGTGAGCCTTCCTTTGTCAATCTGAAGAAAGAAGGAAGTGAGAAAGGGATACCATTTGGATATATTATTTCAATAGATAAATGCTACCTCCAAAAGTAGAGAAGAGAAAGAAATATAGTGTTATGTAATAGTTCTGAGTCCAAAAGAGAAAATTAGAAAAGCACAACCAACAGACTGGTGTACATGCATGTACACAGGGGGCAGAGGGGAGAGGAGGGCTACAGAGAGATGAGAAGAGAGAGAAAGAGCAGTGTGTGTTTCCAGGAAATAGTGAGTTCTGGGAATAGTCAGTTGCTCATTACCCACTCCTTGACTGGTTTGATTACCGCACCTGAAATACGGCTACTGATTGTGGCAATTCTGCTACATTAGGAAAATCCCCAGAACCACTTTACCACACAGTTTTTCTTTCATTTTTAAAACCCAAGTGTACAGAGAAGATAATATCATCTATCTGTTTCTGATTTATTTACATTTAAATACTTCAAGATGTTGATTTCTAAGAACTATTTCATGACCCACAAGGCAGTTGAGATTTCTTCTATTAGGGTTTCTCTTAGAAAAAGCATTTTTGCCTCCTCCTCCCAAAATGTATTCAACAAACAAGGGTTCTGTTTATTTAGCTTTGAACATTGGAGTCTCTGAAAAGCGAGTGATGCACGCATTTGGCAAATCACACTTTAACAACTCAAGTTAGATAATGTGATACAGGATGACTCATAAATATACTGTATGATACTCACAGTGGATTTCTTGAATTCTACTTCTACCTTTGAATTAACTCTGGTTTTACAGCATAAGCTTTGAATATAGTATGCCAAATCAAAAGATTTAGGATTTAGTATTAAAACAAATTAGCAACCAACCAGATGTATTTCTTTTCTTTCTTTCTTTCTTTTTTTTTTTTTTTGAGGCATTTTGGCCGAGGCCGAGTTTGAACCTGCCACCCTCAGCATATGGGGCTGGTGCCCCACCCACTGAGCCACAGGTGCCACTCCCAGATGTATTTCTTAAACCATGTTTTCCAGAGCACTTGCTTCATTCAGAGCTATCTGAGAGTCTTGCTGAAAGGGCACATCCTGAGCCCCACACCTCTCCAGTGGTACTACTGAAGAATCTTTGCATGATGAGATCTTGGAATATTAATTTAACAAATGCATTATTCTCCACAAGTTAAGAACTATAAGATTAGAATGAGAATTTTTTGCCCTGTATCTGTATACTTCTCCATAATATCTTTTCCCAAGATACTGGTGCCCATACTGCCTTACCAAATGAAGGTGGGGGGAAATCTAAACTGAGACTGAGTTAAAACCAAAGCCTGGTTTTAACTTTCCTTTTAAAAGCTGTTACCTGGAGCATTCTATCTAACCAATCTTGAGGTTGATTCACTCTTGTCATCTCCAAAATAAAGGACTTAGGCAAAGATGTCTCTCTATGCCCCTTCCAACTTTAATAGGCCCTGGTCCTAATAGTTTAAATTAATATCTTTGGGTATATCCTTTTGTAGATTATTGATTAACCCACAAAAGAGCTTGGATCCATCCAATCTTCCTAGAGAAAAAAGTCTCTTCTCTGGGCAATTATAAATTCTATTCAGAAGTTTTTGCAGTTGTTCCTATCTTATTTTAATTTCCAAGATTTTAAGGGTGGTCATTTTTCCCTAGGAAGACTCTGGAAACTTATGAGTAGGGCAATGAGAAATGAGCCATTTATAATTTTTGCCTTGCATTTGGCTCGGAGGTAGCAAATTCATGTGCAGAGGCTGCTTCTGGGAAAAGTAGCTACCATTTCTCTATAGCTCAACATCTGGCCAAAGATGTCTCTCAAAATACTAGTCCTATGACATGTTCTCCGCTATAAGTTTTTAAATGTAAAATAAGTATGGGAAATTCTAAAAAACGTCTTCTGAGATAGACCTAATATCCATTAGCAGATTAAAAGTTTTAAGAAAGCATGCAGTAAAAATGCACAATAAATATTTTAAAAAGTTTTTTACGCAGAGGCTTGCCCTATACTCATTTGATCACAGATACCTTATAGTGAGTAATATCTTAATACAGTGGGGATTTCCAGCACATGCTTTTTGGGTGGCACTTTCAAACTACAGCACCGATTAAGGGTTGGCAGTCTTAGATACACTGGTTCTTGAAGAGAAACTGAGTTAAGATTAACTATAAAGAAGTTATTTGGGCACGCACATGGTTTGTTTATTTTATCTTCAAATTTTGTTTTGTATAGGCTGGTTGCCAGACTCAGATACCTTGTAGAAGTAACGGAATACAAGCAAGAGGATACTATTTTCTCCAGGAGTCTGAGATCTGCTTTCCGAATGAAGTATACAGTGTCTTCCTAAAAATATGAAAATTTAAAATACCATTCCCATTTGATAGGAAAGGTCACATATATCTAGTGCCATACTTTGTGAACAGGAAGCCTTGGCACTGAAAGTCTCACTTTTTCCCTGGAGGATTTTAAAAATAGATAAATGCTACTCTACCTGTTCTTCCCAAAATTGAAGCCACAGTTTGTTAGCAAGGTTATTATACCATTCAGTATTTATTTTCTCTAGCAATTCACATTTCATTTCCTTTAATTAGTGGCCACTCTGTGACCACTGGTATTCTTTTTTTTTTTTTTCTCTTGAAACAGTGTCCATCTGTTGCCCTAGGTAGAGTGCCTTAGTGTCATTGTAGCTCACGACAACCTCAAACTCCTGGACTCAAGCAATCTTCTTGCCTCAACCTCCCAAGCAGCTAAGACTACAGTCATGTGCCTCCACACCCAGATAGTTTTTCTATTTTCCTTTCTTTTTTTTTTAGTAGAGCCAAGGTCTCATTCTTGCTGAGGCTGGTCTAGAACCCCTGAGCTCAAGTAATCCACCCACTTTAGCCTGCCAGAGTTCTAGGATTATAGGTCTGAGCCACCGCACCCACCACCAATAGTATTCTTGACCTGATCTTGATCAAACTAATCCTATATTATCAGACATATTTTCTCTAGCTCTTTAAAAATAAGAGAATTATGCATAGTCCAGGATACACATTTCTTTTATTTCCCCCAAGTTTCTGAGACTCACGTTTGTTTATCATGCATATAAGCCTTATTTAAGTGCATCCTTTAATCAAATATTCTGAGCAAATATTCCCACACTTAAAAACCCAGCAGGTGGCTTCCTGTTCCATGGATTTCCTGAATGCCAACCAAGTTTATAACATGCAAGGCTTTCAGCAAGGTGTATGAATATGTGACTTGGGGCAAATATTCTGAAATCCATTAAGAAAAAGATTTTCTCAGCAAGACAAAACACTTATCTTCAAAGAGAAAATTCTACAATTCTACTTGTCAACCAGACTTTGCAAATAGAATAATTACATACATGTTTTATTTCCTGCCTATTTTTGAAACTAGTTTTGCTAAGGGCTCCCAGGTATAGAGTCTTCCACATCACCCCAACCCCCAATTCAGTTCTTTTAAGAGGAGCCAATGTACAATTAACAGCATTGCATCTTCAGTGAAGGAAGCTTTGTGTAGCTCAACGGAAGTGGATTGACACGTGAAGCTTTCATGATTGAGTTGTGCCTTTACTGTGGGGCCACTTTCATTTCCCCACAGATTGAAAAGAATATAATTATTATATAAGAATTATTATATAAGAATTCGTCTCTCCTGACAATAGGTGCCATAATAAACTGTGCATACAGAAGCAAGCAGGTACTCTCTCAGTGTCAAACTTTTCATATAAATACCAGACTAAATTATCTGCTTCACCAGCAGAGTAAAGCACTTGAAAGTATTAACAAAAAGTGTCCATCAGTGACATCATGTAATATGACATATATATTGGAGAATGACACCTTTGAAAAAAGTTATTGACTTCTGAGGGCTGATGTAGCAGGTGCAAAGAAGGCAAAGAAATATAGAGTGGATAAAAAATAGATCCTAAAGGAAAGCTAAGATCAGAAATAAACGCTTGTACTTTTTTTAGAAAATCCATAGTGCAGCTGCTCTGGGGTGTCTGATTGGCTATATCTTTATCTGAATGCACAGAAAAAGCAAGCTAAGCTGTCACCCAAGGAAGTGCAGAACTCAAAATATTGGTACTCTCCATGGTCTAGGCTTCTGGGCCTTCTCATCTCTTTTGGATCAAGTCCATTTATACTTGCACATGGCTTATAAGGGTCTTCATGGTTAGGTGCTTTACTACATCTGTCTAAGGTTGAGCTCCCAAGAAGTAGACCCTGTGTTCAAGGATGTATTAAGGACAAGCAACTAGGGGAGACATATAAAAGGGTAAGAAAATTAGAAAAGGAAGGAGGAAAGTCAAGTAAGTATGTATCTTAGACAGAGTCCAACAGAGGATATCTCAGAGTTGTCTTTACTAGAAGTGGGAGCTGGATTTTCATATTCCTGTCTGTGTCAGTTATTGTTTAAGGACTGCCCTCAGGGTGTGTGTGTGGGAGTGTCCCAGATACTTCTAGCTCTTCTTGTGCAGGACAGTTAAGCTCTGGTAGCCCCAGTACAGTCCTCTGTGAAAGACTATAGGTGCTAAATATTGGGAGCAAAAGCACACTGAGGTGGGAAGCATAAAATGGTGCATGGAATCCAAGGAACTGGGTGGAACATCAGTACTATCCATTTCAACATCTTCATTCCACATCTCTAGCCATGCCCTCCTGCTCTATGTTCCAGTCTCAGTGCCCTGTTTCCTGTTCCTCAAATCTTTTATTTAATTATTTATCATTTTCTTTTACCATTCCTGCCTTTCCATCAGCCTGCCATCTACTGCTACTTCAGACCTCAGCTTTGATATCATTTCCTCTAGAAAGTCTCTCTTGAACTACTAAGTCTATCCTCTCCTAACTGTTCAGTCTACAATCTATTTTGTGATTAGCCATGTCTCCTCCTATTTCTGTCCTAGCCTAGTTCAAGAAGGCCAAGATTGAGATTATCTCATTCTCCAACACATGACAGAAGGTAGGCAGTCAATAAACATGTATCAAATGAATAAAAAAATTGATAATACCAATCTTTAATCCCAGAACCTGTACCAATACAATTGAACTAAAATATTAAATTATTATCTGCTATTTATAACTCATTTAAAATACTGAAGTACAGCATTTTGTTTTTCTGGAGAAAAAGCTTATACCTCCCTATGTGTTATCTCATTTGACTCCTTACCACATTTCCCTGAATAAAAAACAGTTGAAATTTTGCATATCATTCTTGTTATTTAGGGGGAAGTTATTTCGCTAACAGATAGGACTTAGGCCAACACTACCTTTCTTGATACAGAAAGCCTAGGATGGAGAAGAGTATATAACAGGTCATTAAAAAATGAGGACAAAGATTCTACTACCACTTGCTACTTTATTAAATGTATTTTTAACATAGCTTCTCCCCTTTCTATTATAGGTTGAATCTAATTTATCTAGGAAGCCCCAGGCTTTTATGTGCTTCCTGTCTATGTAGGAGATTAATAAATATTTAATGTTGATTATACATTTATTCACATGTAGACATACAAAGATTGTCCAGAAAGTATCTAGTCATGTACTATGAAAAATAGAGACATACATGGCTGGATACTTTCCAGACAGCCTTCATATATCATGCAATTGTTATGTATGTGGCACTGTGCTGGGTGTCAAGAAGACGACAATTAAAAGGAGATTTGTTAACTTGCCTGCATTATAATGTACAACTTTACTATTCTACCTCCTTCTCTTTACCATTATTCAAGGTCCCATTTATAAAAAAATTTATTTTCCATGCACAATACTGAATGGGGATGAATGGTGGCATGTGAGTTACCTAAGTAGAACTTGTTGGCCTAAGGCCACTCTCCTACTCAATGTCTACAGGGTTTAATAAATAAAACCAAAGGTGCAAATAATATTCATTGCTAAAACTGAATATACCTGAATTGCCAAAAAGTTATGACTGCTCAAGTAATGTCAGGTTCACCTCATGGTTTTACCCCTTACCTCCTCCTAACCAGTGAGCTTGTGGTTAAGTTTTCCCTAAAGTTCTCCTTTTGAGCCTCATATTCTAGTGTTATAAAGAAATTAAAGAGTAGTTTTCAAGGTGCAGGATTCTTCCACATTATGAAGTAATGAACCCAAAATTGTTATAAAATATTAGGAGGTCCAACTAAGGTATTCACTAATGGTGATGAGCTGTAATTTTTTTATTGAGCGATAATAATAATAAAGCAAAAAAGTAACATTCACATTGTCAAATAAGAGTATATCTATGATAAAATGCTTTGACTCTGAGGTTCAGTATGGAGTCATCAGTTAACTTCTTATTATTTTATTTCCAAAGTCTCAAAAAATAGACAACTAATATTTATAAATAAAAATAAAAGATAATTTCAAAAAACAGATCATACCAAATCTTATAGACAA
>NW_003852446.1:320520-333708 GCF_000181295.1 Otolemur garnettii
GTTTTGAGATTTTGTGATATAGGCCATTCTCACTGGGGTTAGATGATATCTCAGGGTGGTTTTAATTTGCATTTCTCTAATAATTAGGGATGATGAGCATTTTTTCGTGTGTTTGCTGGCCATTTGTCCGTCTATTTTTAGAGAAGGTTCTGTTCATTTCTCTTCCCCATTGATGTATGGGATTGTTGGTTTTTTTCTTGTGGATTAATTTAAGTTCTGTATAGATCATAGTTATTAAGCTTCTGTCTGATTTTTTTTTATCTGATTCGAAATATACAAATATCCTTTCCCATTGGGTAGGTTGCTTTGGTTGTTGTCTCCTTGGCTGTACCCCATATAGCTAAGGCACTTAGTAATAAAAACAAAGCCATGGGTTATCACCATACCAGATTTTAGGCTATACTACAAGGCCATAGTGGTCAAGACAGCATGGTACTGGCACAAAAATGGAGACGTAGACATTTGGAATCAAACAGAAAACCAGGAAATGAAACCAACAACTTGCAACCATCTAATCTTTGATAATCCAAATAAGAATGTCCACTGGGGGAAAGACTCCCTATTCAATAGATGGTGCTGGGAGAAGTAGATATCCACATGTAAAAGCCTGAACTGGACCCGCACCTTTCTCCACTCACAAAAATTGATTCAAGATGGATAAAGCATTTAAATTTAAGGCATGAAAAAACAATAAAGATCCTCAAAGAAAGAATAGGAAAAACACTGGAAGATATGACTGCTGTGGCAATAGCAACAACAGCAATAATAAACAAATGGGATTTAATTAAACTGAAAAGCTCCTGCATTTTTTTTCTGGAGAGCCCTTAATATGTGACCTCTCAGTCCACAGAGAAGAAAAATAGGAGTGCTTGAATTTGGTCTTGAGAGAAAAGTAGGTGTTCGATAAATGAAAAAGGTAACTTTAGTCAGGGAACTGTGCACACCTAGAAAGAACAAGGCTAGTAGAGGGAATAACAAAAGATGAGTATACATAGAGGAAGTAAAAGGGAGAACTCATAGAAGATGAGGCTAGACAGAAAATTAGTTAAGGCCAGAGGATAAAGGAAACTATTAAGGCATGAATTTAACCATGGGTAACAGGAAGGAAAGCAAGATTTTTAAGCAGAAAGGGGGCATGATTAGATGTTTCTAGGATAATAACTCAAGATGGTTTTAAAAAATTATACTAGAAAGGTGAGGGACCAGGGTGCCATGACAATCACCCATAAGACAGAGATAATAAAGGTTTATTATTTTTTATTAAATCATAAACACATAGATCATACATACCTTAATGCATTTATGGGGTACGTTGTGCTGATTTCATATAGAATTAGGAATGCATACATCACACTGGTTAATATATGTCTCATCTCATTTACTTGATTATTCTGTTAAGATATTTATACTCTATACTAATAGATCTGACATGTACCCTTGAATTATGCATCATAGGTGTGACCTTCTCTCTCCCATCCCCTCTCCTCCCTCCTTCATTTTGGGCCATAGTTGTGATCCTTTCTTCATATGAAAGCGTGAGTGACCATAAATTGGTTTCATAATAGTACTGAGTACATTGGATATTTTTTCTTCCATTGTTGAGATACTTTACTAAGTAGGACATGTTCCAGCTCCATTCATGTAAACATAAAAGAGGCAAAGTCTCCATCTTTTTTAAGGCTGCATAATATTCCATGGTATACATATGCCACAATTTATTAATCCATTCATGGGTTGATGGGCACTTGAGCTTCTTCCATGACTTGGCTATGATGAATTGAGCTGCAATGAACATCTGGTGCAAATATCTTTGTTATAAAGTGATTTTTGGTCTTTTGGATATACACCTAGTAGGTAGAGGAATTGCAGGATCAAACAGCAGGCCTACTTTAGATCCCTGAGTATTCTCCATACTTCTTTCCAAAAGGGACATATTAGCTTGCACTCCCTCCAGCAGTGCCGAAGTGTTCCCTTTTCTCTACATCCACACAAACATCTATAGTTTGGGGATTTTGTTATGTGAGCCAGGCTTATGGGAATTAGAATATATCTCAAAGTGGTTTTGATTTGCATTTCTCTGATGATTAAAGATGATGAGCATTTTTTCATGTGTCTGTAGGCCATGCGCCTATCTTCTTCACAGAAGCTTCTGTCAAAATGTCCATATAACCCAAAGCAATTTACAAATTTAATGCAATCCCTATCAAAGCACCACCATCATACTTTAAAGATCTAGAAAAAAATAGTACTTCATTTTATAAGGAACCAGAAAAAACCTCGAATAGCCAAGACATTACTCAGAAATAAAAAGATAATGAAGGTTTAGACTTAGACAGTGGCTATGGGGTTAGAAAATAGGGGCCAGATTCACAAGATAAATTTGAGGCCAAATTATATCAGAAGAGGTGTGGAGGGCACAGTAAAATAATAATATTGGACCCCAAAATTGAGAAACTGCAGAGAGAGTTTTCTTTCTTTCTTTTTTTTTTTAACAACAGGATATCTAATCTGTAGTTGAAGATGTTAATTTGGAGCCAAGAAAGGATGACAAGGCTAGAAATGGGAGTCATCGAATAATATAAAAGAGTGCCCAATAAGAATGCATAGAAAGAGTAAAGAAGACAAATCAGGACAGGATTTCCATGAACTTGAACAGTGAAGGAATAGGAGGAATAGAAGCACTCAATAAGAGATATAGGAGTGTTTGGATAATCGGGAGGAGAACCAGAAAAAGAAGTGGTCATTGATGCTAAGAGAAGAGAGTTTTGAGGATGAGAAAATCAAGCATACAGAGTGCAGCAGGAATGTAGGGTAGCACAAACCAAAGAAAGAGTCTGTCGGATTTGGCCAGTGGGACATTTCTGACCTTAGCAAAGGCAATTAATCTAGAGTAATAAGCCAACAAGTTCAGGCTGACCTGGTAGAGCGAATGAGATTTAGCAAAGTGAGGGAAGTAAGTTTGCAGATTTCACATTTAAAAGACTGGTGCCAAGAAGAAAGAGAAAGTATGGATATTAGATCACAGAGAAGAGAGTTTTCTTTTTTTTTAATTAAGACGTGAAGAGTGTCTTTGTACAATAAAGGAAAGGGAGATTGAAAGTACAAAGGAGATACAGGATAATTGATGAAGTGGGGTTCTGGAAGGGTAAGGAAGAAATCAATCACAAAAGGTAGATGGAGAGATTAACCTTGCCCTACAGGAGAAATACTGTTTCCTTTTCCTGATAATAAGTCAGGTGCAGGAGAGGGTAGTCAGGGTAAGTTAACATCCAATAGTCTCTATTTTCTTAGAGAAGTAGCACTCTGTCATCTGTTACAGAGGGACTACTTGCCACCAGCATGGACTGGTCCTGGCTGCAGTCACCATGAAGCTTGAAAAGGGACACCAAGCCCTGATGTTTTGATGCCTACCCCTTTTGTGCTATCACAACAGACCACCAAGACTTTCAAAAGCATTTTAAAATGTAAATATATCATATAAACAGAGTTTTCTATTAAAATATACTTCTCATTGGCTTATTAAGTACAAAGATATTTTATGTATTTTAAACATAAGACCCAGAAGATCAAGCCTGAGAATATTATGCATGACTCTCAGACAAAAGGGACTCAGTGTCCAAGTTATCTATCAGCTGCCTTCTTAGCCAGCCCTTTCTTCCTCACTCTACTCATCCATATATTTCACACCATTTTCATTGTAGGGTACCAAAAATAATTAATAATGACATTGTTAGTTTATATTAATTGAGTCAAGCCTTCTAAGCATGTTTCATATTACCTTATTTAATCCTCACAATGACCTTATAGAGAAGTACATACATATTATTATTATCCTTATGTTACAGATAAGGAAGTAGAACAGAGAGCTTACATGATTGCTCATGATCATATAGCTAGTAAGGTGTGTAAGACTGGATGATTTCAAGCAATCTGACAAGAGTCTGCCCTTGTTACCAAAGATTTGTGTTGTGTACCAAGCTCATGACATAGACTTGTATCCATTTTTTAATTACAGCCATGCTAGGAGCTTGTGAGTTTGGCAGCCTATAAGGGCTTTTGGAGTGTTTTGCCTCAGGATCTGTTTATTATTCAACTTTACATCCTCAGATTCGAGCACATTATTAATCCTCCATAAATATTTGATGAATAATTAAATGAATGAGCAAAGCTGATTTCTCTCCATTCGCCCAGCAGCTTTTTGCTTGAGATGTACTGTAACTAACTTTATAGATGGGGGTGGTGGAGAATGGTTAGTGGCGGAGGAAAGGATAAGGGATACAGGGACTACTACCTTCATGGGTTACACAGTGTGTGATTTTGTCCCTGACTAATGGCATTTTGAAATCATTTTAAACATCTTTCAGTACAAATTTGGGATGTTTGTAAACATATTCCAAGAAAATACTGACCATGACATAGCAAAAGCCTTCCCTTCCATCTGGCATTTGGTCTTGTCCTCTAGTCCACTTTCCAAGAGAGTTTAGTCTCTGGGCCCTGGGAATGTTTTCATTAAACAATCTCAATCATTTGGCATAGTGCGAGAAAACTCTGAGACCTGAACTCTACAATTTTATTCTCTTTATTAGTATTTTCTAATGTATGTGAAGAACCCAAGTTTGCTAAGGGAACAGGGGTGGGAAAGTTTTGAGGACTGATTTCTGGGACAATATTCTTTTAGAACTAAAGAGTCTACTTTCTGAAACAATTTACTTGGTATTCTTGGTATTTTCTTAAGTAGAGGAAGTACTTGCTCCTTATGTACAAAGTCAAGTAAACTTTGTAGCAAGGAACAAATTAATCACGAAGTATTTGGGAGTGATACTTATGATGTGCCTAATTTATAGCAAGTTTGAGAACTTACAGAAGCAGTGACTGACAACCCTTGTCCTCTAGCAATGCCTCATCTTCCTGAGCAAATAAAATAACAAACATAAAATAAGTCTGAGCAACATCAGCCAACTATACAATCCTACAGCTATGTATAGAAGTATGTCATGGGAACTAGAAGTTCTGAGTATGGGGAGTTGATAAAGGTTGAAGTATTAGGAAGAGACAGTAAATGGGTGAGGGTTTGGTTTACAGAGGCAACGTATGCCTCATGATGTGCCAGGCAACACGTTAGGTGTGCTACATGAGTACTCTCATTTGTTCCTTGCAAAACTAATAAGTGCTATGACCGATTTCATTTATCCAGATTCTGAAACTAATATTCAGAATTATTTTTACAGCTGGGATAGCTTTTAGGGGTAGAGCTTCTGGTCAAATCCAGGCAATCTGGTGCTGGAGCCCCCATACTCAGCAACTATACTGTTCCTTAGAGTGGCCTAGACTATTAGTGTCTGTGTTTGCAAATGCACAGCTCATATATGATTGAAGACGAATGTTTAGAGAGGTGTGTGTCAACCCAAGCCATCCCCCAGAAAGACTCTCTGAGGAAGATTCTTACCTCTGACTTGGTGGACTTTCTACCTCCATTATCTGACTGTTTGGAAATGAGGCCATTTCTCATCAAGGGATGTTCTTTTCTACTATGTTGCTTTATTATATCTGGTACAACACAAAAAAATTAGAACATTTTAAAAACCTCAACAAATCTTGCTTTAGCATGAAACAATCATGGGTACAAACTCCATTCTATTTCTTCAGCAAACTATTCAAACAGTCATATCTTCAAATTATAACCCTCTTGAGGTCCCTAGGTGATGTCACTGCCTGTTATCATAAGCCCATAGGGAATGATGGTAACAAGTGGGAAAATGACCTCTTCCACTTCAAGTGTGAACTTGACTATGATGAATGAGAAGAGGCCACATGGTTTCCTCACTCATAGAGGGACAGCACTATTCAGCTCAGCACTAAAGAACTTGTCACATTGAAATGGAGGAAGAAATATATAATGTTGAAATGCAGACATAGGACAGTGTCTCTATCTCTTCAAAAACCTCAAACAGTGCAAAATTTGGAGGCATCCAAATTTGACAGAGGATATGCAATAAAGAGCAATGGTGCAGGTTCAGACTTCAATTGCTGATTACACCTGGCTAGTGGTATACACTCACTATAAAATAGAGCCATATCTTCCCCTTCTCTATATGAAGAGATACATCCAACCTCCTGCACAGAATCTCTCCTACCCTTTTCTTTTCCCCTTTCCACACATGCATTTTATAGCCTTCTCTGCTATGTTCCTGTAAAACATTACTCTTATTTTCATATTATACACTGTAGCTAGTCTAATCCATATTTTTATGCCATAACAGATTATGAGTTCACCATGTACCAAGACCAAGTACATTTGAGTATTCCCAGGACATCAGTGTCAGTGTCTTGCCCATATCCCCAATCCCTTACCATATCAGTGCACAACTTGACTTCCAAGTGGCAGTAGCTGCCATTTCTTTGCTTGAGGGCTTTTTGACCCAAGCCATTTTGCCCCACCTTGTGGCAGACCAGAAGTGCATATAAATTAATGCCCCCTGAGAGTATTTGCATCCAATAACTAACAGGAATTAATGTAAAATACTCCAGCTCCTTCACTACTTGAGCAGGATAGCATAGAGAAGTATCTCTATCCTGGCTTCCAGAGTTGCTCATGGGATAAAGCTTCATTTGCCATTAGAAAATAATGGACTTATTAATGTACATTTTCCTGTCTGCCTTCCCTAGCCTTTCCCACATCCCTACTCTTCATCTAGCATATCATTCACATCCCTAAGAGCTAATTTCACCTGAATCCTCGACTCGAGGGAAATCCAAACTAAGTAAACACCTATTATGCAGAGGCAGTCCAATAAATGTCCTTTTAGTTACACTGAATTACAAAGATACATAGTGTAGCATGAGATAAGACAGGAAAGTGCTATGCTACATAAGTGCTGAGGGCCTATCAGTCAAATTTGAGCACTTGTAAACACAACAAGCACCACAATTTCAGGGTTTCCCTTTGCAGTAAAAAAGCGGCTGTCCTAGTTGTTGGTGGAGAAGAGTACATATCAGGAGCTCTGGCTTCTATTTTTAGATCTCTTGCTGACATAGAAAACCTGTTTCCTAACAGTACAGTGGTGACCTTCCCACCCTCAGAGAAATGGTGCAGAATGCCTAAGGAGGAAACAAGTCCCCGTTTGTGGAATCCGCGTAGGAACAGAGGAGAGAAATGAGAGCTTAGGTACTATTCCTTGGCAGATATAGTACTTTAAGATCTCTTTTGACAGCTAAATAGAAAGTGCTGGGTTGCCAGGCAGTGCGATGGCCTTGAACAGGATTTAGGTCTCCAAGCTTCCAAAGCTTGGCTCTGAGCCTAAAACTTCCAAAGGGTAATAATCTCTTTATTTCTTTTTGAAAACTTCACATAAAAAGATAATTTTCTAAAATAAGGTAAAGTCATGACTCATACAGATATAAAATTAATACATGTTTAAGATTTTATTTAACTCATTAATCAGCGAGGGAACCAGACAGATGGTATAATCAGCCCTCCCTAAAACCCAATGAATACACACTTGTAGATGAAGAATATCAAAATGAATGTGCAAATGGAGGCAAAACTAACCTCTTCCATGGTAGGTAAATAAGTCATTTGGACCACTACAGGACAAAACAAGACAGAACTTGCATGCCTGTAAGCAAGAGACGTTTTGCATTACTATCAGTCATATTATAATTTGCAGAGCGGTAAAAGAGCTACCACAGGATCAGAGTCAGATGACGCTAAAGGTATAGACAATGCATAATTTTTCACTGAAGCACATTTTCCCCCTATACTCATGATAGTTAGATTTAATGATGTAATCTTTCTCCAATAAAGAGGGATCTGATTTTTTTCCTAGAGCTCACTGACACTTTTAAAATTCAGGTCTTTCTCTTAAAATTATGAATAGAGATGAGAGTAATAAAATGCAGGGCAATGATAAGGTGCTTGAGAAAATACATTTGACTGTTAAATAAAGGGAAAAGCTCAAGGTTCATAAGGAAGATCCTTCCTTGATAGGAGAAGGAGATAGTAACAGAAAAGTAGTTGCATTTCACATTTACTACCTCATTCAGTTCTCCCAGTGGATCCGAGAATTAAGATACTTCTTCTAATCTAGGTGAGGACACTGGAGCCCAGAGTAATTAAGTAGCCTACAAATAGTACATAAAAGATCCAGAATTTAAGCTCAGTTCTTCTGCTCCCAAGTTTATGATTGTCTTTCATTGAGCTATGCTGCACTGGTGAATGATGATGTCAGGGAGGAGGCCAACAGTTAGAAATTTCTTCACCTACGCCTCAAACAAGGCAGCTCAGTAGTGGTTTCAAAGGGGCATGCTACAATGCTTCTCACTGGTGACTGTCTATGTTCTTTTCATAATTTTCTCATTCTGTTGAGGGCTCTGGATAAACAGAATTCACTTCTGATCTCATAGGCTTAGGTGAGAGTACTGATTTAAATGAATTACTTTTTGGAGTGAACTACTCTTTGACACTGGTGGGATGAAGGCTGAATGATAGGGTTAAAATGCCTTCTATTGAAGGTTGTTCCGAATCAGATTTCTTTGAATAGCACTGTCATTTCTTTATACAAAAAGGCTTATATCCTGATCAATAGCATTCATTGAGAATGTATTGAATGCCTGCTATGTGTTCAGTATTATGTTAAGTGCCAAGGGAACATACCAGTGAATCAGATAAAAACCACACCCTGTCTAAAGCATACTGGGAAAGATTAGACATATAAAAACTGACCATAAAATAACATAGGAAGGATTGTGGGGCTACAGAAATACTACAGGAGATAATATTCCGGTGGGGAGGCTCATGAAGAAATTCTTCAGTAGGTTATCATCTTACTTTGAAGGATGAGATTTGAATATGGAAACAAGTATGTATATATGCATGGGTGCCATACACCAATACTGTTATCACAACCCTAAACATAGCATAGTTCCTTCTTAAAACATTATTAATGCAAAATAATCTATTTTCAATTTCTCGGGATCTAACAAGTTGATGAACTTGCTATTCACTTTGCAAGGTAGTAGAGAATTCAATTAACATGAGGGAAAGTCATCTTTAATTCTATTTTTGTTACTTTCTAAAATGAACGCATATGTCATTTAGGTTCACGAGAAAATTTCAGGTCTCTTCATTTGAAAACTAATTCCAAATGGCATTTGAAATTGTATTCTTCTAAGGCTAAATGAATCTTATTTATTATTTGCCCCAATCCTGACAGCAAGAATCCCATGTTTTCCAGCAATTCTTCACCTGATAAGATTTTATTATAACATAAATAGAAATATATGTAGATTACACTTACACATTATTCACAACCTGAATGTTCTGTTTAGTCTTTGAGATCTTTGAAATAGGAAATGAACCTTGTTACCACAAGTAAAGTGTCCTGAATCTCCCACAAAATAAACCGTTCACTTTAAGGTCACCGGCATCCTACAATGAACAAAAAAAGCAGCAGCTCACTTGTATTAGAAAGAGGCTTAGAAAAATGCCCTCACTGTGATGCTTGGTTAGGCACACACTTTTTGTTTCATCTGACATTTCTTACAGAATGACTCAAGAGCTTTTCAGCAAATTGTTCCTGACTTGTCCTTAATGCCTGATTTTCTTTTGTTTAGTCCCACAATCCACCATCTAATTGTAAATAATAATTAGTAGAAGACCAAGTATTTATCAGGCACATCATTGGGTACTCAATAAATATTTCTTGATCCAATGAGGGACTAAAGATTTGTAATGTAGAAATGCACAGAATTTGGCAAGTGTCTGAAAATTTAATGTCCTGGTAAATAAACCCAACAAAAGAATATGAGTTCCCTAATACTGCCATGTTTTCACCCAGAGTATGTTTAAATATTTTTTAAAATCCACACTCTTTGTTGAAACATGTTAGACTTTCCCATAAGACAGTCATATGGTCAACAAATAGCTTAATATGACACTGGCATTTGTTTGGCAAAGGAGAATAATAATCTGAAGCTTATCACATAAAAATGTGATCTTTGTTAAATAACCTTCTTAATCATCTCACCATTTTTACTTTCTTTTTATAATTTAATTGTTCTCAGTGGGGGGGGCAATTTTTCCCCACAGGGGACTTTTGGCAAATGCCTGTACACATTTTTGATTGTCGTAACAGGGGCCATGTGGATAGGGATACTTGCTAAAGAACTTCATTGCACAAGACATCCCCCAACAACAACCACAAAAATGCCAATAATCCTAAAGTTGAGAAACCTTGTTTTAAATAAAGAAGCTAACAGCAATGATCTCAAACCCATGGTGACTATGTGGGTTCTCCAGACATAAAAAAAAGTTTACACTCAATTCTTAGAAGCAGGAAAGTTGTAAAAGGTGGTTGAGTTCTGCCAAGAAGTCCTGTAGAGCTGAGAAAAACAAAAAACAGACTTTATAGAAAGAAAATTGGATAGCATCATTTCAGTAAATATTATCACAGAAAATACTGGAAAATCTAAGTTGTAGTCTCAAAGTTTCAGTTTGTACTGCAGTGAATTTGAAGATTTATTTCCTGCATAGGCATATTTTGATAATCCAATGAACTTGTAATGATGATAGTAGTGCACCATCACTATACATAATAGCAACTACAATTTATTAAACAACTACGTGTATTGCATGCTTTCCATACATTACTACTAATTATCACAATTACCATCAATTATTTCTATTCTATACAAGAATTAATAGGCTCAGAGAGATTCTGTAATCTGTTTAAAGCCCGCAAGCACTAATAATCAAAGCTAGCTTTAAAGATAAGACAAGACTGCTAGCTACCATACTTCATATATATCATTGAGTAATATGACTCAAAGTCTAGGTTTTTTTCTAGGATATTCCTGGTTTATATCTGAGGTTCCAGTGTAATTATTAATAGCACCTACTTTCTTCCTTCAAAGTGATCACCTCATATGAAATGACAGACCCTCTCTAATCCCTTCCTTTTAAACCGTGGAAAAATTCACAGCACACAAAGATAGAAACTTGCCATTCTTAAGGCTCTCTGATATGTATCTGAGCCATGGGCCCATTAGTCCATTCATCTATCCTTGCGTGGAAGCAGTTGACTACTGGTAGCCATTAATAGGAAGGGCTCACAGAAACTGGTATTTAGTTCTTGATATTTAATCTGCTTCAGGTGTTAATCAATTGCTTTCTCTGGCATATTTCTTCATTGCTATCAATGTGCCTGGTCCAAAGCAAATGGTTTGCTGGACTATCTCATCAGGCTGTGAGAATCAGTAAAGTCCCAGCTTGTTTATTTCTCTAAATGTTTTGCCCTTTGCAGAGTCCTAGACGTCAGCAAATAAACTGAATGCAAGTATGACTGGTAAAACCATTTTGACCATGTGTCGAGCAGATGAATCAATGGTATATAATTGATTCATGGTGAATTTTCAAGGAGATTAAAATGATACAATGGGTTAGATTGTGTGACCATTTCTAATTATAGTCATATTATTAAAAACATTCTCTATTGTTTCAGATTTAATGCCCCAAATTCCCCCTTACAATAGAGTGCCTCTGTGAAAAGCCATTCCCTCCTCTTTGTGATCCTCTCATCCTTCAGAGCTCTCTCTTTCACAGGCATCAAAGCACCATGCAACACAGGAAGCCTTCATAAGAAGCGGTGCTTACTCATGTTCAGATATCAAGGCTCTGACCCTTAACGCAGTAGTTTCTTGCTTCCTCTGTGTCCTTTACTTTTCCCCCTTTATCTCTTGAGGTAATGGCAATGATCTTTCTGCTAGAAAATATTTTCTTATTACAAAGGAAATTTAATTTCTATATAAATCTCAAGCACATGTGTTTAATATTCCATTCTCATCCAAGGGCCCCACCCTAAAGCAACTGTGTGTGGTAGGTACTTGAAGATGTGTCAAATTATTTATAAGAAGTAAAATGCAAAATGAAAATGCTATATTTTTCTATTTGTGACACACAAGAGAAAAAATAAAATTTCATCCTAAAACTTAAAGATTGTCCTCTGCTCTTGAGCAGTCTTGTACCTGAAAATGATCTTAGGAAATAACTAACAAAAACTAAGCAATAGTATTTGTTTTGGTGATATACGGGACCCCCTATTCTTTCCCACTGCTTATTTTAAAATAGAATCCATCACAAAGTTTTTATTATATATAAAAGCAATATTTATTATTAACAGAAATCTTTGGTCAATGATATATATATCCACATAAATGTATATATTAACAAGCTTTAATACAGGCATAAATAATAAATTTTTCATTATAATGGTTATAGAAGTTATAAAAATTGGTTCCAGGTTTTGAATATGCAAAATATGGAAGACTCTTAACACTGATGCATTTTTAAGGGCAATATAAGTCATTATGTTAAGTACAATATATTAAGAATAATGACTAAGTCAAATATATTATGGATTTATTGTCCACATTATCTGGTCTAGCTCTATTTCACTCCCTATAACCCCCCAACTCTTGACTAACCTAGTGCTCTGATTTAGGCTTGATGTTTTTCACCTGAGCTCACTCCAGTGTAGCTGGCTTCAAGGACATCATTTCCCATCCAGTAGATCTGCTAAAGTAGACTTTGTTCATGCCTCAGAGCAGAGTATGAAACTCATTGTACATAGTCCTACAGGCAGTCCCTTTGTTCATTCACATCCATGGCCAACCCTCACGTATACCTATGGAAAAACCATGGAATTTCATAACAATCTCTGTTGTTCTCCAAGCTCATATTCTTGATTCCAGAGCAGGGCCCAACAAACTTGGCTCATGGGCTGCACATCTGGCCTACCACCTGTTTTGTAAATAAAGTTTTACTAGAATACAGCTGCATTCCTTAGTTAACATGTTGTCTACAGCTACTTTCACTACAAAAGCAGAATTGAATAGTGGTAGTGAGACCTAATCTGTTTACTATCTGTCCTGTTAGAAAATGACAAGGGCCTAAGGCACTGAGTTTTTAAGCTGGTGTTTCAGCAGATACCTTGGGGGCCAGAAGACAATGGGATAATATATTTAAAGTGCTGAAAGAAAAAAAATGTTAACTGTGAGCTTATATACAGAGACATGGCCTTTAAAATTAGGGTGACTATAGGTATTAGCTCATCTTCAGGGATTCCTCTGGTGAATACCAGAATCCACAGAGAACTCAAGTGTAGTAGCAAGAAGAGAACAAGTGATCCCATC